>NC_080632.1:40193864-40793864 GCF_027887145.1 Ammospiza caudacuta
TTTCGGAAGGAAGGAAGGAACGAAGTTTCGGAAGGAAGTTTCGGAAGGAAGGAAGGAACGAAGTTTCGGAAGGAAGGAAGTTTCGGAAGGAAGGAAGTTTCGGAAGGAAGGAAGGAAGTTTCGGAAGGAAGTTTCGGAAGGAAGTTTTGGAAGGAAGTTTCGGAAAGAAGGAAGGAAGTTTCGGAAGGAAGGAAGTTTCGGAAGGAAGTTTCGTAAGGAAGTTTCGTAAGGAAGTTTCGGAAGGAAGGAAGTTTCGGAAGGAAGGAAGTTTCGGAAGGAAGGAAGGAAGTTTCGGAAGGAAGTTTCGGAAGGAAGTTTTGGAAGGAAGTTTCGGAAAGAAGGAAGGAAGTTTCGGAAGGAAGGAAGGAAGGAAGGAAGGAAGGAAGGAAGGAAGGAAGGAAGGAAGGAAGGAAGGAAGGAAGGAAGGAAGTTTCGGAGGGAAGGAAGGAAGGAAGGAAGGAAGTTTAGGAAGGAAGTTTCGGAAGGAAGGAAGGAAGTTTCGGAAGGAAGTTTCGGAAGGAAGTTTCGGAAGGAAGTTTCGGAAGGAAGTTTCGGAAGGAAGGAAGTTTCGGAAGGAAGGAAGTTTCGGAAGGAAGGAAGTTTCGGAAGGAAGTTTCGGAAGGAAGGAAGGAAGGAAGGAAGGAAGGAAGGAAGGAAGGAAGGAAGGAAGGAAGGAAGGAAGGAAGGAAGGAAGGAAGGAAGGAAGGAAGGAAGGAAGGAAGTTTCGGAGGGAAGGAAGGAAGGAAGGAAGGAAGGAAGTGTCGGAAGGAAGGAAGGAAGTGTCGGAAGGAAGGAAGTGTCGGAAGGAAGTGTCGGAAGGAAGTGTCGGAAGGAAGGAAGGAAGGAAGGAAGGAAGGAAGGAAGGAAGGAAGGAAGGAAGGAAGGAAGGAAGGAAGGAAGGAAGGAAGGAAGACAGGAAGGAAGGAAGGAAGGAAGGAAGGAAGGAAGGAAGGAAGGAAGGAAGGAAGGAAGGAAGGAAGGAAGGAATTGTAGGAAGGAAGGAAGGAAGGAAGGAAGGAAGGAAGGAAGGAAGGAAGTGTCGGAAGGAAGGAAGTGTCGGAAGGAAGTGTCGGAAGGAAGGAAGGAAGGAAGGAAGGAAGGAAGGAAGGAAGGAAGGAAGGAAGGAAGGAAGGAAGGAAGTGTCGGAAGGAAGTGTCGGAAGGAAAAAAGGAAGAGTCAGAAGGAAGTGTCGGAAGGAAGTTTCAAAATGAATTGTCGGAAGGAAGTGTCGGAAGGAAGGAAGGAAAGAAGGAAGGAAGGAAGGAAGGAAGGAAGGAAGGAAGGAAGGAAGGAAGGAAGGAAGGAAGGTAGTGTCGGAAGGAAGTGTCGGAAGGAAGGAAGGAAGTGTCGGAAGGAAGGAAGGAAGTGTCGGAAGGAAGGAAGTGTCGGAAGGAAGTGTCGGAAGGAAGTGTCGGAAGGAAGTGTCGGAAGGAAAAAAGGAAGAGTCAGAAGGAAGTGTCGGAAGGAAGTTTCAAAATGAATTGTCGGAAGGAAGTGTCGGAAGGAAGGAAGGAAAGAAGGAAGGAAGGAAGGAAGGAAGGAAGGAAGGAAGGAAGGAAGGAAGGAAGGTAGTGTCGGAAGGAAGTGTCGGAAGGAAGGAAGGAAGTGTCGGAAGGAAGGAAGGAAGTGTCGGAAGGAAGGAAGTGTCGGAAGGAAGTGTCGGAAGGAAGTGTCGGAAGGAAGTGTCGGAAGGAAGTGTCGGAAGGAAGTGTCGGAAGGAAGGAAGGAAGGAAGGAAGGAAGGAAGGAAGGAAGGAAGGAAGTTTCAGAAGGAAGGAAGGAAGTGTCGGAAGGAAGTGTCGGAAGGAAGTGTCGGAAGGAAGTGTCGGAAGGAAGGAAGGAAGGAAGGAAGGAAGGAAGGAAGTGTCGGAAGGGAGGAAGGAAGGAAGGAAGGAAGGAAGGAAGGAAGGAAGGAAGGAAGGAAGGAAGGAAGGAAGGAAGGAAAGAAGGAAGGAAAGAAGAAAGTGTCGGAATGAAGTGTCATAAGGAAGTGTCGGAAGGAAAAAAGGAAGAGTCAGAAGGAAGTGTCGGAAGGAAGTGTCAAAATGAATTGTCGGAAGGAAGTGTCGGAAGGAAGGAAGGAAGGAAGGAAGGAAGGAAGGAAGGAAGGAAGGAAGGAAGGAAGGAAGGAAGGAAGGAAGGAAGTGTAGGAAGGAAGGAAGGAAGGAAGGAAGGAAGGAAGTGTCGGAAGGAAGGAAGTGTCGGAAGGAAGGAAGTGTCGGAAGGAAGTGTCGGAAGGAAGTGTCGGAAGGAAGTGTCGGAAGGAAGGAAGGAAGGAAGGAAGGAAGGAAGGAAGTGTCGGAAGGAAAAAAGGAAGAGTCAGAAGGAAGTGTCGGAAGGAAGTGTCAAAATGAATTGTCGGAAGGAAGTGTCGGAAGGAAAGAAGGAAGGAAGGAAGGAAGGAAGGAAGGAAGGAAGGAAGGAAGGAAGGAAGGAAGGAAGGAAGGAAGGAAGGAAGGAAGTGTCGGAAGGTAGTGTCGGAAGGAAGTGTCGGAAGGAAGGAAGGAAGTGTCGGAAGGAAGGAAGGAAGTGTCGGAAGGAAGTGTCGGAAGGAAGTGTCGGAAGGAAGTGTCGGAAGGAAATGTCTGAAGGAAGTGTCGGAAGGAAGTGTCGGAAGGAAGTGTCGGAAGGAAGTGTCGGAAGGAAGTGTCGGAAGGAAGGAAGGAAGGAAGGAAGGAAGGAAGGAAGGAAGGAAGGAAGGAAGTGTCGGAAGGGAGGAAGGAAGTGTCGGAAGGGAGGAAGGAAGGAAGGAAGGAAGGAAGGAAGGAAGGAAGGAAGGAAGGAAGGAAGGAAGGAAGGAAGGAAGGAAGGAAGGAAGGAAGGAAGGAAGGAAGGAAGGAAGGGAGGGAAGAGGGTGGGAGGGAGGGAGGGTCGGATTAATGTAACATTCAAAACAAAGCACAGGTTAGTCAGTCTTCATGATAGACTAGTTTTCCATCTGAAAAACTGTCTGTCGTGTACCCATACTGAACTGCAAAATTAATTGCAGGTTTTTTTTTATCCTGTCCGCTTCTCAAACAAAGAAACAAACCACATAAGCTTCTGTTCTGATCATTGATAATTCTGATTATGCATGCAGACACTTGTTCTATAAAACCTTTCAAGCAACTAACTCACCCCTGTATTAAAATACTGTGGGTACAGGTTCCCCGGCTGTTGTTTCAAAAGTATTACCCTATATTCCTTTAAACACTAGAGATGGTTGTATAAATTCCTGCTTCTTTCAATGGGCACTGATAACAGTCTCTCTAAATTTTTAACGAGATGCATGTCTTCAAAATAGTAGATTTTTATTTGAATAAGTTAGTTTGGAAGCAAGATGTTAAAATCATCACAAATTAATTAAAACATCATCCTTTGTTTGTGGTGATTAATAATACATTAAGAATCCAGGTTTTACATAATTCATCAATCTGACGTAAACTGGCACTTTCCAGTTCCACCGAGTGGAAACCCAGCTACTCCGTGACACTTGACAAACAGCTCTGAATTGATGCATTGCATCCTTCTGCCACAGGACTTAAAGTCATAGGGATCCAGTTTGTCACATACAAAATGAATTTTCTAGGACTGAGGCAGTAAGAATATAATAAAAAATATGTGCTGAGTTCCCAACACGATTTTTTTTTCTCTTCCAAGCACTAAAATCACAAAACATAAAAGCAACACATTAGCAATTAAAGATGGAGAAAGACTCAGGTAAGATAATGTAGCCTATGCTCTTATGACTAAAGGATTATTTCCTAAGGAGCTTGACATTTCTAAGTATATTGTTCTCAAGGCAATCTAGCACCAAGTATATACACCACAAAGCTCAGTCTGTAGCTGCAGGATAGCAACGCTGGGATTGAAACACAGTGGCAGTAGATAGTGCCTCTTTCCAGATATGCAGGTTTATGTCAGGAAGCTGTAAGAAATAAGCATGGAAATACCTCCTTATCCTAATTTTTTTCCCCATCATGGACACACTTTGAAAATCTCAAAGAAACAATAAAAATGGTACTGAGCTCCTTCAGTTCTTAGTCTTGATCAAGTTGCGTACTTTTACCCTCTGTAATCTTCTTTCATTATCCTCTTAACCCTCTGCCTAATTGCATAGCCTCTGTAAATTTTTTTTTTTTTAATCTTTATAAGCACTCTGGTTTCTTGATTCTCTCTCTGTGATTTGAATTTCTTTCCCTGTGATTTATCTCTACGGATAATGGTTTTTTCCTTTCTTCACACTGTGACACAGCATGAAGAAAAGATGCTGCTCATAAAAATCCACATCCTCTTATTGATGGGCAATGATAACCCTTCATTTGTACCTGTGCACAGTATGACAACACAGTCAAAAACATTGGCAAAGAACTCTGGTACCTGAGGGCGACGCCAGAACTTGCAGCATGCATTGGCCTGCTCAGTGATATAATGAGTTTACATTCCTGCTTAGCATCCAAATTCTGTGTCAGGTATTTCTACCACGGGTAGAAACATTTCTTTTAGGGTTCAGTAAACCCTGAGGTATGTCGACCAAACCTAAACCTCTGGCAAGGCTTCAGCTGATTATCAGTGGATTTGAATCAAGTATTTAAAAGTAAGCACCAAATTCTCAAATGCTTAATTATGATCAAGTGTTTTACTTACAGTGTGTACGGAAACTGTATTACATTGGTTCTCATTTAATTAGCTGTCTTAAAACTGCCAAATCTTTTCCATGAGAATCACTTGTTATTAAATACTTCTTTCTCCATATAATTCAGCTGTTTTCTTCTTATAAAGTAATTGTTACTGAGTGTAACTCACCTCATCTAGGAACATAAGTAATTTGATTGTTATTTCAGGGATAAAGGGTGTAACATTTATTTTTCTTCCAGTTTCCAAACCAGTCATATTTTAAATAAAGATATCCCAAAAAATAAAATCTGGAAGGTAAATCTTTTAACATCTTGAATATTTAGAGTTCTTGCATTGGTATTTTTTCCAAGGCAGAGATGTATTTAACATTAATATTATTTACATTCAAGTATTACATCAAAAAACAAGAGTAGATTGCATTTCAGTGTGATCTGTATCTCCATCTCTTAAAAAAGGAGGTTGCTTGCATGAGCACCTCTTCTTCTTCTTTATTAATGACAGGTACTCCATGTAGCTGTAGCTGGATCGTTTATTTATGCTCATATACATTAATTTTCCTTATGACTTTTTTACAGTTATTGTTTGACCAGACCATTTTTTCTTATAGAAGGCAAATGTTCAGCCCATCAATAACATAAGTCCTCATTTTAAACCTTCTGCACCTTAAAAGCTTGTGGATTTATTGGTGCAACTTTTCTGAATATTTTCATTTGTAAGATTCTTCTTTTGTGCCCCTTCTCCTAGTCAATAGCTTTTTTCCTGGGATGTTACTCCTAACCAAAGTACTGCTTGGCTATGAATAAACAGTATAATTAGGGTAACATTAAAAATTATTCTAAAAATTATGCACTCTTTTGCTTCTTGTGCAACCATGGACCAATTGCAAAGACCTAATTGCATGTAACCAAAGTTTTTGAGCTGCTACAACAAAACACAACATTATGACAAGACAACTAAGAGATAAACTTGTATTGTAGTAAATATGACTGCAAATCCCATAGAAAGATACTGGCATTTGCCAGCGAGACACAGATCTATTGATGTATATTCAGAGTTGTTTTTTTCCCCTTTGGTACATTTAAAATAGAGAAATACACTTAAAATCCCTGTAGTTATTTTCATCTGACAATGTAATTCCCTGGTTTACTTCCACAGAAGAAGTAGAATGATTCTGTAAAATCTTGAAGCATATTGAATAAGTTCCTTGTTATCTAATGGCCTACTGGTTTGCAGAAATATTCAAAACACATGGACAACTGCTATTAATCAATCAATAAATAAATTTTTCAATATACATTCATATCTTCAGTCCTTAGGTGTAGCATAGTCTTATGTATCCACCTGAAAACATATTGAAAACAAAATAATTTCTAAGTAGAGAAGAAAATACAATTAGATATTTTTTACATTGTTTCAAGATAGCAGGGTTTGCAGTTAGACTATTTTATGTTTTAATACTTTGGTTTTACATTTAACAGCTTCGGCTTCACTATATTAACTTCTGAATGCATGTTTTCAGTTTGGGGTTTTTTTTCATTTAGATTTTTTGCAATAAATAATCAGTATTTGCTTTAAGGCTATTCTACAGCAGTTTTGGTAAAAATAAGTCTCCTGTCTCAAACAGTTGGAGGATGAAACAAGCATCACTGCTCGTTAAAGAGGCATCCATTGCTAGTTTTCCTAGTGAAAAAACAAAATGCTTTATCAACCTCCATTCATCGTAGAGGGTGGGTTCATGCATGGATTTGAAGCATTTATTTATTTATTTATAAAATAATTAGAAGTTTTCAATTTATTGCTTCTATCACTCCTCTTCCAGAAAATAGTGAACTCATGTATTTTACCCATCAGGCTAAAAGTCCTCAGGGCAACAGAAGACTTCTAGGGAAAAAGAGTCATATATCAAATTAAAATCTGCTAAAATATTTACCACTTTCATTTTCATTTATTTAAACACATACTGATGATTATTCTTCTTTTCTGTAAGATGGTAAACTTGAAAGACTTCCCAGAGTAAAGGTATAACCTCATATACAGAAACCTTAAGGAACTTTTCCTGACATTTTCCAAAGTTGAACACTTTTTCCCTTTTTCTTTGATTTTAGTTCCAACAGACAGTGTCAGAATACACAATATGAAGCTTATTGAGCTTCTCAGATTAGTGCGGCAGAAACTACTTCTAATCCTTCATCATCATCAAATTGACTAGTCTGACATTGTCAGTGCTGAGCACTGCATGTACCAGCAAACACTGGAGGCTGAAAAAATATTTCATTCTAATCTAAAAGAAATTTATCTGATACTGCATAGACCTTGCCTGTACCTTCTCAGAGAAGATACAGAGAAGAAGAAATTAGCTAAAAATTTATAATTGATTAAAAAAGAGATATTTGGAAAATGTTTTGATATGCTATCCATTTCTGAACCAGGATTTTACATGGCAAGGCTAGCACACATATTTTATACTATTGTTCAGCAAAGACACATACTTTTTAAACAGGAAGTATTCACATATTCAAAGAACATGGATCCAAGCCAGGACTCCATCCAAACAGATGGCAGGTAACAAAGGCCAGTTGAGACAAGGCTGTTGATGGCAAAACCCAAATGTTTTACTGGCCAGGTGATGCACTAAAAAAATGTGCAAGCTTATGATTTACAAGCTAAGAGATTCCTCCTATCATCCTCCACTAAAGCTGCCAAGTCTGAGAAGGAGGACCTACCCATTGCAGTGCATTATTTTATCAACCCTAATGTTAATTTGCAAAAGATAAAAGCACCAAAACTTAAATGGAAATACCACAGAGTAGAAAAGCCTTTGAAAGTATCCCCATCTGTTCTACCAGCCAACAGCCACCTACATTCTCTGTATTGACTCTATACAGTCATCTTTCAAGAAGACCCAAAAAACCTAAGCATTGTTGATTTACTACTTCCTGGATTTAAACTAAACCCTGACTGACAAAACATTGTAAATAGTTGGTGCTACTCTTTTCTGAAAAAGATTTAAAATATCTATCAGAAGTGGAACCTTCATATTCTTTTTCTAGAAACTCTACTGTTATGAGAGAATTTAGGAATGTGGAAGCTGCAACAACAAAATAATACCAATCAGGGAGACAGATTTTGTTTTTGACATGACCCAGCCAGTAACAGGTAATCAGTAGTTGTATCTTCGCATTAGGAATGACAAGAGGGGGTTAACTTAACAGTTGTGTTATGAAATTACTCACTGAATAAAAAGATAAAGCAGTCATTTACTGACACTATTTACACATGTTTTGTGCTAGTTTTTGAGGCATTACATATTTCAGACATGGCAACAAATTAGGATGTAAACTTGTGTAGTACTACTGTAATTTGCATTCTTCAGCAAGACAACTTGAAAAGTAGAAAAAATAAAAAATACAGAGAAGATTATTTAATCAGTCTCCCTCTGAAAAGTCCTAGCTAGTCAGTAACTTATTACATTAGCCTCCAGATAAACTGCCAACAAGTAGTCATTGTCAACTGTACTGGTGATTTCTAAATTAAAGAGTCCACTGCAGAGTAAGACAAGTTACAGATTATTTTCAGAGACATCTCCCGCATTTCAGAGTCTTGACAACATGTTTAGCACTAGATCAGAGGCAAGATACAATCTAAACTTTCATCATTCTCTTAATCTCTCATTGCTTGGATGTCTTTCTGCAGATTTTGGAAAAGGTGGTAAGGAGCTTCACGGCAGAATTTAGAAAAAGATGTAGACTGCAAGATTCATGAGACAGTGACTCTCTTAGCTCTGAGCTCTCCTTCAGATTAACACAGTGGCTAGTGACGGCTAGCAGTGATCCGTGAAGAAATCTGAAATGAGCTACTGGGGTGCTTTTTCAAAGTTGCTTGAAGAAATGTCATCAGAAATGCCACCCAACCTTCTACTCTCCAGAAAACTGAAGTTGAAAAGAAGAGAGGATTACACACTAGTTCTAAGTGAAGAATCATGTTTTATGTATATTTGCAATTCTAGAGTCATTTTAAGGCAGGAAATTATGGGAGTTTGGAGACAAAAAAAAAATACTTGTTAACAAATGGCCTGATGAGTACCGAGGACACTGCAAGACATTACTATGCCCTGAGTAAGGCAAATGTGCTTTCTAAAATGAGGAATCTAGGAATATAGGAGATGCGGACTGTAACTTTCCTGGAGTCACTGGGTAATTTTCAGTAGGCAGAAACCACTGCTGAAATATTCACTCACAAACAATAGAACAAAATTACAAGCAAATATACAAACAAAAGTCAGGACTTTCCAGGAAATACTAGATTTTGCAAAACTCAGTAAATACTGTTCTCCAAAAGGAGTCACCCTCACTGGAAGAGTTAATAGCAGAAAAAATTACAAATAAAGCAAAGAACAATTATGTTCTAAATTCCTCTCTAGTGTCAGCTCAAAGAGGTAACAAATTTCACTGATTCTTTTATCAAATCTGTTTCATGAAAAGCATTGATATTTCATAGTTTGCAGAATATGCTCGTAGTTTGCTATAGCAGTTGCATCTCCTCTTATTGAGGTGTATGGAGGTTTTCCAGTAACAAAATCTGTATTGCACAAAAGTGGCGTAGGCAACTAAAGTCAGTAAAGACAAAAATAGGATCATATGAACTGAAAAATTCACATATATACAGAGAATCACATTCCATGTTATTGCGGGGGAAGGGTAGATATAAGTTTAATTGTGTCAGGAACCCACGTCTTAAAAAAGGAACTCACTATGCTGGGGCAAAACGTCTAGATATGGGCAACATTAGAACTAGACCAGTGAAGAGATTTTTGCTTTTATTTCTAGAACATCAGTCTCAAGACAATGGAGACATGATATTAACAGCTCACTGATCTACACTAAAAAGTCTCTCGAGGGTGGGGTGATACAGAAAGACATAAAATCATCTCAGTCTAGATTTCAGCTAATCATACACAGAAAACTACATATTGACAAGCATTCTATCCAATCTTATAAAACACATGTAATGGTAGTTAAAACAAAGACTAGTTCAAAAGAGACAAAGAACAGAGCTCTATTCGTGCTAACCTTCTAAAGATATACATTAAATAACTTTGTTGCCATCTTAAAGCTAATTCTACCGACAGAGGCTTATTGTTATTTGTCACGTCTACTGCTTGGGAAACTTTTCTGCTTGCTTGGGAAACTTTTCTGCTGTATCTGCAATGCTAACAGAACTCCAGTCTAAGGCCTACATACTTTTTTAACCATTTCCTAAAAACCCTCTAACCTTATGGATTCCAACACATAGGAGTAGGAAATCTGCAGACAATGCATAGAAACAAAACATGCAACAGTCATATTACCATGCCTGAGACTAAGCAGATATGAAATTAAATATTTTTGCTTTTCTCTGCTAAAATGGCATTATAAACTGTGCAAGAAAGATCTCAAGTACTCTAAAACAGAGTAACACATGCAAAGGTACTAGACAAATAAAAAACATTAATTGCAATATCATCTGTGGCAGTAGCAGGTCTTGACTTTGTATCATGGCAAAAAGTATATCTTGACAGGTAAAACTGTCAGGGGTAAAAAATGAATGTATGTTTAACTACAATTAGTATCCTGATGTGAAATTCCACTTCTCATTCATACTAAAAGGATGTTTAAAATTTACATTTTTAAAGATAAAACACCATTTACTAGTACCATCAGTTAGCTGTTATGATGGCAGTATAGAGGAAGAATTCAGAGATCAGCAAGTTCAGAGCCTGAGCCTCCATGGCTGGATGTTCTGGACATTTTCAGTGCATTTTTCAAACAGTTTTCATTTCATATTTCTCATGTGTTTACACAGCAGGGTGCTCTGAAGTAAAGTGAGATATATCCCAAGAGTTTTCTGGTGAGGACAGAGAAGAAATGAAAATTATTTTCTTTTGTGGCAGAAGCCCAAAAGGAGTTTGCTGAGCCTTTCTGTTTCTCTTTAGATATTTATGTCCTTCTCAGGGAGGAGACTGCACACGCACAAAAATGCATCTCTTCACACTGCGGCAAACAAGCTAATTTGACACTGGTTATTCTTATGAGCATACCAAGGAATATCACCTAGTAGCTTTAGAATACAGCCTTTAATCACAGGGGGGTAGCAGTGTGTCCCCTAAGAAAGCAGAAATTCATAGACTTCAAATAATATCTACATCTGACCTCCTGCGTAGTGGAAACCATAAATGTCATGCAGCAGCTCCTGCATCAACACTATAATTTCTGTTCCAGTTGCAACTTTTGCTTTTTGAATGCTTTTTCATTTGATTTAGAGATCTCTTAAACGATGTCAGAATGCATAGTAAGAGGGATTTAATCAGGACTGAATAGTCAGCCATTACTCACTTCTGGCTGAGGATGAGCCAAAATAATATGTGTCCATGATCTCAAGCAGTACATCTTAATACAGTCAAAAGAAGAAAGACTACCCAGTATAGTGACATCTGTTCTCTGTCTGATTTTAAAGAGCACCACACACAAAAACCCATGAAATCCAATACACAAGGTCCTTTTTTGGCAAGGAACAAAAAACTAGCTTTTATAATGATGATGTTTCAAATTACAGCCTCTCCTTTGAATAAAGGCAGCAGAAACCCCACCACAGTTAACACTAACTGAAACTTCTTGGTCTTCCATTCTGCCTTAGATATTATAAAACTATTTATGACAAAATTAATTGCCATTTCAGCATATATATTTAAAACAACATGGGGGCTATGCCACTCTTCTCCCTGTCTCACAGCAATGGGAGAACTAACACACTCTAATATAAGTACTCATATTTTAAGCAGGCTTCAAGATACATTCCATTGAAAGTCAATATACTGTTAATAAAAAGACAATTTTCATATGGGAGAGAAAATATCTTTATCAACTAGTTCCCTCCATAACTTTAACCACTGAAATTAGTTCAAGATCTTATGTAGTTAAGAGGCTAAATAATATTTCCAAAATGCCAGGACTCTTATAGACCTAAAGATGCCATATAAGGATGGCTTCTCCAGCATAAGTCTAGGTTTTGGATGTGAGCTACTGGAAATAATACCTACTTCCTTTTATCCAATTATATGTCATAATCCCCCCAAGGATCCTTCCTGGAAGACAGAATAATTTTTTCCTTTCCATGGACAAAATCCATGTTGTCACGTTTTCACTGATTTTTCCTGAAACTGCTTTCAAACCAGGACCACAATCAAGGCTTTCACAACAAAGTGAGGAAAAATTTGCCTAGGTCTGGCTTTAATTTCATGTTGCCCCTCCTGTCTAAATCCTACTGATCTGAAGAACTGTCCATATGACAGATGCACAGGCAGAATCGTTTCCTTCATGCTTTTAGAAAGATGTAGTGGATGTATTGGGTTTATGGCAAGATAAGTAGCCAGTTTGCTACAGGTGTGCCTTCTGTGACAAAATGCCAATATCTTCACCCATGTCAGACAGAGACAGTTCCCTGCTGAACCAGAGGAAGGGCATGAGAAGGAAGGAGTAAAAGATATAACATGAAACAAGCTGACCAAAGACCCCATTCCCTATTCCCTTGAATAAGCAGGGAAGCTGAGTTCATGAAAAAAGGAGAAAGGGAGGGGTGCAGTAAAGCCTTTGAAGACTCATTATTTCTCTTTACCCTACTCTAATTTTTGATTGGTAATTAGTTAATTTCCCCAAGCTGAGTCCATTTTGCCTATGACAAAGGTCCTGCCTTGCTCTTGTCTTGACACACGAGCCTTTTGTTGTATTTTGTCTCCCCTGTCCAGCTGCAGAGCAGAAGTGATAGAGGCTAGCCCAGCATCCGGCATCCAGCAGAGCTAGCCCCCCTCAGCACTCCACAGCACTCATAAAGGATAAGAATACACAGACTATAACAAGCATTCTCCAGTGTATTAAGGCATAGCTGGACACAAAACTGCCTACATGAAACAGTAAATGGAAAGCATCTGTGCCTTGTGCTGCATCTCCCCGTCACTGTGAAGCTCTACACCTATGATCGCTGCTAAAGGTAATGTTAATCTGGGAGCCTGTGAGTTTAGCAGGCACGAGTTGGGCTGTGAAGTTAAAAGGTTACTTTTTACATCCAATTTGAAAATTAGTTTGTACAGTAGAAATCCATCCATTTTGAAAATTAGAAGTGTACAGTAGAGAACTGGTTCTGAGTAATTATCATGCTATAAATACGTGGTTTTCAGAATTTATTTTACTCAGCATTCTATAAAGGGGATTTAAACACATACATAAACACTTTGATCTATATTTCCCAGCCAAACAACACCAAGCCTCAATACATCTCTAGCAACATCCTACAGCTGTGGGTGATAGAATAGCAGTATAAACACTTCACATATCTGAATTATGTATGTGCAGCAAAAGTGAACCTGATCCATTTAGGCTATATAAGAGAAGTTAAGTACGACTCTCTATGACAATATCTGTGCCAGAATTGTCTTTTCTACATATACAGAGTAAAACAACTTGAATTTTCATTTCTCTTCTTTTACAACTCATCCAGTCTATTTTAATTAATGCTCTAAGTGACCTGAGGCCTGAAAAAGGTTGGAAATAGAAATTCACAGAGGGAAAGAGAATGCAAGAGACATGCTGTATTTATAACAGTACATTCATGAATATCACCAAGTAGGTCACCCACCTGTTTGCACGGCAATCTAAAAATACACATGTGCTCAAAAACCTGGGCAAATAAGGACACAGCTAATGTTACTGCTTCTTCCTTCACTCCAGCATTTGTTGGCACAGCAGTCCACAAACTCTGGGTATGACAAAAGCAGTACCAAATTTCTCAGGTATCTCTCTCTAGCAACCAAACAGAGATTTATGTGGTTAAACCCACTGAAGAAATAGAAATAAAATCATCCAAGATGACTAAATCACAGTTTCTAGTGCGTAGCTTAGTAACTGAACTCTTTATCCCCTGAAGGACTACTCAAACCATTTGTTTTCATTTTCTTGACATCCTGTCAGTGTAACATAACTGGATGTACTGCTCTTCTTGTTATTTTCAGGGATGAAAATTACTGTCTTTGCTGAGGAATCTTAAGAAGTAATGAATAATAAGTTAGGGGAATATACCCCCCCACCTGCAAACCACAGAAGGCAGTGAAGATCTCAGAGCTAGGCCACTGAGATGTGGGTGAAACTATGACATAATCTTTTCATGGTCCCTGAAAAAAAGATTAATTTATTTTTAATTTTAGCACTTTTTGAGGCTGATACTTTAAGAATTGGTGCTTTTCTTTGTGCACAAAGTAGTTACTCAACTGTTTAATACCTTGCTACTTCTATGCTTTCATTGTCATTGTATTGCCAAGGAGGTGACAGTCACTGTGACAATGTTAAAGATTTCAAGAAAAAGCAAGAGTATCTGGGATATTGGCAGTGCAGTGCATTAAAACATTAAGACCCCTAGACCTTCAATTTAGGCCCAGTGATCTAGAATTTTTGGCTTAGGGAACAAGTGAACATAGGTTAAACGATCTCACTCTAGCCTCTAGAGGACATAAATTCACATCACAAAACCATCATGCAACTTGTCAAAGTAGTTCTATTTTCCTCAAAACATAATCTAGGACGAGGGAGTTCTTAGTATGGACAGGAATTTTTGTTTCTTTTCATAAAGAGTTTGCATGATGTGTGATGTTAATGTCTTTTCTTTCAAGCATTGTTACTGGATACTAATTTTCACTCACAAACTTGCCTGTAAAGGTAAGAGAATTCTAAAGGGGATTAACATTAAACTTACATACATAAACACCAAACCAGAATGTAAAAAGGGCAGAGGTAAAAATGTCAGTGCTATAGTCTCCCAGAGATTTTATTTAGATGTCAGAATCCTGCTAGAAAAATATTTATACTCTGGTTTCTCCTTACTCCCATGGGATGGTATGTTACTGCTAACCTAACTGCAGAGTGGTAGTTCTACTGCAAAGATTAATAGCAAAGCAGCTGCATAGAGTGCATTTACTCATCCATTTCCTAGCCCCTATCCAGGTAATGAAACAACTGAGTGAGGATCCCAGCTTCCTCCAAAGTGACAAGACCAAATAACTTCTCAAAAGATGAAAGGTGGCTGTCACAGCACATTATGTCCTTGAAATGACAGAACAGCCCAAACAAGACTCTAGAATTTAACCATTTCCTTCTATGTAGCTCTTACTTAGGAGAGAAGGACTGGGAAAAATTAGCACCTTATTCTATAAATTTCTAAAAGCATATTTTATTACAAAAAAATACTAATGGGGGGGAAATTTAGCAAAACAAAGCCAAACACAATCTCGATGGGTACTTTTTGCATTACTACTCAGCAATTTATTCCTAAATCCAAACTACTTTCATCTTTCAGGAATGAAATAAAACTGAGAATGGATATAATGACTTGAGTAGAATTCTATTCTTTTACTAGTTTATAATTTGTTGTTTAGAAAAACCACAAATTTGAGTTTAGAAATGCAATTCACCATAAAAATGTGTGTATTTAGCAACAGCTATTTTTATATTATTTCTTTAAACACTACATACCTATTTTGTATAGTTCTTTTTAAAATATTTTTAGCAATTTTTTAAAGATTTTGGTGCAAAAAACCAAAGTTGTCCATCAAATTAGTCCATTTCTTTAACATGGTACAATATAATTCCAACCAATAGGACTCTCAGGAATGCCTACTGGAACATCACAAGAAGTATAAAATAAACTGAGATAGCAGTTATGTTAATGCACATCCATCAAGATCAACAAAGCAGATTCATCATCGCATCACTAGTCCTGCCATTTGTGCGTGACTTTGGATCTGACTGGATTCCTGGCTTTTCTTCCAGGAATTCACATCTTTGATGTACTAAGCCACATTTTATGATACAGAATACCCAAGACTTTTTTTTTTCTGTCTTCATTCCAGCCAAAGCTCTTCTGTATGTCCTTGCTACTTCACATGTTGACTTTTGTGAATCATCTTAAGAAATGCTGTGTTGACAGTCTCACAGAAAGTTAACATCACTTTCTTAATGTCTCATTGTAATTTTGTACTTGCCTGCTGGCATCATTTTATCCTTTTCTCAGAATATCAGACAGCAAACTCCTGCTTTCAAATACTATTAACTATTCTTACCCTACTAGTTTTGTGAGATACATGAACAAACTCTTGGCTCCAATGCTACCACCCTGCTATCACCATGACAAGCTATTTACAGGTCTTCCACTACCTCCTTCTCATAATTGTAATGCTCTTCAGCATAGGAAATATGCTGAATCTCTCTATCTTTAAAATCCAGTGCTTCCAGATTAACCATGATATCTTCTACCACAATGTAAAAAGGTCCTTGCTTTAACAAGTGCTTTTTTACTCTCTCCATGTGTACTTCATTATTATCTATTTTACCGCCCTAATATCATTCACCCTATCTAAGGGACAACCTTCCTTTCCATATGTGCTTCAAATATTTCTACCTATCCAGGACCCCCTCCTGGCTCTCTCTGCTCACAGATATTAAATAGGTGCTTGGTCTGGGATTTATGCTGAGAATTCATTATGTAATGGCTCTAAGAATACTCCACCTACTTGTCCTCTAGTACATCAACACAGTTCAGGAATTGCACACTATTGTTAAAACCTCAAAAGAAGGAATCTGCTGAGCTTTCCAACAACACAATTATAATTGGATTGGTTTGATTATCAAGAATTTACAGGATACTACATATGCCACATGCCAAGGCAATTAGAAGCCCAATTGTGTGAAGTCCCAGTAACCCAAAACTAAACTACTGGGTATGACAAAAGCAGTACCTGAGTCTACAGTAAATGACATGCCAGAGACACAGCAGTGGCCCCTGAGGCTGGAAGAGGTCTGGAAAGCCCAGGAATGGATGGTACTTGGAGCCTGAGGACCCGTCACACATGTGACGTACATATAGCTGTGTAAAAACCTAAGATGTTGCACTTAAGAGACAGCACAGGCAGAACTGCCTTAAAAGAGTATAGATTATATCACAAACAGTCAGTGATGCAGTTGCCACACCTCAGAAAAAGAATCAGCAGAGCTAATTACCCTAGCACCCTGTATTACATGGCTGCTGTCCTAACTATTGCCTTTTCAATGTTGAAGTGAAATTATATTTTATTAGCTGGTTTAATGTGTAGCTAATTCTGCCCAGTAAGCCTGGCTTTTGGACTAGATCTTAAATTTTAATATCACAGGGTGCATCCATATGGCCACCTGAGCTGAAGGAAGCACTGTGTCTGCAGATGTGCTACTTGTGTAGCATTGCAAACACTTGCAGCCTTCAGAGCCAGTGGAACTTAACAAATGTACATAGTCGTCGTTGTCTGATGGGAGAAGGTTTGCAGTTTTTGTACTAGATACCATAAGATCTTGTGGAAAAGCTCCTAATACCCACCATTCCAGACATAGATGGGGAATGTATGGTCAGGTCTTAGAAAGGCACTTGGATGTCAGGCTTGAAACCATGGAGACAATGACTGCTGCAAACAAAAGAAAGCAGAGATAGTCCTGTGAAACAAAGAAAGCATAGCTACATTGTGAGGTGCCAATTTAATCTTGATTTCGATCTCAGTACTGGTTGTGAAAGGCTTGTGAGGGAGGGGTGGCACATGTGCCACTTGCAGGAGGCAGCTAGGAGAGGACAGTGAGCACCTTGTCTCTGGGGGGACTTTGCCTGCAACCATTTCATATCTCACATGGGACAGGCAGTCAGCAGCAGACCACCAATCCCCAGAGAGGTTCTCAAATCAGATGGCAAAAGGACTCCACCAAAGGACTGCAATGTTGGACTTGGGCAGGAGTTTCCTGTGAGCAAACGGACTTTGGGAAGAGCCAGGGGGCATAAAAGTAACTGCACCACAAGTTCTGGGGTTTTTTGGCTTGGGCTTTTTGACACTAGTCTTTTGGGGCTTTTTGGCTTTGGCTTTTTGAGTTTTGTTCTTTGGAAGCTTTTATGAGTCTGGGGGTCTTTTGAGTCTTGTGCTTTTTCTTTGGCTCCAGCCTGTTTTTTGGCTCAGATAAGGTCTGCTTCTTGCCCTGGCCCTAGTCTGTTTCTTGTCCTTTTTGCCCTGGCTCCAGCCTGTTTTTTGCTCTCATGCCCTTGCTGGCCCTTGCTTGCTCTCACTCACTCCTAACTCACCATCTCACTGGGCACTTGGCAGGACACCAGCTGACCTCTGAGCTTCCTGTGTAGCCTGTGTCCTGCCCAACCCCCTTGCCCATTCTCGTCACCACTGTCCTGCCTCCCTGTGTCCCTGACCATCACCCTGCCATTCCGTCCCTGTGTTACTGCCGAAGTCACCCTGCCTGGCCTCCAACCCAGCCCACCGCCACAAGCCCCACGATGACCCTGTCCAGGATCCTGCAGCTCCTGCTCGATCCTCACTCCCCTCATGTCCAGCCATCCGTCACCATGAGAGCTGTGCCTGCGGAGCCGTGCCTCTCTGCGGGCTCCCCAGCACACCCTCCCTTCATGGACATAGACCTTACGGTAGTAATGCCCACTTATTCACTTCTCTCTCTCCCTCTCTCTCTCCCCTCATCCTTTCCCAGCAAGTCCTTTTATTTCCTCATTACCATAAATGGTTCTCAGATATAATGGTGTGTTAGTTGACTAAATTTCATTCTAGACCAGATGTTTTTTAAAAGAACTCCTCACAATTCTCCACAATGGAATACAACATACATAAATACCAGTTCAAAACAAATATTTAAATCAAAACTCATATATCCAGGGTAGAATAAAGACATCTAGAAGCACCCTTGCGATTAGTTACTGGGTGGCATCTTTCATGGTTGTTGCATGTAAAGTTCCTAGGATCATAAAACATTTAGGACTTCACCCAAAACCAGAAAACTAAGGTGTGCAAAACAAGGGAGTACAACAAACAACTGAAGAGTAAAAATGCTGCCAAATCCCTGAAAATAATTTGAAGCAGCAAATTGACTCCAAATTGAAGTAGGTTCATTCAGGAATTTATAAGTAGTATTGTTAAAAATAAGAATGTGACTCTGGAAAAGAGTTGAAGCTCAGTGATACCATCCATTAAACCTCAGTAAGAATCTCCTGAGAAATGAAATCAGATGTTTCAGTTGAAATGTGCTTTTACTTCCATTATTTAGCCATGGCCAGAGAAAAGAATGAACACAAAGTAAAGCACAGCAAATCAGACCTTTTAGAGCATTATATAAGCTAAGCCTTATGCCTTAGCCAGTGCATGAGCAAAGCTGTTAAGTGTTAATGCATATAATCTATCTAACCAGCTAACTGGTTTAATCCATCACATAGTGTGTGAAAACATAAAAGCAACCCAGCTGTGACAAGTTAATAGCGGGGTGAGGCAGTAAAACGGTAACAAAAACACACTTTGATTAATGATTCTGAATTGTCCAGCTTTGGTATAGATGGCTTTTGTCTAGGTCTATTTAGTGGCCAATCAATGCAAAATAGATCTGGTGATTTAAAGTGTTACAGCAGATCAGAAATATTGCCCCACAATGATAAAACCTGGGGAAAGCACCACATTTTCATAGAAAATAGAAGTAACTATTCATATAACTAGACATGTTTTAGAGGAAGAGAAAGAACTGAAACACACCAAGCTCAGGGATTATTCCAGTAATACCTTCAGTGGAAAGCATGCTAATAATTTGAATAAAGTAAGAACCATTCCATACTACTAGTCAAAGGACAAGAAAAACTTTATTCAATGTTTAAAATGTGTGAGTGCGTCCTTTTCATTGTATCTCAGTTTCCATTTCCACAACCCTATACAAGCAGTTTACAAGTAGAGTCAGGAAAAAAATTACAACATGTCAGATGAAAACTTTCTTTCTTGGCATCTCTTAAATCTGTGGTGTTTTGGATATTCCAGTTAAGCATAAAATAAACACACAAACTCGGGGGTACATCAGAGAATTGAACAGCCATCATTCCTCTTCTTTCAGTCCACAGATTCCTTCCTGTTAAAAACACTATTGAATAAACACACAGAACAGTCACTTTGACTTCAGGATATAGGAAATTGAGGCTGTGCCTCTCAATCTGAGGAATTCAGGCATCTGTTGTACCCTAAGGGAATGCTTCAAGCACCAAGCTGTGTCTCTTGGCATTTTTCTTACCAAATAGGTGTCCTACTACCCTATAAAATACCTGTAATACGGTAAATATTATTCCTAAGTATGTTTCCTGTGGTAACTGTTTGGCAACTGAACTTGTAACAACTTGTAACAAAAGACAATGAAAGAAGATAAAACAGTATCCATAAGGCCCTTCCCATTTGTTGAGCAGTAAGAATGATGAAGAGAAAATCTTCCACATACCTGCAGAGTGGAAATAAAAGCTAGAACCAAGCATGCAGAAAGTAGAAAGCAATTATCTGTTTTCTGCACAGCAAGTAGTTGCACGGATTTTGCTGCTGTATGACAATTTAGTGAATGACTTGGGCAAAACACTTTTCTAGCCTGGAAGATCAGACTAACAGGAGTTCATCTCTCTTGCTTGTGCACAATGCCCAGTATAGCAGGCTTCCAGCATGAGGTATTTGATAATGCTAACCCCTCCAGCCTGCACAGCTGGTCATTGTGGGGACTGCCATGTGCAGGGTGCAGGGTAAAATGAAAGTGATGAGTGCATCTTGCCAACGAGGAGAAATCAGAGTTATCTGAAAAAAACACAACATCCGCTTTCCCTGAATCACAAATTACTTCAATCACAGTTTCAAATGTCCTGATCATCCACTGCACAGCACACTGAGCATTCTCTTTGCTGCAAGCCCATGTGTGGTTTCTGTGGTTGCTTTGGCTTACTGCTCGTTCTCTCACCCTTCATTGACACCTTCTCCTTTGCTGTCATACAGACCTCTATCCAAAAGCAGCATTTCACTCTCCACTCCTTAAGTTTTGAGTATCTGTCATTCTTGTCTTCACTGTGAGTTGCAGTGAAGTGTACAGTGACTTTGTAAAAGGAACTTAACACTCCATAAGTGATATGATCAATAACAGTGCTGCACAAAACAGTCCAAAACCACTCTGTAAAAACAAAAAAATGCGTTAGAGCTCATTTCTGACATCACATGGTCCAATACAAATACATTTAAATGGTCTTGCTGCAGTGGCCTGTAACAGGAGTTTTAAGTGCATAAACTCGAAAAAATAATTTGTTTCTTAGTCATTGCTAGATATATGGGTATTTGGGGGTTTGTGATGGTTTATAGGCAAAATAATAACAAAATTATGTGTGTAAAAGTAAAAAAAACTGGGAACATCTGGTAAATTTTTAGGAGAACAGTACATAGCTTTATTGTCAGCACAGCAACTAGCAATACAGAAATGCTGTCATGTAAAGTGACAACATGACATGCCTGTAAGTAGCGTAGGTGTCCTAAAGAGAGCTAAATTGGCCTGCCTGTTTATAGCTACCCAGGAGAAACTGCCTGCTGTACTAAGTAAAGGCTGGTAGCATGGTATTTCCATCTATCACTTTTGAATGGGAAGTATATCTGGCATCTCATCTAACATAAGCAGACATCTAACCATGTCTGGAAATGAACAAGGGACTTGCTGTGATAGGAACTGATAGTAAATTGGAGTCAAACATTTTCAAAAGGGCTGTTAGAGAAGGATATAACCTGTATAGATTTGGCTCTACAGAGAAGAGAAGGCATACTTAGTCAGTGACCCTTTCTGACAGTTGATAGTTCAAGACCTTTGTTACCTGACGTGTATTCTGAGCAGCCACATTCAGTTACGTGAAACACCCATGTCCGATGATGTCTAAAGGGTAACACTGGCCTACAGCTGCTGCTAATCCTTCAAGCACCTTTTAGAGATAAAAAAAGTTCAGTGGGTCAACCTAACCTAGCTAGCTGCCTCCAAAAAAACACTTAGAAAGTCCTTTGAGATGTGTCAGATTACAAGCAGTGATTTGGAGCAACATCTGCACCAAGTAACTGTAAGTGCTACTGGCAACGTCCAATTACATGCTGACAGAAACACAAAACACCACAACCCTGATGTGATAAACCAGCTTGAAAACCCCCATCTCCCAGCAGAACATGACTGAACATTCTAACAAATGAAAACAGCTAAATGGATGTGGCCCAGCTTGGTTGTTTATTTATCTCTTTTTAAAAGGTTATTTTCAAAGCTTATTTCAGCTGCTACATGGAGCGATCAGTCCCCATGGGAAAGGCATGGCTTCAGTAACATCCAACGTGGAATTCAAAGTAGCCACAAGAACTAGGTAAAGGAGGAGCTAGAAGGACTTAGCTTTTTTGTTGTTGTTGTTGTTGCTGTTGTTATTTGTTTTTAACAGGATATTTTGGTCTCGGCTTGATATAATTGCTGACCAGTCATCAGAGAACAATCAGCACAATGATTATGGTAAAGGGATCATTGTATATGTCTAGCTACCACAGTTCTTCCCAGGGTTTACCTACTAAAGAACAGTGAATGTTGACATGAAGGAATGGGCCAAGATTTAAGACACTAACTCAGTTTCTGAGGAAAAACTGCCAGACAGAATATCATACAATGCAAGTAAAATCTCTAAAGAAATAAGTTGGAAGGGACACATGTCCAAGAAAATTTCCATACTGTTGAAAGCAAATAATTGGTTTTGAAAAACATACATGTATTTTTTGAATAGGAGTGTTTTTTATAATCTGCTCTCATTACTGCTCTAATTATAAAATAACTTTTAAAATATCGTAATTAAAAATATAGAGGATTGATTAGATTGCTTTCTTTCAGACAAAGGATGAGGTGAACTAATGTGTTGCTTCTAATTTTCCTTTGAGTGAATGAGAAGTAGAGGAAACATGCTAGGACATGCTGCAGTTGCAAAGAACAAGTCTAAAACGTTGAGAAGAAGCCTTCCCTGATCAAAAGAAAGAAAAATTTCCTCAAATGCAGGAAGAAGTCTTAAATGAAAAAATATTAAACCTTTAAGGAAAAAAAAAATCTTTTTTAAAAAGAAGAAGTCATGATTGAGCTTTTGTGAGGTAACCTTTTTCTGAAAATATTTTGTCCTTTCCTTGCACTTAGCAAGGGTTTAACATTGTAGTTTGCCAGACTAATAAGCTTTGTTTCCAGAGAAAAGGAGTTTTTGCTGCAGAGTAAGACTATAACTGTGGGAAGCAGCCTCTGCTGTCATTTTTCCTAAGAAACATCAATGAGCTTTATTAAATAGATCAGGTTTATGACAGAATATTCTTAACTACAAGTTCTTACAAAATTCATATATTACTGAAAAAACCCAGATATTAGACAAATTAAGGGAACATTTCTGTGTTGTTTTTTTTTTCCCACAAATTAAAAATGACAATCTAAGCACTGAGGTGAAGAAAACTGGCAAGAAAACTACAGAAATAAGCAAAAAAGAACATGCTCACATTTCATCAAGCAATGTGGAAGGGGAAGGGGAAAGGCAAGGGGAAAGGAAAAATAAAAGAAATTTACCTAGCTGAGAGAAAGTTCTGCCAGTGCGCTGACATGCATACTTTTTCATACATAATTTGCCAAGCTGCCATAAAATGAAAAGCTTGCAATAGAGGAGGGGGAGGGCATTGGGGGCAGTGGAATTGACAGCAATGAGCTTACTAAAATAGAACATTTGTATTTTGCCTGAGGAATAAGATTCCATATTACAATATATTTCAGTGGTTGGAATTGCCTGAAGCTTTCAATCCGTATATTTATGGTTTATGAGTTAGTGGACAAAGGACATCTACCAGATACTGACAAGATTGCAAAGGCCTGAAAGGACAGCAGCAAAAAATCTGCTGATAGAAAATCAGCTACAAAATCAGCTGATATCCTACCTGTGTCAATGAGACCTTACTTCTTATGTCACAACATTTCATTCATGTTTTTTGAATGATCCCTAGTTATGATCCTTAGAATGGTCCTTGGTCAGGGATACAGAAGTGAGAAGATAAATTTAAGTTCAGCTTGACATCAAAATGATGGTCTAACATGTTCTCCTTCTTACGGCAGGACAGATTGCAAGTTTAAAATCAGAATTTGAATGCTTGCCAGAAAGGAAGTAGATACATTGCTCCATACAGAAGTAAGGGCTATACAGGCTGCCCTGTTTTGGCTCATCTAACAATATAAGAAATGTATGCAAACAGTTCAGTCTAACTGACAATTTATCAAGGAATAGCTTAAAAAATACAGAGAAAATTCTAAATTCAAGATCAATGAATGTGGTTAATCTTCGGGCTGTTCAGTACCCCTAAATTACTATAGGCTGCTGTTACACACTATAATAGCTTGCTGAGCATTTGTTAACTCCAGCAGAGTATATGTGCAATTATTTCTAATGAACTCCCCAGCCCCTTAGGAAAAATTAAAAGTCCTTTTGAATTGGTTCTACCTGTTGGCTGCATAAAATTTGGAAACAAAACCCATACGTTTTCAAATCTCCCCATACGACAGGGCTCAGAGCTAGACTGGCATGTTTATTTTCAGAAAACCTCCCAAAGCATTTTAGGCATGGCCAAACTAATACATCTCTCCTTGACAGCTGAAGAACTTTTATTTCCTTAGCTAGAGTGTAACAGATTGCTTGCAGTTTAAGTCTCAATGTTCAGGTTGCACTGCAAAATCTGGCTGCCTGCTGGGGTTGTAAAGAGGTCCCATGCAGAGAAGGGAATTCTGGGAACATCTGCCCACATAAACTTTATGCAGCCGAAGAGTCAAGGGAAGGAACAGCAATTTGTGGAAGGTGAGAGAAAATAATTTTCCCTCACATACCAGCAGACTTTCTCCAAATACACTAAACTTTTAAAAGTGTATCTGCTCTTGAAATTCTTCATTATGTAGCTGGCAGAACAACTTAATCAGAAAGATAGGACTCAATCCCAAATGGGGACACTATTTTTTTCATTTTCAGAACAACTTTTATATTTCTGTGTGCTTTCAGGTATGCTTTTTTTGACTTCCCTCTATATCACAATGTAATTGGAAAAATACAGCGTCACATCAGAGGATTTCCATTTTCATGGCAGATTTCCATGAGATTGCCTTTATCTGGAAGATTCTTGATCACCAGTCAAAGTAACAGCTGGTGCACTCTGTTTCAGCTGTATTTGGACATTGGGGAATGTCACGTTATCAAAATGGTTTAAGTGCACCTATCAAAGCTGACATTAACTGGAACCTGCGACATCAGCCCAGCAGACTGCAGGTTTATTGCATGGTTTCACATCACTCTGAATAAAGTAGATTGTGCACAGGAAGTGAAACACAAAAGTTATTCTAATGCTAAACTGACTTAACTTTCAACTTTCCTAGACAATATATTTTAGGTCTCCCAGCTCTTCTTGGGCTGTTTCTCGAATTTTAAATGTTTCCTGTTCAGCAGCCTGTGAATATCTTTCCAAGACCAGCCTTTAAAAGATTATGAGGCCCTAAATCATTTGTTTTACCCATATTTTATTTACATTCATGAACTTAATAAATAAAACACAGTTTAGAAGTACAAGTATTCTGCATGTCTTAAAAGGCGCTTTTTACTGAATGTACCAAAGAATACTTTTGTCAGTGGATAGCATTGAAACCCTTGTGAAAACCTTTATATGGTGTTAGATCAAGAACCATCATTGGCAGAGAGCTGCAGACATTCAGAGAAGGCTTTTTTTGGTATTTAAATCAAGATTTTTCCTCATAAGCACTTAATTATACAGAGAATGTGCTAGATGGATGCAGTATATCAGCAGCTTTAGTAATTTCCAGTTGCTTTAGCCAATGACAATTTCAAGTGGTTTTTCTCATAATACCCACACTGACACTATTATTTCATGACACATTATTATGTTCTAAAAGAATAAACAACACACATCACCAAATAGCCTACAATGTATAAGATGTGCACACGCCAAGTGTTCTTTTCACAGTGGATTTTCAAAAGGCTTTACAATGCTGATTTTGGCATAAAATTAGGCCATAAATTGACTGTAGGCAGCTCCCAGACTGAGGCAGAGTTCTGCAGCCTGAATTTCCAGTTGCCAGTCAGGAAAAGGATTTTAAGTGCAAACAGCTCATGCTTGCAGGAATAGATTATAAGCACCAGGTAGAAAGTAGTGAATTCACAGGAATTGAATGTTGCAATGAGGATGTTGCTGTGCAGCTGCCAAGTTATTCCCAAAGAAAAGGAGACATAGGTGACCACTCCAGTAACTATATTCTCAAGTCTGTGTCTTTTCCTGAATGTCCGTGGTTTGCCCCTAGTACATCCCTCTTTAATCTCAATTCTTAGACATAAGAATGCATATTTGAAAAGGGGCTTGAAACATTTAGGACTAAAAAGCAAATTCAATAGACTAAAAAGAACTTTAATGTTCTCATTGGTAGCTCATGCATAGCTTGGTGAAAGCATTGCAGTCTCAAGAATAAACAGAGAAGGCTGAATTTACTGCTGAGTGTCTTGTGACCTTATCCAGTACCTAGAATAATAATCACTGAGAACTTGTCAACAGACAATCCAGATGATGTTTGCTGTGAGTATCTCTACTTCATCCTCCACTACTGTGCTCAGCAGGCATCAAGATCAAATTTTAGTGGAACTCACATGGATATAGCAGAAGTTTGGAATCTCATCCTAGCTGACACCCTTGGTAGGCCAAATAAAACAACCTATGGCACACCTTAGTGTCTATGGGGAAGCTCTGCTCCAAAATAAGTTTTGTGAAATTTATCCTTATAATGTTACTACTGCTTTTCAAGAGAGAACTTTTTAAAAGTAATTTTTGAAATCTGTGCTCTCTATTTAGATATCTTTAAGTACATGCCAGTATTATTAAAAAGTAATGGATTTTCATGTTTGCACATGAAGAACCAAAGGTCTTTACCAACATTTCTCCCATTTTTCATTTTACTCCAGGTTTATGTGCACTGCTTCAGGGCAATGACTCAAAGCCTCTGAGCTGATGGCAGGCTGGACATCAGTCTGCACATGGGGAGATGGTGAGCAATTTCTTTTATACCACCTGTTTTGTTCTGTCTTCTTTCTCTCTTCTTCCACAATCCCTTAGTTTATCAGCGAGTTTTTACATTAACTCAGGAGTTTTCTTCCTTTCACTCATTCAGTTCTCTTCCACCATCCTACTGAGCACAGGGAAGGTGGGAAGAGCGAGGAAAAATCTATGTGATAGCAGGTTTAACCTACAACATCAAGATAAAGCACTAAGAATCTTTAAAACAGAAAATCTATGATGGTAAATAAATGGTATTTTTCAGGGATGTAGGTGGGGTTTTTTTGTTTTAGTGAGTCCACTATATATGAACATGGACTATTCAGGTCTAGTATTAAAAACCAGTTGCCTTTTCTCCTGAAAATAATTCAAGAGGTAAAGACGAAGCACATTGTTAAATATATTCAGCAACACGGTGACCTGTCATTGGGAAAGACTCCCTAGAAAAGTGGTTAGGGCACCAAGCCTGCCAGGGTTCAAGTGGCAACTGAACAACATTCTTAATTTTAGTTAGTTCTGGAACGAGAAGAGATTTGACTTATTGATCCTTATGGGTCTCTTCCAACTTGTGATATCCTATGATTCCATGAACAAGCAAATGTTTATACATAAGCATCAAAGCAGATTTTGTTGAGGGGACTGCCAACAGCACATCTTGTGATGTGTTTCTAAAGTCCCCCAGTTTTCTCCCCTATTTTATGTATGCTCCCCCTCTGTTCTGTGTTAAATGGTTCCTCCCTACACAGTTTTCCCGCCACTGTAGACCTGACAGTTAAGTTACCATGGATACCCCTTCCCCCTCCACTGCCAATCTCTTATGTTATGTAATTTCCCCTCCCAGGCTTTACCCTATAAGTAAGTCTTCCCTCCCCCCTGGGCCCAGTCAATCACCCCCACTCCTCCCAAACTTCTAGAAACTTCTCCTTCCTGGGGGTTGTGGTTGGCTGGTGTCCCGGGGCCCCTCCTTTGCTTTACATTTAGTGGCTATATCCTCATGTCAGTTATGTTTTGTACCTCCCTACCTATTCATGGATTGGTTTGCCGGGTTTCCCTCCCTTCTCCACCCCTTCACTTTAAAACCTTGTTCCTCCCCCTGTTCCTTGCCATTTGCTGGAGGTTCTACTATCTGTTGGTTGCCCTCTGCTGTGGGATTCTCCAGTAAACCGACGTGTTTTCCCCTAGCAAGTGGTCGCCTCCTCATTCGTCCATTATAGCGCAAGCAGTCCGATTCCGCGATCCAGCCCAGCCCAAGGCCAAGACGCCAAGGGGGGCTGGCCTCCGATGCGTAGGGGCGTCGGCCACTCTCACCCCTTCAGCTAGCCGGACATAGGGCCGCGTACGCCCTAGCGCAACATCTCATGGCTCTTCACTCTGTGAGCTACACCATTGATCCTCTTCAAGCATATCTAAAGAACCATGAGAAGAAGCCTGTGAACTATTTGATAGGCAGCATTTAATGTTAATCTGCACATTTAACTGGTAAGCTTTTCTGTTTTGGCCCCCACTTTCTTTCATTTAGACCACTCAACTGACAATGCGCTGCACACCAAATAGCTGAGTAGCTCTGCAATACATGCCAAGACTCAGCATTCCCTTGCTGGTACAGAACTGAATTATGTGGGTTTTAGGTGGCATTCAGGACAAAACTATCCTCAGTTTGTCTCTGTGTCATACAATCACCAATAATCCCATCCGATTTACATCATTACCTGGAGCTGCTGAAATAGACTAAATTCAACAATAAAAGACAGTCCATCACTTCACTGTTATTTTCTTACATTGGGTTACTGACCTATAGAAGAAAAACATGCTCTGCAGGGAGCCTTTTAGCTCAGACAGAGATCCCTGAAGCCACCAAGTTAGCTCACCCAGTACTACCTCTGGTTTTGACAGGCACTTTTTCACCAAAGATAACCAGACAGGTGCGTTGAAAGCCAAGCCCAGAGGCTGATCCAGCCAAGACCAAACATCTGGAATATCCTTTAGCATCTGATTAAAGGAAAAAAAAAAAAAAAAAAAAAAAGAAGAAGGTAAAAACCCTAAAGAGACTTTAAAAAGTCTGACTTTCTAAATTGAGCTTTGAAAAGTGAACAAATCTTCACCTCCGAAATCATCATAGAAGTGCAAAAGGCAGAATTCATGAGGGGACTTCAGGGCACAGAAAATCAGAGGCAACATGAAATGTCAAGGGTGAAACAAAAGCAGTTATTACTCTGGCTTCTCACAGTTATAACTGTGAGTGCATGCATTCCAAACTCCAAGCTCCATTACATTGTAAAACTACTCATATACCGCCAACATCACGGAGCTGTAGTATTAATGATGTTGCTCTTTCTCAAATCAGACCTAAACTTTTCTGTTTTGGAAAAAGAAAGCAATAATTAAAATCTATGCACTCCATGTGTTTGTGCTAAATATGGGCAGTAGTACCTAGAAAGTAAAAAAAGATTCCTTTGTCTGCTCAATGTGCCTTAATAGCACAACCAGGATCAACGTCCCCTTACATTTTATGCAAGTTTGAGAACTCACACTTTTTCTTTCCACTAGTCAAGCCAACAAGAAATTAGTTCTGAAGATATAAAATTCTCTGGAACAAGAAACCAGAGTTGCAGTTAGAACCTCACAGCAGCAAAACAGTGATCAGCCAACAATTAGCTGATATTATCCTGTCGATTCGAGGTACTTATGTTAAGGAGAAACAGACATACTCTGAGTGCAAATTGATTAACCAAGAATACAAAAGCAAAAATTTTGAGGTAAATGTTTGGAGAACTCCTGTTGAGACCTCTACTTCATTTACTACCCCATTCTGGCATCACTATATATCCTTTAAATTGCAAAGTATCTTATTTCCTTGCCCTAAACCCCAGTATGTTAAAAAAGAAGAATGCTATGATTGCAAAAAAATTAAAGGAACCAAACTCAAGTGGGTGATTTGACTGCATGCATTACAACACCAACTTGTCTCCAGCAGCATTTGTTGCAATTGTTGAGAGGTCGAAGAAGCTTGGGGCATTGACAAGTGGCTGAGTGGCAGATCCCAGAGGCTCATGATCAGCAGCACAGGGTCTCATTAGAGGCTTCTGATTAGTGGTATCCCCTGGGGTTCAACAATGGTCCAGTATTGTTTAACTTGTTCATCAATAATTTGGATGAAGGGGCAGAGGTCTGTTCAGCAAGTTCACTGATGACACAGAGCTGGGAGCGGTGGCTGATACCCCAGAGGGTCGTGCTGCCCTTCAGAGGGGCCTTGAGAGGGTGGAGAGGTGGGCAGAGAAGAGCTGTGAAATTCAACAAAGGTAAATGCAGGGTTCTGCACCTGGGGAAGAATAACCTGGGCACCACAACAGGCTGGGAGCTAATCTGCTGAGAAGGAGCTCTGGGGGAAAGTCCTCAGGGCCCTGGTGGACAACAAACTGTCCATGAGCCAGCACTGTGTCCTGGTGGCCAACAAAGCCAACAGTATCCTGGGATGCATTAGGAAGAGCATTGCCAGCTGGTCAAGGGAGGTGATCTACTCAGGCCTGGTGAGGCACATCTGAAATGCTGTGTCCAGCTCTGGGCTCCTCCAAACAAGCAAGACATGGAGCTCCTGGAATAGGTCCAAAGGAGGGGAAAAGGGACAAACAGAAGATGAGGGCATCTCCCTTATTGGGAGGCTGAGGGAGCTGGTGCTGTTCAGCCTCAAGAAGTATTAAAAATACCTTAAAAATTGTGTAAAGCAGGACATGTCAAGAGCCAAGCTCTTTTTTGTGGTTTTGAGCAATAGGACAAGAGGCAGTGAACATGATAAAATGCTGCATAGGAAGTTCCACCTGAACATGAGAAAGAATTTCTTTACTGTGCAGATGACAGTGCACTGCAACAGACTGACAGAGAGGCTATGGAATATTCCTCATTGGGAATACTCAAGAGCTATCTGGAGGCAATCCTGCACAATGTGCTGTAGGATACCCCTACTTGAACAGGAAGATGACTCACTGTGCTCCCTTCCAGCCCTACGCATTCTGTGATTCTGTGAAGCCCAGACCAAAAGATTTTATAATTCATACAGCTATAAAAGCAGATACAAGTTCCATTTTGTTCTGTTGCATACAGCCTGTTCTGTTCCCTAGGTACTGTATTTACATAATGTTTACTCAATCCAGATTTTTTAGAAAGAAATTAACACTGTAAGAGTATGTTTGTGATATGAGACTCATAATCTTATATACACGATGAGTGTCTAGTGTGCTTGAACAGCCATCAGAATTGTGCTGTATGGCTGCTTAGAGGTGCATTGGAGAAGCAGTTTGGATTGTTAGAAAATTCAGACGGAACAGAATGAATCTGTAATCCACATTGGAACTGTAAAGCGACAGTGACTTAAAAAGAAAAAATATATATATAATTGGCTCCAGTTTTACTTCCTACTTCTTTTTTGAGTAATTGTGTGGCAGGGTTTCTATGCCCTATTCCATTTACAGAAATATTGAGTATGCATTACACATTAAAATAAATAATTCCCCCATATCCTTGTACTCCAAAATATGCAGTTAATTAAACTAATTTGTCAGTTTTTGTAATTTGGAAACTCTTCCTGTCATCCTCTCCAGTCACTACTTATTTAAATTTCATCCTTGGCCAGTTTCATGATAATGTTTATCTGCTCCAGAGGATTGGAAATGAGAGTAATACACTGCCATACCATTTAATTTCTTTCTTAAAGCTGGAAAAAGCAAAGGATCAACTGGTCAGTTAGATAACACAATGTCCCATGTAGGTTTTGCTTATGATAGCTGGGGGGTAATTTAATTCCTGAGCTGATTGTTTAATTGTTCTGAGTGGGCTTCCCTACAGTTAAGAATGAACTGTACACAAAGTTTCTATAAAAATTGAATGAAAAATTTTTTACATCAGAGCAGGTTATATATTACTGTAACACACATTTAACATGGAACAGTAATTCTCCACTATTTGTATACATTTTTTATATAGCATTTATTTTGTAGAATAAAGAGAGAAAGAGGGGAATATCAAAACCATATCTTAGAAACATGCCTTTTTTTTTTTCCCAGATATCTTGCTTGAGCTTTATTTCTGATTTCTATTTTAACTGATTCTCAAGAGTCTAGTAAATAATTAATACAGGTTATCTAGGTCAAATTTAAAAATTTTTACATTTACTTTCATGCTCAGTGGGCTTTGTAAACATTCAGTTTAACTGAATTAACACTCGGTTAATTCCAAAACCACTTTTGTCAGATGCACTACATGTGCTTCTGGTTTTGCCACCCTTGAAATTGAAGGCTCATATGTAAAAGAGTATTTTTAATACTCTTTCTGCTAATAAGAAAGTTCCAAATTCCCAGATCTGTAAAAGTCCAAAGGGGCATTTCTCTGTAGACGAGTAAAGATGTTTGCATGTATCCTGCCTTGGGAAGCATGCTAGTCAGAACACAATAGAGGGTAAAATAACAAGCCCATGCCCCAGCACTTTATCATACTGCCTCTTTTGCTGTAATGTGCTCTACTGCATACCAACTATATATTGAATCAGATGCAAACCACTGTGATGTCATTCCTCCCTCTTGGTTGACTCTAACTTTGAACCAACCTGGCTACCAAGAGCAAAGGCATGTGGGAAGCATTTCCAGTTGCCTTAGCTTGTGTTTTTACTGATATTGCCTGCCTAGCAAACCAAAGAGAGAAGACTAAGCTCGAGAGAAAGAGATAGCAACAAAGGTACCACAGCATATGTTGGGGGTTAGGTTTTCTTTTTTTCTTTAGGGAGTTTTCTCCCAATTTGTTGTCATAGAGATGGTGATGAAGCCAGGGCTTTTGGCATACCATTGAAGTGGTTCTGGGAAAGGAGAAGCAGCAGTTTGGCAATTTCTTAGCTGGGGGTGGGTCAGTCTTTGCCTGGCTGGGAGGATAGACAGTTTTGGGGATTTGGTGCAGGACTTCTCTGCTACAGCTGAGCCTTCCTTGCCATTTCTGTTTGTTATGAGTGGGCCAGTGCTCGCAGGACCTGCCACTGGACTGGGACATTTTGACATCCATTTCTGTTGGGAGAGAGACCCTCACCATCGGCCTGAGTTCCTCAGAGGAAACATAGGCCCCCACCTTATTCCTCTCTCCAGAGTGTTACAAATGATCAGTGAGAAAGCCTAATCAATAATAATAGCAGATTTTATTTCTGCAACCGAAAGTACAGTCCTCGGTAGCCACAGTCAAAGAGACGCATCGAGCCCAGGATTGGCGCTGGGTGAACCTAGATCCAACCTCTATCGCATCAGACCCCCTCTGTTCACAAATGCCATCTCTGGTGGGGCTGTTTCATACAGTTTTTTCTGCCTGAGGCACATTTGCCTGGTATGTAGTGGGTTTAGGTCACTGCTCTCCCTTTGCCCGTAAGAGCCTTTATTTGACTTTTTATCCTTCTCAGTCTCCTCTTTTTCTGTTGAAAAGTTAGACTGGAATGTTGAAGGGCCAATAGCAACAAAATTGCAATTCGAGAATTTGACCTATTTCTTCTCCCATTCACCTGAGTATTTCAGGTTCCACATCACAGTTATGTGGTAATAAGCAACAGCAAGCACCATTTTAATAAGAGGCATTTTGCCTTATTGTCACAGACAGCACTTTTCCTCAGACTTAAATCTCTATTGCAATGATGTTTTTCCTTCTAAGAGTCAACTGGACACCCGTGTAACCACCCTTCTGGAATTCACTTTTTACTATCCTAGTATATACTATCATATATGTGTTTGTATTTTGTATGTGCCTTCCACTTTTCCAAGTCTGATGAGGTCTCATCTCTCTATTTGAATGCAGGTGGGCATCCAGGATTTCCTACTGACATCATGTGGTAGGGAACTCACTAATGGTCCTTACAGCATTGTGATTCTGATGAAGCAACTCAGTCATTAACAGCTGACTGAGGGAAGATGGGATGGAGCTGATCTCCTTCACAGGATTTGTATGCTGCTGTGCTTTGGGTTTGTGACTAAACCAGCATTGATAACACACCGTATGTTCTCTGCTGCTGAGTGGTGCTTGCACAGCACTGAGCTTTTGTCTTTTCTCCATTGTCTCTCCTCTAGTAAACAGACAACAGGGTGGGAGAGGCAACAGCCAGCAGATTGAACCCAAGTTAAGCTAAAGCACACACTGCTCCACATGACATCATGGTTAGCAATAAAAGCTGGGGGAAAGGAACTGTGTACACTCACAGCTGTGGCATTCACTTTCCTAGAGCACTCTGACGCCCTGCTCCTCAGTAACAGGCTAAACACCTCCCTGCCGATGGGAAGAAAAAAAATTCAATTTTGCTTTGCTAGCATGCTAAGCCTTCCTTAATCCATTAAACTGACATAGAAGACTACAGTCCTTCTTGCTTTTGCAGTTTTCTATTCTCTCTTCCATTCCAGCAGCATGGGGGAAGTATATGTGTTGTTCTTACTTACTGGACAGGGGGACACCCCATTACAAGAGTTGGAATCTTCCAGATGGCTGTTACAAGTGTCATATTACCTGTCAAATTGTGTCTTACATTACTGTTTTGCCAGCTAGATTTGCAATACTTTATAACATGTTAACTTTTGACCAACAGCTTTCCATGGTTATTTCTTTCACACTGACCTGTCTCACAACCACAGCTGACAGAGTTCAGAGATAGCAGTCAAAAGAAAGATGATATTGCTTACATTACTTCCAAGATTACACAGCAGTTTTCAGTGCAGACACATGACCTTACCACTCAGGAACACCATCAAATGGTAATAGTTAAGTCCATGGTTTCCTCATGAAAATCCTAAACTTCTTAGCTTCATATTTTGATTCTCAAAATTACTGAAATTATTGTTAGAAGGTGGCAGGGTATTGTTAGAAAGTGGCAGACCAAGTAAAACCTTCCTATTTGGCCTCTCCTAGGGTAAGATCTTGAGTGGCTGTCATGGAAAAAAAAGTAGAAAAATATTCAGTTTATCATCAATTATGAAATGAATGTGTCAGCTAATGAAGTCAGCTTTGTGGCTATTAGGTATTTCTAGATCCTCGTGAAGATTTTGATACCATGAAACAGAGACAGGTATGGCATTTTTCCTTTTTTATGCAGATGTGCATACATTATGTTTCTCTGATGTACTAAGTTTTTCCAGTGAGTTCATCCTGACTTGAAAAATGTGAATTGTACAGTTTCATAACTCTGTGTTTTAAATATCAATCCCATTTTACTAAGGAGTCATCCAAATAATAGCACAGGATTTGTTTCTACTCAGACTAAATAGAATAGGGACTTAAAAAGAGTAAATTTGAATTAGCAGTTAACAACAATACAATATTTTTTTTTCTTCTTAGCTTATCACAAGCTCAAAAGCTCTCTATTTTCTTCACTTTATGGAGAAAACTTATGCATCTGTAATTTGAGTAAACTATCATCTAATTAAATAATTTAGATTGAATATGCTAATGTAAAGGATCATAAAAAAAATAATTACAAAGGGACTTCAAGAGGATAATTGCAAATGAAGAATGTTGGATCCAAATAAAATTCTTATGTCCTTTAATTACTGAAAACCCATCTAAACAAAGAATTGAGAATATCTTATTTAAGCACTGTGCACAATGAATGTCTCTTCAGACCCTTGAAAAATATTAATATGATCATGTACTTATTAGATATCACTTAACTTTCAAAGCCTGTGAGCTCTAGAGAAAAAAACCAAAAAAAGGACATTATTTATCAATGCCCATTTTCTACAGGTCTGTGGGTAGTCTCAAGACCGTGCCTCATCCCAACAGTAAGGCAACTCATGCCTTCATCAGCATCAAATCCCTGAAGGTGTCAGAGAGGCAGTTCCACTTATCCAAAGTGGCTTCACACTAGCAATAACATTCAAGCTGCTTTGGAAGAAGAAACAAAACCAAAGCCATTTACTTCAGCAAACAGATGCACCCACACATGCACAGAGGACTGCACTGCAAACAGGCATAACAGCAGGCTCTGTGCATTTATATCCCCTTTTCTACAATTAGTGGGTCTGATTAGCTCTCATATTTTGACTCAAATATCCACTTTCTCATGCAGTGAACTGTTTGCAATGCTGCTACATGGAAAGATCGTTGTTTGTTTTTTCTTTGTAGTAAAAAATAAAGATTTTGGGGAGCTTTCACAAGTTAATTTCGTATTTTAAAATATTTCCACAGTCCATCGTACCTGTAATTTCATCAGTATCAATAGGAAGTCATCAGTTGCAGTTGTATCTATTTATAAAATAGAAAGAATTCATTAGATGAAAAGTAAAAAATACATAAAATCTTGTATTTTTATTTTTTTAAACCCATCTGGATCATCCAGAACCACAGGTGAACAACAGGTGTATTTCTGAGCAATTTCAGAACAAAAGAAACACAGTATTCTAAAAAAATCATGAACCTGTAAAACATCTGTCCATCACACCATCAGAATATTCAGCCAAATACACAGAGCAACCAGGCTGAGGACAACAAGAGGTGAAAGAGTCTAGACACATATCATCTCAGATTGTAAAAGAAACTGAAAACTATATTGGAAAGCTAGAAATGTGAATACAGCAGTCTGTTTTCTACCCTGGTATGATTTGAGGGTATAAAGAATTAAGCTTTCCTTGACAGAGAGAAGCTAAAATAACTGTGTTTGGAAAAAGGAGAATTTTGCATAATTGTGCAAGATCTATTACCTTCCCAGGGAAAAGACCTTGATTGAAGCCAGGTTTGGTTTATAATTTGTTTTGGTGTTTCCTTACATAGACATTATTTCCAATTAGTAAGTTTCAAGTTTAAGGTGTAGACTTGGTTGTAGTTTCTGAAAGAACACTGCTAAAAAACTAGTAAGATTTGTGCAGCCATAAGTGAAACCATCAAAGAAATAATAGCTCTGAGTTGACTACTAAGTAGAGAATTCAGCCTGCTGAACCTGGGGTTTGTGGGACAAGCCCTTTGTACTGCTGTTGAAATAATTTAGTAGAGACAGAGTCGATTTCTAGGCTTCTCTACAAGTATTTAAGTGAGAAAATATAATGTACAGATCCAATAAATACCTGAATTTCCTGGACTTGGACCAGAAAGAGAAGTATACCTTGCGCTGAAAATTGTACTCATGAAAAACCAAGAGATGAGAATTTATGTAAATTTCAGTATGTGTGTACACAGCAACAAACACACTGCAGCTGGGCTGCATTCCTGAAAAAGAGGCATAAAATTAGGGAAAACATTAGAAATCTGCAAACTTACCTACAACCCAACTGCAGAAGAAGAAGGTAGAAAAAATAGGAAATTACTTTTACAGTTATTTCTCACCTAGCATTACTTGTAGGAACTGAGATAAAACAGAAATAGAACTTACCACCTGTGAGTGAGGAGAAAGCCTGCAAATTAAGAAATAGACTCAGCTACCTTAAAATCCTCTGGTTCTATTTTAATTTATTTACCTCATTTTGATAGTAATTAGATACAATGCTTCCCCCTAAAAAAATATTTTTGCCCTTAAAAAATGCAGGATTATTGAAAATTGAGCCAGTCTCTAAGGCAATTGTGGTGTGATATGATCATGTGTGAGTTGGTGAACAAAGGCTCAGGATGACTCAGATGCGCCTTCATTGATGGCACCATACTGTTTTCCCCTGCCCAATTATCTAGCACTCAGGGGGAAAGAACTGCAGCTCCCTAATTGGTAGAATTTATGGCAACTTTCTTTTCCCTTTGAGGAAAGTTGCCCTCTGAGACATTGACTGAAACTCTTCAGAAACAGTAACAGCACAACCCAATATTGCCATGTCTCATTCTAATTTTGCAAGCCTTATGTACAGTATGTGTTCTTAATAGATTAGATAAATCTTTCAATGAGTTTTAATAGCTTACTAGAAAAGTATTTTCAGACTTTGGTAGACTGTTGGTAATATTGCTACCAACCTATTTTCTATTCTTGCAAACAGCTGCTTCAAGAATCTAGCTTGCCCCAGCTGCCACAGCTATTCCTATAAAGTTGTGGTAACACTTTTTGAACTAGATTTTCTGCTGTGGTTTTCAGAGGAAACTCCACAGAAGCTTTCTCTAAAATATCGGAAGAAGTATGAATGTCCTTTCTAGCAAACCCAGGAAATATTAAATGCTGCAATTACTAGGATGACAAGCAAAAAGTCTAGTTAAATTGCCATATTTTTGAACCCAGTGTCTTCTGCCAAAGTTCACCCTGATCACTGACACATAAACAAACTGTAACATTAAGTTGATTATCTGAGACATGAGCCAATAGACTACAACTGCATAAAGAACAGGTAGTGACACATGTAGTGCTCCAGTTGACTGAAACACAATTCTTTTGGAGCTTCATACAAGCAGATTGTTTAACAGGTTTTTTTCAACCAGTTCCAGGAGCAAAGAAATTAGAATCTGAGGAGAGATGACTCTCTACAGCCTAGCCCAAGTCCCCTCATTAGCAACAGAGGTTACCATGCTGCAAAAGTAGCTCCTGACTTTCAATAAAATGAACATGATCCTTACAGTGTGCAGTGGTCATGATTCTCAAGAAAATGTATATGTCTAATTCCTAAAAAATAAAGGAACTTGATGGGTGTTATACTACTTGTATGGCTAATTGTGGGAATCCTTAAAATCAGAAGGTTTTGGGAAAGCTGCAAAAGGCAAGCCTCAGAGACAGCAGAACTGCAATCAGAGCTAGGTAGTAGCTATAAGATTTGTCAGCAGAAAAGTTACATAAGTAGAAAAGTAAGGATAAAAATAAAACAATGGTCTGTGAATAACTCCCTAAGCTGCAGAAAAGTATATCTAGTAAGATATTAGGAAGTTCTAATCTTAATAATGGAACTCTGTGCATTGTATCTTAATGCTCACAGGTATTGTAAAATAAAGCAGGTATTGTATTTGAAATAAGTAATCATTGTTTAACAAAAGGTACATGTGCTTAGCGTGGTTGGATAAATCTACTGTCAATATGCTTTTGCTTTGCGTGATTACTCAAAGAACTTTCAAAGTGAATTGTAACATTGAGTTCTTTGTCTGCTGCCGGGGACATGAGCTACTGGCATCTTCCCATTGTCATAACCACGTAATGAGACTGATGCTGGAAAATAAAACAGCTCAAGGCGCGTTCCACAGCAGTCCCGTCCATTTGTGATTAGTACACAGCCCCCAGCCAGCAACAGCTAACAATTACTGAATTCACCACAATTAGGTAAGTATTTTCAACCAACTAAAACTCACCTGAAACCATGCAGGTGGTAACCATGCAGGAATTTCAAAGGAAAAAAAGTAGAATTCCATGGTTAGGAAGATGATGAGGCAAACACAGACACAAAATCCTACCCTTCAAAAAATCTAGATGAGATAAAATTAGTCTGACTCTAAATATGTATGTGTGTGTATATATATATATTAACAAAATAATTAAATTATATATACTCCAGCATAAATAGCATGCATAAACTGCCTACTAGCAGCACTCTATGAATCAGTTTCTAGGCAGAGACTCTGTTTCCACATTCCACTTGCACATTCCCTTCCCCACACATAACCTTATCAAAACCAGATAAAACATCAGCTAAGTGACAGCACATTCTGTTGACCTGAAAAATATTATTTAATATCATGAAAGATCAAATTTTGGCCTTAAATCAAACTATTTTGTAGAAAAGGGATATGGGATATTTAGGTATTTTCAATAAATGTGGTAAATGGAAATTATTGACTGCTTTGCTGAATAACAAATTTTTAAATATTTTAAATACCTGTGGGAATACTGAAATTTTTTATATGCTTTGACAATGTTTGCTGCATGTTTGTTCCTACTGCTTTACTTTAATGTCTATACACTTACAGTGGACAATGTGCTACTTTTTGATGTTTCGATTTGCTGAAATTTCAGTGCGAGGACAACAAAGATATCTCAGATACCATCTTAAAACTGTGAGTTATGGCATTCCAAAATCACAGGCATCTTGTATTTGAATGTGTTATATTAGTAGCACCTGAATACAAATTATCACAAGTTCCACTAAACATAATTACATTATACCTAAATATAAATTGTTGTACCAAAAGACATATTTTTACAAATCAGCTTTCAAAAATATACAGAATGCATTAAACTGAGGAGCTCAAGATGCCAGGGTACACCTACAGTTGTTTAAGAAAATGTGGCAACCATGTGCCAAAATACACTTGAATTATCTTCTAAACCAACAGCAAAATGTCTTCAGGATGGGTTTTGCAAACCAATCTCTAGTCATTGGTCTTACCAAGCAGCTTTGTCAGATTTATTTGTTCAGATACAGCTATAGATTATATTAATTCATTCTGTGGACATATCCAGAAACTAAGATTTGCTTGATTCCCAGACAAGACTGACCAGTTAAACCTGCTGGCATTCAAATGCTCTCATCTTTACACCTCTGATGCATAGGTTATAAATTATTATTTCTGATTAGGAAGTTTGCATATGGATTGGCAAACTAGGGCTAGGTTTTGAATATGAAATATGAAATTTTGGATATGAAATATGAAATAATATGAAATGGGTGTGTGCAGAATGCCCTGTTTGTCCCCTGCTAAAAAGGGTATAAAAAAACATGACTTTGGAGTATTTTTACAGACTGTGGTTTTCCAAAACACATTATTTGAATATAAACTTCTTTGTCCCTTCTCTCTTCCCAAATCAAGTTCCAGCTCTCCCCAAAGCATAAACAAGTTTTCCTCCTTGGTACTATCCCTTAGTCCTCTCCCATCTTGTACTGCATCTCCCTAGTACTCAAGCTAACTTCAGCTTCTGACAAGACTGAGTAGTTTCATTTCATCATGACCATTTCTGTTTTGCTGATCCTGCTGTGAAGATTATGAAACAAATTGCCAACTCTGGCTAAACTGGCCTTTCAAAAAAAAAAAATCAACTACCTCTGGTCTTACTGACAACCAGGAAAATAAGCACCTTGCCTGGATGAGATTTTGTCTGTTCTTTCATTCAATACTTCTTCACTCAGGGTGCCCAGTTGCAATGGGAGCATGGTTCTTTCATCTTCTCTGCAGACAGTCCTGACACCTTTCATTATCACACACACTCCCACACAGCTCAGCTCTGCACAGCTTCCCCCAGATTTGTTTTTTGGGCAACAAAGGCCATTAACACAAATAGCAAGATGAAAATCACATGACTTATGAAACCAGACCTCAATTCCTTGTAACTCTTTAAGCAAAGAGTGTTTAAAGGAAGGAGTTAAAATAAACTCTATAATGTTCACTGAGTCAGATCTAAGACTCCTGCTACTGAAGGGTGGATCTAAGTGCTGATGGGAGAGGCTCCTGACTGAGCAGGCAATAGAATAGAGTTTGTACCTCCTGTTCTGTTGCAAGGATCCACAGTCTGCTCTGACTCGGATCAGCTGTTGTTTTCTAATTTCTTGGGGCCACCTGCTGTCAGTACTAATTCTGTAGATAGCAAAGCAGCCAGAGGAGAGGTGGGGCACAAACATACTCTACTTTAGTTGAAGTAGGAAAGTATCAGAGACTAACACAATTCTGAAAGTTGTACTTTGCATGTGCTATTCTTTCCTAGGCATTAAGTACAATAAATGCAGAGTTTACAAACCATCAAGTTTAATGTACTAAAAAACAATTACTAAATATGATCCTCCAGAGAAGTTTCCCTCCGTGTCCTCTCCATTCAAATATTCCTTAAGCTTAGTAGCAAAACTGAGCATCTCTCACCTCATGCTATTACTTTCTTAGTAATTTGTGGATGGTTGGTAATAACACTGGAGGAAATCTTCCTCCCTGACTAGCACTGCAGGAGTGCCTATCTGCAATGCAGATGCCTGCTGTTTTCAGTACGTGACATCCACAAACGTCAGTAATCTTAGAAGAGCAAAGGGGAAAAAAGATGGAAAAAAAACCCCTTCACCAATTAAGTGTCACTTATTTATCCATGCATCTTATCTGTTTTCAGAAGCTTAACCATCTTATCAGATTATGCTAAAATAAAGATACAATAACCAAACAATTTTTTCTTCACATATCACGTATAGCGAGAGTGAAGAGTATGTAGCACAGAAATATTGTAATTCACCAGTCTTCTAGGTATTTATTGATGCCTAGAGCAACTAGTTCTTAATTCTGCTCCTAGTACTTGTACGAATTCTGCCATGTCACTTCAAGCAGGTTACTTCATCTTCCTGCAACCTAATTGAGGTTATCACAGTCCCATGGGCTTTACCTGTAATACAAAATAGAATCATGGACTCATTTAGGTCAGAGAAGACATTTAGGATTCTCAAGTCCAACTGTTAACCAGGCACAGCTAAGGTCACCACCAAACCATGTACCTGAGTAGCACACCTATATATTTTTAGTAATATTCCCAGGAATGGTGACTCAATTTCCTGGGCAGCCTGTTCCAATGCTTGACAACCCTTCCAATGAAGAAATTCTTCCAGTTTTAATATCTTGTCTTATCAGTTGTTACTTGGGAAAAGAGACCATTTCCCACCTGGCTGCAGCCTCCTTCCAGGTGTGTGTACAGAGTAAGGTCTCCCCTGAACCTCCTCTTCTGCAGGATAAGCAACCCCAACCTCCCTCATCTGCTCCTCACAGAACTCATGTTCCAGACGCTTCACCAACTCTGTTGCCCTTCTCTGGACACATTCCAGCATCTCAAAGTCTTTCTTGTAGTGAGGGACCCAGAACTGAACACAGGATTTGAGGTGTGGCCTCACCAGTGCTGAGTACAGGGGGACAATCCCTGCCCTGCTCCGGCTGGCCACACCATTGCTGGCACAGGCCAGGATGCCATTGGCCTTCTTGGCCACCTGGGCACTGCTGGCTCACGCTCAGCTGCTGTCACCAGCACCCCCAGGGCCTTTTCCTGTGGCAGCTTTGCAGCCACTCTGCCCCAGCCTGTGGCACTGCCTGGGGTTGCTGTGACCCAAGGGCAGGGCCCAGCACTGGGCCTTGTTGAGCCTCACACCACTGGGCTCAGCCCATGCTCCAGCCTGTCCAGATCCCTCTAGATCAGTACTCCTGCCCGACTTGGTGTCACCTGCAAACTGACTGAGGAAACACTCTTTTACAGATCATCAATAAAGGTATTAAACAAAACTGGTCCAAGTACTGAGCCCTGGGGAACACCACAGGTGACTGTTTGTCAGCTGGATGTAACTCCATCCACCACCACTCTCTGTGCCTGGCCATACAGCCAGTGTTTTACCTAGTGAACTGCACACCCTTCACATTTGTGGGCTGCCAGTTTCTTTAGTCTACATGTGGAAAATGGTGTCAAAGTCAATACTGAATTCTAGGTAGACAACATCCACAATCTCATTCACTAACCAGTTCATTCTGTCATAAACAGAGATCAGGCTGGTCAAACAACAGGATCAGCCTTTCACAAACCCCTGCTGGCTGGGCCCAGTGCCCTAGCTGTCATGTGATAGCACTTAGGGTGATTTGCTCCAGACTGAGAGGCCTGTCATTCCCCTTGTCCTCCTTTGGACTTTGTATGTGCTATCCTTTCCTAGGCATTAAGTACAATAAATCCTGTAGACAGACACACTAAATTTACCTACCACCAGTCACCTGGGATCTCCCAGATTGCACAGGACTTCTGGTAAAAGATGCAAAGTGGCTCAGTGAGCACTGCCACCAGCTTCCTCAGTGGCCCTGGAGGAGAATCATCTGACCCCCACAGATCTGTGTGTGTCTAAGTGGTACAGAAGGTTGCTGACCATTTCCCCTTGGATTGTGGGAGCTTCATTCTTCTCCCCATCCCTGTCTTCCAGCTCAGGAGCCTGGTTCTTCACAGAACAACACTGGTCTTGAATTAAAGTCTGAGGCAAAGAAGGCAGCAAGGAACTCAACCCTTCCCTCATCTTTTGTCATTACACTTCCACACAGTCTCCAATAAAGGACAAACAGTGTCCATTTTTCCTGCTGATGTGTTTATAGAAACATTTTTTATGATGCTTTATGGCAGTAGCCAGATAAGATTCCAGTTGGACTTCGGCCCTCCTAATCTTTTCTCCGCACCACCTTACAATACCCTTGAAATTCTACTGAGCTGCACGTCCCTTCTTTCTAAGGTCATAAACTCTCATTTTTAACCTGGGTTCCAGCAAAAGCTCTCTTTTCAGCCAGGCTGGTCTTCTCTCCCACTGTCTCGTCTTTCAGCACATGGGAATGGCCTGCTCCTGCACCTCTAGGATCTTCTTCTTGTAAAACCTCCAATGTCCCTGGACACTTTTGCTATTCAGAACTGCCCTCCAGCAGACTCCGGCCACCAGTCTCCTACACTGCCATCTGGAAGTCCAAGGCAACAGTTCTGTTGACCTGCCTCCTTTCTGCTCCAAGAATCAAAAAACTCTAACATTTCATTATTCCTATGCCTAATACAGCTTCCAACCATCACATCACGCACACATCCTTCTGTTCACAAAGGGATGCCTTCCCTAGTTGGTTCACTCAACATCTGTGTCACAAAGTTGCCTTCCACATATGTCAGCAATCCCCTTAGCATGCAAATATATCAGGACAGAGGCGGGATTAAGACTGTAGACTGCTTTTAAAAGACAGCATAATGATTCTAGAGCTATTTGTAACTATTCTTCCATGAACTCTCAATTCTTTTTTTCTTCTTTATCTAAAACAAAAGTCAGAAAAATTAAAATTAATCCAAGGTAATCTGTGCAGTAAAATCTACTCCTGACTTTCACTTTTCAGTGCTGGCCTTTCATTTTATGTGTCCTGAAGCCTAAGCTTCAGTATGATGGTTTCCATTTCTGTAGGGACTTTGATATTCTTAACAGTAGACTTGTTCACAGCTCAAGAAAAATTGTCTAGAGCATTATTTATGATTATTTTTTTCTTTAAAACACTCTTGTGCAATATTTAGTACCAAGTTTCATGCTAAAGCATAGATATAAAAGTAATGAATACAATTGCCCAGCATTGTTTTCTTGAATTCTGCAAGCCAGGATGGTCTCTCAGGTATTTGTACTTCTTACCAGCCAGGAAGATCCTCCAAAATATTACAGCAATAAAGCAATTCAGGGATAAAAGCTCTCTCTTGCTGTCTCATTCCATGAAGAAAAAAAAAATATTGTATATGCATTCACAGGAGTCAGGCTTCTCTGAAGTTTCATGGACTGTGGACAAAAGGAAACAGTGTTGATTTACTTTAAATACACAGAGCACAAAATTAATTATTGTACAAACTGAAGCATGTCTGTTACAAACAACCAATTCTGATGAAAAAATTGCCAGTTAGGATAATTCAGTACTAATGTTGGTAAGCTGTTTCAAAAGCTAATTGTATTTACTTAATACTTATGCCCCTAAATGATAAAATGGTAAATTTAAAAAGAAACACAGACTTCCAGTGACATGATGAGCATGCTAAAGCAGGCCTGGTTTATGACCTAAAATGCCAGAAGCTTGCTGGTTTTTTCAATTTGCTCTAAGTCCTGTCTTAAAGAAAACTGAAAGCAAATGAAAATCCAGAAAATGTCTATCCTGTTTTGAGAGAACACAGCATGATAAGAAACTTTCAAGATACTTATAATACCTATAACACCTACAACTTAGGTACAGATCAATGAGCAAGTTAGATTTACATTCCATTTTTAGAAGCTATATTCAAAGACCCCTTTCCCAGGGTGTAGATGTGAGATTTCTCTTTTTTTCCTGTTCAGGTCTCCTTCACATCTGCGCAGAGTGGATACGCCCAGGGGGTTTAGGGGCGACTTGAATAAGGAGAAGTTGGAGCTGCCTCCCGCTGGAAACATATAACTTCACATGGCTCCAACAAATCCACCACAGACCAAGACGGTGGCTTCTCTGGGAAAGAAACTTATGAGAAGGCAAAAGGGCCAGAAGAGGAGGGAGTAAAAAAGAGTGAGAAACAAAAGAGGAAGCATTCAGGACAGGGAAGGATAAATGGAAGGAGGTGTTGTGCTGGGGTGAAGCCAAAGGCAGAACTTTAAAGCCAGCAATGTTCTGTGCAGAGAGACAGTGAACCTAAGCAGCAGGGTAGGGACTGAGAAGAAAAGGAAATTAAGACTCTCTGGTCATTAAGTTCCAACAAGCTGTATTGAAGCCAGACGCACCAAAATAACAAAAGCCCAAGCACCACGATGCACTACGGTGCACAAGGTTTTAAGGCACAGCAAAACGGGGCAAACACAAAATGACAGCCAAAGGGGCAGCACTAGAGGTGGAGTTTAGAGGCACAAACCAACCAGGATAGGGGGAGGAGAAAAGTCTCTGTAGGGGATTGGTTCAGGCACTGAGTGGAAGGGAATGTTCTGGAAGAAAGGGCAGGGTTGCCTTGACTGGCAGGGAAGAGTCTGGAATAAAGGGAGGGCATACCTTGAGGGACAGATGGGATGATAGGAAGAAACCAACTTGGGGAAAACATGGGAGATAACAGAACAAACCATTTAAGTTATTGAACTTAATAAATAAAACACAAACCACAAAAGTGTTGCATGGTGGAGCAGGTATTTCCCCATTGTTCATGGACAGCCAATGCAGGACTGGGTTTAATCTACAACCACAGCCTGAGGGAAGACCCATATTGAAGCAAAGGAGGAGTCAGGATGAAGGAATGGTAGAAAGGAATTGTTATGGACCAGCCACAGCTCCCAGTCCCCATCCCCCCTGCACTACTCAGCCTGGGAAGAGAGAAGCTGGCAATGGATTGGAGCAGAGCCTGGGAAGATGGCTTTGGTTTTCACTGTCTAAACCTATGTTAACTGGCCTTAAATCAAGTCAATCTTCCCTACATCAAGCCTGTTTTGTCCATGACAGAAATTGTTAAATTATTGCCTTGACTTTATCTCAACCCAGGAAACTTTTCATCCTATTTCTCTTCTTTTCCTTTTAAGGTAGAGGAGCTGGTCAGCAGCTGGACAGATATTTGGTCAGTATCATAACAGTGGAAGTCAGCAGAGCTTTAGGGAGACTTGTAACACTGAAGTAAGGGAACATCACAAACATAGGAAATATTGAGGCAGTCATTGCTTGAGAACACATTATCAGTGGCAGATTGACTCTGGCCAGTAACTAAGCACCCCAGAGCTGTCTGCTCACTCCCCCTTTACACTGCTGAGAGTACAGGAGAGGGACTAGGAAGAGCAAAAACCAGGAGATTCATGGGTTACAGTAAAAGGAGTTTAGTAAAAAGGAAGAAAAAATCAACAAAAAAACCCCAAAGAGATGTAGAGGCCATCATTCTCCATCTCCCACAAGCTGGCCAATGTCCAGCCAGTCTCTGGACAATCTCTCTCTCCCCAGAGAAACCCACTTCTCTATTTTTATTTTAAACACAACATTATATAGATATAGAGTACCCCTCTTGTCAGCTTCATTCAGATATCCTGGCTGTGTTCCCATTCAGCTTCTTGACCACCTTCAGCCTACTCTGTGAGGGCAGAATGGGAGAAAGAGAAACTAATGCTGTACAAGCACTGCTGAGCATTTGCCAAGATACTGGTGGTCTCAACATTGGTTTACTCACAAATCCAAAACACAGCACCATTCAGGCTGCTGTGAAGAAAATTAATGCCATCCTAGCCAGACCCAGCATATTACAGCAGTCTTTATAGCAAACAATTCTGTGGAGGTGATAAGACTGTTTAGGGAAGTAAAAATGAATCTTTTTTGATTTGTATTCACTTTGAGATTTGTATTGATATTGTCACCTGGGAGGTGGTGATGAACTGAGAGGAAAACAGTGGAAGAGGATAGAAGACACAACAGAAAGACTTTGATGCTGTCCAACTAGGTTCCTGTCTCCTGCAGACAAATAGATTTCTTCCTTTGAATTATTTGTGGAGCTGATACTAAGAAAGTATTGTGGAACTGGTCTGAAGCCTTTTCCATGGAGACTCAGGCAGAAGGTAGACATGGTGGAGCTGGAGCAGAGCTTTTGCCTCTCTTTGTTAAATCTCTGCTCTGCAAACAATATAAATTCACTAGCTAGCCCATACTGACTTATTTCTACATCTCAGCTTTTCTCAGGCATCCATCTCCACACTCTTTATTCCAACTACATGGAGAGGTTTCCACTAGATATCCACCTATGGAACATATCACCTGGGAAGGTATAACATAACATAAGGCTGAACTGACATCTTGATGGTAGGAACACTTAATAATTTTTGCATAATTTAGTTTTATTCTGATTTTCATCATTGTGGAAGTGATATGTCACTCAGGTGTGTCTTTTCTGCTAAATCCTTACAGAGTATTATCTTAATCATAGAATCATTAATGTTGGAAAATACAAAGATTATCAAGTCCAACATTTGACCTAACACCATTGTACCCACTGAAACATACCATGAATTGCCACATTTACTTGCATTTTGAACACTTCAGGAATGGTCTCCACCAGATTCCTGGGGCAGCCTGTTCCAATGCTTAACCAGTGTTTCTGCGAAGAAATTTCTCCTAATCTCAAATGTAAACCTCCTCTGATTCAATTTGAGACCATTTCCTCTTGTCACTGGTTTTCTGGGAGAAGAGACTGAACATCCACATGGCTACAACCTCCTTTTAAACTGCTATATAATCTGATAAGGTACCCCCTGAATCTACTTGTCTCCAGGCTAAACAATCCCAAGCTGTCTCTGCCACTCTACATAGGTTTTATGTTCCAGACCCTTCATCAGCTTTGCTTTTGTCCTTCTCTGGAGACTCTCCAGCACCTTAATATCTTTCTTGTAGTGAGTGACCCAAAACTGGATAGAGAACTCAAGTGGACACTGGACATAGTGGCCTCCCCAGTGCTGAGTACAGGGGTCAATCCCTGCCCTGCTCCTGCTGGCCACACCATTGCTGGCACAGGCCAGGATGCCATTGGCCTTCTTGGCCACCTGGGCACTGCTGGCTCACGCTCAGCTGCTGTCACCAGCACCCCCAGGGCCTTTTCCTGTGGCAGCTTTGCAGCCACTCTGCCCCAGCCTGTGGCACTGCCTGGGGTTGCTGTGACCCAAGGGCAGGGCCCAGCACTGGGCCTTGTTGAACCTCACTGAACCTCAGCAATGGATGTCAGCAGTTCTCCAGGAACCTGTGGGGCGGGCATGAGCTTTCCCACATCATGTTGATTCTGACTGCAGGAGAATGACTCAAATTTTGCTACAGCCAAACATTTGAGCAAGGAGGTGACCTACAGCAGCCTGACACGAAGGCAATCAAGGCACATTGACAAATTGATCAGTCAGTCCTAGCGGGATGCAGAGCATTCTGGGATACCAATTGGAAGTCGGTCAGTTTAATGTGAGGTAGGGAATGTTGGGCTCCATTACCTTAATACGCTGTTAAGTTCACACCCTTTGCACTAAAATATAGGAAACACATTATCTGGCTGGTTAATTCACCTAAAGAGCTGCATCAAGTAGGAGAAAGTATTTTTAATGCAAATAAATTAAATTTGGGGTGAATTAACCCCTGATCCCCACTGATATATTTGTTTACATGTACCTGTTGTCCAAAGCTGGTGAGCTTATTTTGAAATATATAGGAAAATATATTTTTAGTCCTTTTTTACCCCTGATTTCTATATTTCCATGTCATGTTAAATATTATAATTAGATTGCAAATTGGCATCAACAGAAAAATGTAGTGAGACTGAATTTTTATGATGTTTTGCCCAGATATTATTTCCTATCTTCTACTTTACAATCAGTTTCCAAGATAATTGTGCCTCCCTTCACTGAAAATGATGACTGTACTTACGTAGTGCCCTGTAGAAAGTGAAACTGCATGCCTCAGTGAATTCTATCATCATTTCACCCCCTAATGAGTGAGATTGTTTGCAGGCAGATGAAATTAAATTGTAAGCTCTATTGACTTCAACAACAGGTGCCATTTGTGCAAACCCAAAGGGAACCATTGAATTGTCAAAAAGATTTAACTCTTCCTCACACACTGGCATCAGATAACATCTTCTTGGTACCTGTACCTCACTTAGTTCCTGGAACCAAAATTTATGATCTCATCCATAACATCACTGGCAAAATGTCGAATAAGAGCTGAATTAACTGCAAACAAAACAGCTACAATCTGACTGCTGGGTTGTATCAGCCGTGCATAAAGTAAAATTAGGTATAAAGGGAACAATTAAGCTGAAGTAAATTCATGTGGAAAGCAGTAAGGATTTAATGAACTTTCCTGTTGGTTTAGGATTTTTTGGGTTTTTTTTCTTAATCCTCCATAGTTAAACTTAAACCTGTTCTTGGAAAATTTTAGTAGGAAGAATTTAATTTACAAATGTTCTCATAGCCCCAGGCTGTGCCATTATTTCATTTGCATTCACAAGTAAATCAAGATGTCACTGATAAGCTGTGCAAGAGAAATCCTTGCAGAAGCAGTCTTTCACCCTTTTTTGAGCAAGAATGTCACCATTGTGAGCTTACGGAAGAAATTAGTATTTAACTCAATTACCTTTTTTTTTTTTTTGTGCAAGCACAAAATATTGGCATTCTTAGTTCCAAACAGAAAGAATGCTTAAATCCCAGTATCGAACAAAATAAGAGCTGGCACTCTTTGAGTTACTTTCTTAATGCTGTTTCTTTCCCTGACACAAGAATTCTGTTCTTGTCAGATAGAGAGTCAATCACTCCTATCTAGCAAGAGAATGCTCTCTGTTTCTGGATATAATTTGATATTTCAATGATGTGAAGAACAATTAAATACTTAAGAATTACATAACTTCAAAAGTCTCTTTTGAGATAAAAAACATGCAAATTATAGTGTCTAATATGGTTATGGTAAAATTCTTTAATTTTGACTTTAAAGCAAAGAGATTTCAAGACAGCATGATATATTTGATCCAATGAAATAATCAAACCAACTTTGTATCTCTTTGGTGGCAATTTATCTTCTCTGCCTGAAGCAGAAAGATATTCCTGCTGCAATAATGGATTTATGTCGTTTCTCCCATATCTGTTTCTTTCAGTTTTAAGTATTCAAAACTGTGAAGTCCTTTACTGGGTAATAGCTCCAGGCGTGTAACAGATAGGAGACTTCTAGGAGACAAAGTTTAGAACATTCCCTCGTTGAATATGGTTGCAGGGCTACAAGTCAGCTCTCCTGCTCTGCCAACAGGCCCCTGCATTCATTCCCCTATTGTGCCAGCTGAAAAAGGGAAAGAAAGGCTCGGGGAATGAATGGCCTGCAGTGGCAGGAGCAGGGCGGGATCCGTGCTCGATCCAGCAGGATCCCGGCCCCAACGAGCAGCGGCGGCTCTATGCACGCTCCTGGGCGCGATCCCGTGCGCGCTCCCTCCCGGCCGGCTGGCACCGCCTCCCCTTCGGGAGCGCGCAGCCGGCGAGCCGGGCAGGGGCAGCGATGCCCCTTGTGCTCAGGCAGGAGCCGAAGTGCGCTGGTGGCGCCTCTGACATTTAACGATGCTGCTTTCATTTTGAACACACCATTGAACAGATATTGAATCCATTCGTTCTGATAATAGACTCAGCGCTGCAGAGCTTTCATTTTAATAATAAATAAATAAATAAGTAAATAAAATAAAATCTAAACCGCACACGCTTTTCTGTGTGGGGTGAAGGAAAGGAAGAGTTTTGACACTGCATATGATACATGTTAAGGTTTTTTGAGATTGCTTATGTGCACACATCTCTTTGGAAAACTGATTTCAGTTTCCTATTCTTGTCTGCAGCTTTTCCAGCCTTGAGATCAAGCTGTATGTTATTCTTCGTCAGACAGGCTGTGTTTAAAAAAAGAAAAAAGTTAAAATTTGCCTGTATTGCTCATGTTTTCCAATTTCGCTGGAGAGCATTCCGTTTAAGTACTATTTTTGAGACAAAATTGTAGCATTTTTTCTTATCTCACCAATTACACTTTGTATTTATATTTTTCCAGGTAGTAACAAAAGGAGGAGATATAATTTAAATCAAATTATTTGCAAAAACCACATGGAATTTTTCAGGTTTTGCTATGTCATTTTTATAATTGTTAGAGCATTGCCACATTTATTTCCCCAAATTCACTTCATTGAGCTTTTATGTAAAGTAATTCAATTAATGGTGTTTGGGCAAAACTAGGTGTCATGGTTTAACTCCAGCCAGAAGGCAAGCATCCTCCAGCCTCTCACTCACTCCCCCAGAAGGGGGATTAGGGAGAGAATGGGAAGGGTAAACCACAGAAAACTCATGGATTGAGATAAAGACAATTTAACAGGGAAAGAGAAAGTCACGAACACAAGCAAAGAAAACAAGGAATTCATTCACTGCTTCCCATGAGCAGGCAGGTCTTCTGTGTCCTCCAGGGCCTTATTATGCATGATGATGACTTAGGAAGACAAATGCCATCGCTCCAAATATCCCCCATTCCTTCTTCTTCCCCCCATTTTATACACTGGGCGTGATGTCACATTTTCTGGATTATCCTTTTGGTTGGTTTGGGTCACCTGTCCTGGCTGCATCTCCTCCTGACATCCTGAGCACCCCCAGTCTCCTCCCCAGTGCGGCAATGCCAAAAGCAGAAAAGGCCTTGGCTCTGTGCAAGCCCTGCTCAGCAGTAACAAAAACATCTCTGTATTATCAACTCTGTGCTCAGCACAAATCCAAAACACAGGCCCACACCAGCCACTGGGAAGAAAATTAACTCTAACTTAGCCCTAACCTGCACACTAGATATGATAAATTCAAAGCTGAGGGTCACTGTGAGCCCAAATATATACCAAAATCCGAGTTCAAGTTGTCCTCTTATGTTGGGTGGGTATTTTTGGCAAGTGTGTCTTCACATATTTTTGTGAAGTTAAAACATAATTATAACACATCAGTTGACATGAAAATGTGTGCTTGTGCTAAAATTTAGGTATGTTTGCAAAAAAAAAGAAGTGATCCAAACTGTTTTTCCTTTGGTCATAGAATCATGGAATATTCTGAATTGGAAGGGATCCACAGGATCATCGAGTCCAGTTCCTGCTCCTGGGCAGGACATCCTCAAGAGTCACACCATGTGCCTGAGAGTGTCATCCAGACTCTCCTTGAACTCTGGCAGGCTTGGTGCTAGGGCTAAACTTTCATCAGGAAAGTAACAACCTGTTAGCAAAGATCTTTGAAGTAAAGCATGCTCATAAGATTAGTAAAAGGAGTCTCTTAAGTGATGCAGATGAAAGAGTGGGATAGACATCCAACTGTGTAATGACACCAAGATCACTATTCTGTGTCCCATAAGCTGGTTATGACTGGCATTTACTTTCACCATTTATTTTCACATATTAGAGAAAGGGCCACACTCCTGTGACTTGTTATTGCTGTTATTGCAAACCCACATAAAGAAAGCACAATGTTGTCAACACTCTGTCTCCGTTCTGAGGTTTGAACAATCAGACTGCTATGGGGTAGTAAGGACAGAGAAGTTTGAGAATATTCCTGTTTTGTTGTGCATGCAGGCATCTAACCCACTCCCTGCTGCTGATTCTACCAGTGAATCCCACAAGAAGATATTTCTACCGCCTTCTTTTCTAGTCAAGAAACTTTAGCATACAATAATGAACAAAACAACCTAACTTAAAGTCATTAGCTACGCACCAATGGGGATGTTTATAAATGCAAATCTCTCTCATTATATCCTACCAGAACTTTCCTGGTGATTTAAGAATTACCTACCCACATACTTTCAGAAGCTCCAAGGCTAAGCAGCAGCTACTGATTGCACTTCCAGATTTAGACAAAGTGGCAGGTAGCTGCCTAAGCCCTTTTTGATTTTTCTTGCTTATTGTCTCTACATTTTTTCAGTTTCATAATCCATGCAAAGAGAAAAATGGATTCCTACATCAATTTTCTGAAAGCCTAGATATGTTAGAGATTAAAAACTGCTCAGGTAATACATCAGCACTTGAACACTATTCAGATGTCAGAAACAATGGTAAATTTCTTTTGATCAAGCCATTTAAAACTCCAAATACAAAGGACCAAGTATTCACAGGGCTAATGAACCACCTGGTAATGAACAATAAAAATTAAGTTCTTATTTAATTTCTCTATAGTTGAAGGCAGTTTTTTGTCTCCTGTCACTTGGTATCAATGAGCAGGTTTCCAGCACAGCTGAAACAACATTAGATTTTAAAGATGTATAAACATTGGTATCATCAAGAATATTAGCAGCTATGAAAGCCAAACCAAGCTTTTGCCAACAGCTGCAGCTAGTTTCCCCATTTCAGTACAAAGGCTGCAAGTAAACAACAGCTCAGACTGAATCCTGGATGTGGCAGGAGGCAAATGAGGAGATATGAGCTTATTCTAATGCGAACTAACATCAGCATAGTAGTCTCCATGTGAAATCTAACTAGAACTTGAATCCCAGACATTTTTTTCAGTGCTTGATTAATCTGTGAATCTGTGAACCTAACTTTAGACCCACCCTGCTAGAGTATGTGGGTAAAATAGATATGGTAACAGGTAAGGTAGTCAGTGGATAAAATTATCTTTCTAATCAAGCAAGATTTATGCAGCAGACAATGTAAGTCAGCTGAAACTACATTTAAGTTCATTGTATCAGACTAAGTAGTAGTGAAATATCCTCCACTCTGAAAGAAAAAAATTTACATTAGCCCCGGCAGCCCGGAGGGCAACCATGTCCTGGGGTGCTGGGGACAGTCCCACCTTGTTCTGCACTGGGGCAGCCTCACCTCGAGTGCTGGGGGCAGCTCTGGGTGCCACAGTGTAAGAGAGATATAAAGCTACTGGAGAGCGTCCAAAGGAGGGGAAGCTGTATGAGGAGTGGCTGACGTCAGTTTTTCTGTTCATCCTGGAGAAGAGGAGAATGAGGAGACGCCTCACTGCAGTTACAGCTTCCTCATGAGGGGAAGAGGAGGGGCAGGCACTGATCTCTTCTTTGTGGTGACGGTGACAGGACCCGAGGGAATGGCCTGAATCTGTGCCGGGGAGGTTTAGGTTGGGTATTAGAAAAAGCTTTTTCACCCAGAGGGTGTTTGGGCACTGGAACAGCTCCCCAGGGAAGCGGCCACAGCACCGAGCCTGACAGAGTTCAAGAAGTGTTTGGACAATGCTCTCAGGCATGTGGTGTGACTTTTGGGGATGGTCCTGTGCAGGGCCAGGAGCGGGACTTGATAATCCTTGTGGATCGCTTACAAATCAGGATATTCTATGATCCAAGATTCTTTGTCCTTTGGAAAGCATGTCATATGGATCAGGTAATAAAACACTCTTGAATGCTTTTTATGAGACTAAGTAATGGAATATCCTCCACTCTAAAAGAAAAGGTTTCTTTCATGAGACAAGAGATTTGACCTTTACCAAATTAGATATTATTTTAAAAATATTTATTATTTTAAAATTTATATATTATTTTAAAATTTAAGTAACATTAAAATGACATATAGATTTCAAATACCAAAATTCTTTTATTGCCTTTTTATTCCTTTTTATTTCCTTTGTTTTCCCAGAGGCACAATTGGACTTCCTGACATTTTTATATGTCTAGGCCCTGTATTTTACATTAAAAATAACAAAAAACCTGCATCACATAAATAAGTGCTACATTGTGATAAAGGGATTCAAACTGCAAATCTGACATGCACTTAATTCTCACATGGAGAATCAATCTTTATTAATTAATTTTACAAATTCTTACCCTGAAATTGTGATGTTACACAAATCTCTATTCAAAGATAATAGATTACCCTTAAAACAACTGATCTGAACACAGTTCATTGTTGACCACTGTTTCGCACTAATAAACTTAGCCAAAAATATCTGAAATTGTCTACAATTCAAAATAAGCTAATTTCATTCTTTTCACCTGTAGGTCAAAGACAGTAGGCTTCAGTTCCATATTAACAATAAACAACGATTAGCATAAAAATTAAGTAGAAAAATAAAACAGGCTTTTTTTTAGTGGGGCCATACTAAATGTGCTTCTGAAATCAAATATGCACACAGTTCCACAAAGTATCTTTTGGGATAAAGCCAAGATGTTTCTCAGGTTAAATATTTAGGGGTCTCTGAGTGGCTCGACTGTGAATAATATATTATACAAGAGGGAGGGAAGAACCTGCTCAAAATATTTATTCACTTGTCCTGATACATGATGGGTAATTTTAAAATAGTTCTCTATATGTAACAGATAGCAGTTATGAACTAAATTTAATAAGTGCATATAGGATACACACACACACAAAAACACAAAGCAAAACAAACAAACAAAAAACCAAAACAAAACCAAACCAAAAACCCCCCAACTTTTATTAAACATTTGCTTTCCTGAGGGAAATTAGTTCTTTAGTGGGAGAAGTAATCTACAGACTTGCAACAATGCATTTTGGTCTCTGTCCCACAGATGCAAAGCAGTCATTTAGTATCAGGCAAAAAGTGTCTCTGTAGAAGCAAGCACTTACATAATTGTCTATTTGTTAGTTTAAGACACATAATGGGGAACACATTTTAAATTGATTACATCCTTTAGATAAAGCCACATAAATATGTAGAATGATCATGCATTTGAAGTTGTTAGCTCTCAGTGCAAAGTCAACATTTAAATGTATGTCCTCTAGCTCTGGAAATTGTTTATTAGCAGCGCATCAAAGCAAGTAGAGCACTAATTCACTTCATGACAGTAACATGTTGCTGCTTCTCTACTACCAAAATTGTTGGTTTTCATATGCAGGATGTAGTATATGGTAGAGATAATTCATGCTATTAATGTATAAAATATTGTAAGATCCACACTATGTCTTTTGACCATCCTGGCTGGGAGCAGTGTCTTATTCATATACATCTAGTTCCTGGACTTCCAACATTGGGGTTTTTAACGCAAGAATAGAAGCTTCCAGGGCGATAATCGCCAGCTTCCCCGGGTCGCTGGGACCACTCAAGAGTGAATGTCGCCTCGACGATTCCATCTGCCACGACGATTGAATGCTGACCTCCCCAGAGCCCACTGACAACACCGAGACACCTGGATGCGGCCTTTGTCCACCTCTGCACATGGAAAGCAGCAGCAATGCATGTGAAAAGACACAAAGAACATGCGGTCATCTCTGCCTCGGGCAGAATAAACTGTATAAGAACTCATTTGTGAACTGGGGAGACTCTGACACTCGGGGTCAGATCCGTGTTCACTCAGCACCGATCCCGGGCTCCATGCTGACCCTTGGCTGTGGTGGTTTCAACGACCGAACTTCGGTCTCGCAGACGAATTAATAAATCTTTGCTAAATTTTCTGATAAGTTTGGCTCTCGATTTGATCATTTATAAATCAAAGCAGTGTGTCATCAATCCATATCAAGAAGGTCCTCAGTCCATCTACAGGGTGCCTGCCAGGTATCTCTCTTCTGATGCACTTCTCTAAGTGTTTTTTCAGCTTTAAGCAACTTTCTGCATCTTGCCAAGCATACTTTTCAATATGAAAAGCTCCATATTTGCTCAATATAAATATGCTCCAGCCCAAACCAATTTCCAAATTCTCAAGCTCAAACACCAGTATGGCTCTAAAGGAATGGTGAAATTGTTTCCTTTAGTAAATTGAAAACATACTTCCTGTTTAGCCTGCCATGAAAAGGACAGATAAAGTGCTATCAGTATCTACAGATCAATTATTTAGACAAATTTTCTTGGGAAGACATGCTTGGGTATTCAGAAAGATGCCCTAATACAGATTTTTATTTAGCAGAACTATATCCAGAAACTGTGAAAGCTCATAGCAGAAACTGCTCTGCTGTAACCCAGTGATGTTTTTCATATTATTAATTTCCTTCTACATACCATCAACACCTTCCTTTCTTTTCCTGATGAATTTTTCAATCTGGTGTCAATACCAGATTGAAAAATAGGGACAAAATCCACCTACAAAGACAAATTTAGCACAAAGGACTCCAATAATTCAGAAGTATTTGTCACCATTCCAAGCCCTAGGTAACCTGAAATCCTAGCTCTAAAAGAGCCGATTACTCTGGCTTCTTAATATTCATGGGATTTCTCTTTTCTTTCAAAAGTTCTTTGGTAAATAGACCTAACAAATTCTAATCCAAGGCAAAGTGGGCCAGATTTCCCTTAGTGCCAGTTTCACAATAGATTTCAAAATTTGAAATTTAATATTCACAGGAGTAAGAGTATTAAAAGCTGGTTGAGCTTTTAATTAAAAAAAAAGCTGGTTGAGCTTTTAAAAGCACAATTGTACTTCAAAGCATGCAAGCAGTATTTCCCAACGGAGTTACTGTCAATGCACGGGAGCAGCCTCCCTTCCTGCTGGAAGGGGCAGTGAAGAATTGAGCAGGCCCACTGGGTGCTCCTACTGAGCAAACTTTTTGGAGTTTTGCTTTTATCTCTCAAAAGGAATCTCCTGGTGCCCCTTTTTTGAGGAGGAATGTTGCTGCCAGTGACAAAGGTTTATCAAAAGAGACCACACAAGTCATACCCAGCTACATCACTTGATGTAGTTTCCTGCATTTGCACATCTCTAAAGAGAAATTTAAGTGAATATAGTTTCTTGAGACAGGTGCTTTTTACAAAACCTCAATGCTTCCTGGAATGTAAGTTCTCTCCTTCTAACTTCTCTTTTTCTCTATTTTTATACTTTTTTCATCAATATGTAAATATCATTAAGGACACAATAAAAATCAACTTTTTTTTAAACTACATAGAACATTGGGCCAGGCCACTAATAATAATCCAACTAATGCACTGTATCTGTTAATATATTTTTAATAAGGGGAAATGCTCTTGCTTTTAAAACTTCAGGAAATTCTCTTCAATACTTCTTACCGTTTGAGAGACAATAGTTTTTCCTTTGGAGTACTTAGGGAACTTTGAAACAATTGCATTTTTGAGTCAGTTTTCTTTTTAAAATATATCATAAAGCAAAGTTAGTTCCAACTATTTACTTAAACTACTACTCATTTGGGATGTTGGGAAGACTCAGAAACCCAAGAGCAGTGCCTTATAACCACTTCATATATGTGCATTATCTGCCTCCAGTCTTAAAAATTCATTTTATCTTGTTCCTATTTTTCCTATCTCTACTATTTTTTTAATCAGATTTAATAATATTTCATAGTCTCCCTGATAAAATGCTCTTGAAGAATTTTAAATTGTTTCACAAATATTTTCATAAACATGGGTAACAATTTAATTTGTTTTCATTGTCCAAATCTTTGGGGATATTAATGTTTTGTAACTCTAACTTGGTTCTAAATGTTTTATTATTTGCTCAGTAGCATCCTTGACAGCACTTTTTTAGCATTAAAACACAATTGGGAATTGATTTCTTTCATTAATTGTATTTACTTTCCCATACCTGCAGTCACAGGGCCAAAATATTGAAGTGCATATAAATCACTGGTTTTCTCTGTTGTTTTGGTTTGGAGGCAGAGTTATGGAAAACAACAAAATCTGATGTCCTGAAGATTTAGAAACCATGAAATTTTATCCAGCAGAGTATATCCAGCTCAACATGTGCAGCAGAGAACATCTAATAATTTGCACAGTTAAGTGCAACATCAAAGAAGAATATTTTTGGACAAGTAGAATTTTGTCCTCTTATGTGCACATAGCCCTCTTTGACAACATTATGGACATGCATATAAAGAAAGAAGTTTACAGAACAGGCATATACAAATCCTTGTATGGTAATTGCTGGAAATGGAAAAAAAAAAGGAAAAAGAAGTTACATATGCCAAGCTGGCACAGACAAGTCCAAGTAAATTGGTGTCAGAAATTGTTCTGATATTACAAAATATAAAAAATATAAATGCAACAATATAGAACAACAAACAATTAAGACAATACCTCAAAACAGGACAAGCCACAAAAGATCTAACAGAGAAAACAGGACTTCATGGTGCCAACAAAATGCCCAATGACAATTTGAAGACTTCAGTCCTTGAGCCAATGACCATAAATATTTCCCAATCAACAAGATTTTTCATAAATCTAAACTTTAAATTACTTTACAACATTTCCCAGAATTCAGCAGCTTGAGAGAGTTTGTGAGTTATAGGTATAGAATTTTGCAGTATGTCATATATGAATTTTCACTGGAAACAGTGAAGGATATCTCTAATTGAACTGTTCTTTCTATGTGAACCCCTTTTCAACTTACTACCATGACTCAAAAGCAAGAATATAGTAAAATTAGCAGGGGTAACATGAACATCATGTTTATTTGCCGTTCCACGTTTCCACCATGGTGGTTGCAGAGTTCCTGTTCTGAATCCCAGATGAAGCCCAAATGTAAGACAATGCCTGACTCCTTAAAAAAGCACAGGTCATGTTCTGATGCAATGTTAGCAGCACTTTTTGTGATACCTACCTAACCAAAGGGAAAAGACCTTTCTAATGGACTGGTAGAAATGAAATGTATTGCTTTAGTACACCATTGTAGTCCAAGCAGTACAGCCCCTTTGGGTATATAGAAAAGAGTGAGATACCTTGAAAATGTGATTAATTTCTGGCAGTTCAGCTAGCTTTCTCTGTCAAATAGAGTCTGACACATAAAGATAAAACTTGGTGGTTTTGCATTGGGTTTTGTTCTCATTTATTACATGAAAGGGCTAGCACAATAACAATGAAATTCATGTTGAAACGGAACCATTTTCTCTGCATGTTACCCTTCAATATTCCTAGGTGGCTTCTTTAGAGAAGTGACAGTATTCATGGATTTTCTGTGACACGGGTGAATAAGCTAGACTTTCTTTAAATAAGCTGTGGGATCCTGTAGTTCCTTTCTTAGCGGATTTAACCTAGTTAACTCATTATACACAGACAGAAATACTCCTTTCCATTACATTGAACTGAATCCTACACCATGGCACTGCATGAACTTTAATGATGTGGTTTTATCAAAGCCACAAAACACTAAGTTTCAGACTTTTTGGAATATCTCCTGACTGTCCATTTATAAAAAACAGATAACACCAGACATTTTTGCCCATGTTTGTGGTGACAGTCTGCCAGCATAATCAAAAAATTATTCTGATTTTATGAAATCCCATTTCTGATAGATCCTCTTTGGCAAATTAGTCAATCTTTTTCCTGTCATGAAAGGCAGGCAGAGGTGGGTAGGTTAACAAATTCATAGACATATTGGACATATTGCTAGAGCCACATCTTTAAAAGCAGGAGTTTTACATACAATGGATACTATAGCAAGTATGCTATTTCTCCAAACAAAGTTGCAATTGATCTGTCTTGGGAAAAAGAGTAAAACACTGTTTAATGAAAAAAAAAAACAAAAAAAACCCAAAACAAACACCAAAAAAATCAAAAAAACCCCCTAACAAACCAACTTTGTATTTGTGTTTAATTATTATGGGAGAGATTCAGAGCCCATGGAAATCAATGGAACAATTTCAATGCACTTTTGATCAGGCCCATAAATAAAAGTGCTTTGTGAATCACTGTGCTGCAGCAATTCAATACAAACTGCTTCAGAGGATTTACTGAACTTCCAGAGAGGAAGTGTTGGATTTCACAGAAAATAAAGAAAAACTCCCATATGTGATTTGGATTCTTTCAGGGTGTAGCATTCAGAATTCAAGAGAAATAAGGAGTGTGGTTGATATTGTTTCAGGGATTAATTACTTTGGCACTCCTTGAATGTAGCCCTGCTCCCCACTACCAGGATCCATTGGTAAGAAATCTCCGCTTTTTTCTCAGGAGCCACCCTGGCTGCTGGACTGATAGCTGGACTGATAGCTGGCTGTGGTTTGAAGAAACCACATCAATCCCATGAGGGGAATGTAGGTAAAACCTCTGCTTACCGGTATCTTCCAGACGAGATAGGCAGTGACTGAGTGGCTATTATTTACTCAGGATTTTGGGGTCTGCCATCAGGCTTCGGGACCAAATGAGAATTTACCCTCAGCCATGGCAGATTCCAGGTGTAAAGACTCTCTTCTGCTTTTCGTGACTCACTGTCTTTTTGTGTTTCCATTATAAACCAATGTCTCCTAACATTAAATTTATCTTGAGGATAGAATGAACTTAGAAATGAGCAGAACTATTGCCAGAATGGGGCATCCTCTCCTTGGCAACACTTTATAATCACCCTGAAGACTGCGTATAGACAACACAGAGATTGTGTCAGGACACTCTGAGTTTTTTGCTTTAGCAACTTGAACAAAGCATGTAACTTCTCTAACTATTCCAACACGAGCCTTACTGTCAGCTCCCTGCCTGCAGAACGGACCTGCCTGAGGGAAATTCAGGTCTATAACATTTCCATTTGCGTGAATGTGCTATTTACACATACCTATTCAAATGCTCAAAAACCCACAAAATCAGTTATTTTTTCCATGTTGTTAAGTTTTATCCCTTCTGCCTCTGGGTATTTTTGTGTGTATTTCCTTGAAACCAGATTCCTTGTTTCTAGACAAGACCTCTGAGCACAAAAGAAGCAGCAACAATGGGAAATTTTCCTTCTTTTTGCCTATATTAGTTACTTAGGTTTAATTTCATTTGGATTATTACTATCACATTAGGTGGTTATGCAACAAATACTGGTCTCCATGCTGCAGCGCATCAATTGATAGTGAGCTAGGACAAAGAAATGTGTGTTTATTATATTTTACATTGCTACCCAGGCATGTTCAGGATTTTCAATTGATTTGGCTCATATTTCCCATTCTTATTTCATGTATAGATCTTCAGGAAAAAGTGAGTGGTCTCCCTGTCTGGAACCAACATATGACATTCCTGTGTTGGGATAGAATAAGAAACAGCATAGAAAGAAATAGATGGCCACATAATCAGATACAGAAAAAGAAAAAAATTCTCAGTGCATTGGTCAAGTACTAGAAGGATGTCAGAATTACTCATGAAGGCAGCTGAAAGAAGGACAACCTTCTATTATGGCACCATTACATTATTCGTAGTTGGTTCCAAAGTATAACCAGCAATACACTGAATGTACCAGTGTTACATCTTCTGAGAGGATGAAATGCTGCAGTCAAAGGAGGGTGTGAAAAGATGCATCAGGGTTAAATGGAAATCCATGCCACTGTATCAAAGACAACATATTTTCTTGCTTGTGTTTATTGTATTTCTGTCTGTGCATGGTTTTTCGTACTTTCTTATTGATGATTTTAGGGAAAAATAAAGAGAAAATTAAACTCTTTTATCTGCTTTGTTTCTCTGCTATACTAAATCTAACAAGATACAATTCAGATAATATACAAATCACATATGTATCTTTTGAGATGTTAGACACAGACCTAAAGCAATGAATCAAAAACATGGCAAACAATACATGAAAACACTGTCATTGTATTGTTAGTCATACCTTCCAATATTCTGCAAAATTCTGTTGTTGGGTAGAAAGGACAACACACCATCTTCTGTGAAATTCCGTACACAAAGAGCAGCCAGCTTTTTCTGCTTCAGACAAATTTATTTTCTACAGGGAACAGCAGTAGCTACAGTAACGCTGCCGAAATGGCCGCAAGAGCAAGGTGTTCTCTGTGAGAGTAGTGTTGTGACCCCCACAGTGAGCAACTTACATAATTGCCAAAAATATTAGTTACTTCCATCTAAGATAAACATGCCAGCCCAGCTAGAGGTTACAGGTACACCATGAAATTCACTTTGAAAGAAGAAACATTCAGGCTTATGGCCTGCCTTTCAGAAAAGAACAGAAGGCACTGCCATTACCTAACTGCAAAAGTTCTTTATTACTTCTTCCAAGCATATTTGTTGATTCAGCATATGCAAAAAAACCCAAAACCAAAACCAAACCAACCAGCCAAACAAACAAACAGAACAAAACAAACAAACAAACCCCCCCCCACCCCAGAAACAAAAAAAGACTATTACTTCATTCTCCTTATCCTGTTCCAACAGACGGAGTACGTTCAGGGATTCCCTGTTGGGTCTCTCCTCTGACTGACACATCCAGCTTCCAGATATCCAACTTCCTCAAGATTTAAATTGGAAAAACTTTCTGAGTGATAACATACAGCCCCAGGTCTAGTGCACCCTTCCAAGGAATCAGTAAGGAAGGTTGATGAAGTGATCTTACGGCATGCACCAGAACAGAGAAAAGCTCTCTGCTTGCCAGCAAATCAAAGACCAGACAAGTCTGAGGCAGGACACACAGTTGCAGCTCTGGTTGGTTATGGCACAGTAGGAAAAGGATCTGACAAATAAAAGAAAACCTACATACAGAGAGTGCATGATGTGTCCAAACGGAAAAAGTAAAAGAATAGGAGATTTACAGCACAGTTCAAAACTACTTCTCCTGTTGTTATTCCTTTTACATAGCTCTCAGGAATTGCTAATATTTTTAGGCTAGAGGGGTTGTGTGGCAGAAGAGGACTATCCCTTCCTGCGTTTGTAATTATTAAATGGTTTATTAAATTATTGAATTATGAGAAGGTAGCATTTGAAAAACTTAGGAAGTCACATGACACATCAAATACATATTCATACTTCTAGAACCCATCTTCATTAAATGCACCCAAGTTCCTGACCCTAAGTAGAGAAGAACAGAAGAATTGTAGCATTGCTATGATCAAGGTGGAAAAGTCACATCACATGTAATGGTAATGAAAGAGTGGTACAGGATGTCCAGAGGGGTTGTAAATGCCCTATCCCTGGAAACGTTCCAGGTTAAGCGGGATGGGGCTTTGAGCAACCTGTTCTAGTGAAAGGTGTCCCTGCCCATAGCACAGGCTGATCTTTAAAGGCCCCTTCAACCCAAACCATTCTGTGATTTGCTGAAACGTAAATCACAAAGGTATTTTTCACAAAGAGATCCGGGGCTGCTCTCTGAGTTCATATATTTATTTCATAACCAGTGCTGAGAAGGTTTAGTTCGCAAAGTATCAAATGAATCATACTGCCACCGCTTTTATTTAGAATATGAAAAGGCATTCAGCACTGTGCAATTATTAACATCGACTTTTCTGCACCCTGCTTCCAGTAAAAGGCTATTTTCTTCAGTCTTTCATTTCACTAGCATTGCAATTTGTCCTGCAGTCAGACTGCTTCAGTAAGCAGCTCTAAAGAGCAGCTCCAGCACCCACTCTCTGAGGTTACTCACTATCTTTTACCTGGGGAAAGGGAAATGGACAGATGTAGCTGAGAATCTCAGGTTGCAAAAGATCAAGCAAGCCACAATAACCATTATATTCATTTGCTAAACCCTTCAGTTGAGATTTTAATTACCTTAGGACAACTAATTTTATTAATTAGAGCCCAATTAAATTAATTTGAAATTCAGGGTAGTAGCATTGTGGTAGTACAGCCATATTAAAGTTGAAATACAATATCTTCTGATTGCTTTCCTCTGACAGAATATTGCTATTTACACAGAATTAATACACAGACATTTTCTTTAGCAAGACAATGAAATTTTACAAACAAAACTTTGGATATTTTTATCTAGTGTCATCATTAAGAGAATTCCCTTGAAGATGGAATGGAAACACATCTGTTTTCCAAAAAAGGAATTTCATGGTAAATGTTTACTTAATGTTATCATGAGAATATTTTCATTTTCTGACCACAGAAAGCTAGCTCCACAGTCCTTACCCTATACTCAAAGCTTACATACAACTAGCCTTATTCAGGCTGAGGTTTTTGAAGCACCCACCCATTTTTTACAGCACAAAACTGCAGCAGAAAGAAAGACACCTCCTGCCTTAAAGCAGTTCTTGCTATTCCTAAGGTATTTTAGACAGATGCTGGTCTAAAATTTTCTTAAAGACCTTCAGCAACAGAGATTTCACAGTGCATATCACAGCGCTTTGTTTGTCTTAACAGAGCTGCTACTCAAGTGGCAGGAAAAGCAAGGGACTAAAATTGCATCTCTGCAGGGTCATTTATTACCAGCTTGTCTTGGTAACCTGTGTGATTTCAACTAAAATCATCTCCATCCCCATTGGCATCTGTGTTTAGGACTTTATTGTGCATTTTATAAATCTTCATGTTGTTACTTTAATTAGCACAGGAACTGCCAGCAAAGCCAAGCCACAGCTATTAACATCCAGCCAGGCTTCCTTAGGCAGGATTCTCCCTTGGAAAGTAGTATTCCAATCACACTATTTGTGATTAACAGCTCAGGATTTCTATTCACCCAGGGAACAAGTACTTCTTCACGCTAACTAAGTTTGGAAGAAAAATTCTCCTTTGGTGAATGCAGCTCCCTGTGTCACCCCTCACCCTGCCCCCCCGTATCTTTGTAGTAACTTTGTATCCAAATGTAGAGAGCCACATCTTGTGTAATGAGAAAAGTTTGATTTGATGCCAAAATGCTTACAAACCAAGGAAGCTATTAAAAAAACCCCTTAACTGGAGACTTAACTATCGAGCAGGGTCTGGTAGTTTCCTCCCGAATGCAAAACTGAAGTTGTCCCTGCAAGTCTGGTGGGGAAGAAGCATTTACTGCCTCAATGACTATTTAAGCTAAAAGTCTGCTTAAAATTAAGTTTTCAGAGACTTCTTTTTTAAAATGACAGAAAGCTTTCATATAAGACTATGTTCTTTGTACTTCATTGAAGAATACATCCAATCTTACTAAATCCCAATGAGATTAAGGAGATATATTGTTCTTGCCACCAGTCAACCAACAATCAAATCACGAGAGGAGCAGAGAGCAGAGTGATGACAGGCCCCTGCAAGAAAGACAGCTTCCAATTCATCACCAGTACCAGCCACTACAATTTAAGCCTTAAACTCTTCACCAGGGGAGGAGATTTAACTTTCTTTAGAGCTTTACTGGGATATTTTCATTCCATTTTAACTGAAGGTATTTTCAGCATTCAACTGAAATTCAACAAATTATCTAAATCATGTGTTTCCATATCGCCTGGAAAAATAAAGACAGGAATGGGCTTTCGTTCAAAATTAGATGTGCATTGATCTGTCTGTTACAAGACAACTTTTTGAAGGTGAGGTTTGGAGTTTTTATATATACATATATAGGTAGTTTAAGTACATTCCTTGGGTCTGTAGGGCTTAATTGAGATTACTCTAATTTTCTCAAAATTTTTTTACTAACCCACATGACTAAAGAATTGATGATTGCATCTGCCAGCTAATCTAAAAGGAGAAAACCATTAAGAATTACTTTGCCTTATACTTTCTTTTCTAGAATGTGCATTTTCAGTCATTCAATAAAAAATTACTTCCATTTATGTGGTTGAAATGCCCAATTCTACGCTACAAAAACATGATTAGAAGAGATAGGGCTAAGAAACATATGTATTCCCTTGTTTTACTTTGCTTCAAAAGCAGATAATCAGGATTAATTTTGCTGCAGAGACTCTTTAATGAATCCATAAATCCTAGTTAAAATTCAGTGAACATTTATTCCAAATACTTTGGTTCCCTTCTATGATCTGTGCATTATTTTATTTCTTCAGTAATGTATGCTCAAGTAGAACCTCTGCTGTTCTATAAGATCTCCTCCTGCTTTCTTATTTCAATGCTTTCAAAGCTTGAGAGCAACAGGAGATACCCTATTTGCAGGAATCTGTCATATTTTATTTGCAAATAGTTTTCTTAATTTCTGCAACAGCCAGCTCTTTTCCTATAAACAAACAAACAAAAAACACAATCAAATAAAACCTCCAAACATAAACAATCCACCTGAAATGAAGTACTCAGACAGTTGCCTTGATGTGTAAAGTAGAAGTATACAGGTTACAATTGCAGGATGCGTGTTACACTGCAGAACACATCTAATAAAAAATTCAACTCAGATGTTGTATCACGAATCTCACGTCTAAGAGTAATTTACTGCATTTTTCATGTAAAGACAAATTAAAAATTAGAAACTGGAGCTAAATTAATGCTCTATTTCTGCAAAAGTGACCATTTGTTGCTAAGCATAATCCGTTATCTAAAAGGACTGCTAATGACAAAATCACTATCAAATGGAATACTATCACAGCTTCCATTAACTCTCTGGGGAAGCTGCTAAAAGACTTTCAGTTCAAAAGATTATACTGCTGATGAGTTTCTGAAGTTCTGAGTTTTATCTGAAAATATACACATAGAGGTATATTTTACATTCAGAGGCTGCTGCTCCAACTGTCCAGATACAGAACTGGGTTTTCTTCTGTTACTCTTTTCTTATGAAAATTTTGCTTTAGAATTAAGTCCTTCTATAGAGATGTGGGAATAAATTTGGTAAAATTCAGTTCATGAAATACTGTAATAGAAAGTAACAAGGAAAAACGTGCTTTTTCTGGATATATTTTCATTCCAACCTGTAAAAAATTTTGAAAAAAATCCACCTGTCACAGACATTTCTCCACAGAAATCCTTTCTTTCAGATTTCTGTGTCTTCTGGAGGACAGAGGCCTCAGAAGACAAGGTAAACAATAATTATCAGATGCTGTGGAATGTAACAGGAGTTTCCTGATTGGCTCATTTTCTATGTTTATAATTAAGGGCCAATCACAAAGTCCAAGCCAGGGGACTGAGTCCTTGGCCACAACTTTGTTTTAGATTCTTTCTATTCGATTCTTAGCTAGCCTAGCTGCTCTGCAAACCTCTCTCTTTATTCCTATTAGTATAGTCATAATGTATTATATATAATATCTTAATACATCAAGCCTTCTGATTCAAGAAACAAGATTCACCGTCTCTCTCTCACCAGCTGCGACCCACTCAGGCGCAGTAATATCCACCTTTTTATCATACATGTTGTTCACAAAATTTTTACAAAAATGATTTTTTTTTACATAAAAATCACCAAGTAATTAGTTCTAATGCAATTATGGATTGACATTCTTGCAGTGTACACCACAGAAAGATTAAAAGTAGAACAAGAAGGATATTCATGTGGTGTACTGATTTACCAAGGATTCTTGAGATATTTTCACTCCGGTCTGAACCCCAAAACTGCACCCTAACAAATTCCAAAAGATTGAGAGTACAGCATGTAATGCACACTTAAAATCTTAACTCACTATGCAGCAAAGCAGGAGAAAATCAAGCACATGATTGAAACTAAGGAGGAGTCTGCCACAGACACTACAGGAGTATGTACAGAGCTGTATAAAAGGTAAGGATATTTTGAGTCATCAATTCTACCCTGCCCTTTGCATGTCAAAAACTGCTGGGGAAGGGAGCACTAAACAGGAACGGAGAGATTCTACAAGGCAATTATATTGTCTAAGGGCTATATGCAAAGCATAAACCACAAAATCCAGATAAAAAGAAATGGAGGAAAATGCAAAACAGTATTCTTGCCATAGGGAATACCATGTAATTCACTAGAGAAAATGGATTACATGGCCTGACAACAGTAAGGGGATGCCAGAGACTGTTCTCATAGCAGAACTAAGCTATAATTGCTGTATTGCTATAATTTTTATTGGGCAAAATCTTGCAGCTTTCACTCAGGCAGCTCTCACCTTAGTGCTACATAGCTTTTAACAAGTAATTTCGGCCCCCATTCTACATTTGAAAAATCTAGTATTATTCTCTGTGAAAACTTTTGACCTTCCTCATTTAAAGCACTGTCTGACATGTCAAACAAATTGCTGCAATAGTATTTTTTATGGAGTCCGAGCTGCTCTTTCACTACGACACCATGAAAAGAGTAGAGATGCATGTCTGCATGTCAAGTCTGCATGTCCCTGACTTGAACTATCATTTTGTCCTTTATCCCTAAGGCATGAGACTGGCAAGGAAGGGGAGAAGACAAGCCAGAGAAGTTGTGAAACTGGTGAGCATACCTGTGATATATCCCAGTGCATCTGGTAAAAATGGCCAAAATGGCAAGAAAAGTTGGCAAGCTGCACCAATGCTTTTGGTTACTCCTTGCCCACCAACCATAGCTATGTTGCCCAGAAGTAGCATCTCCTTTTCAACTGGAAACTTTTAAACTTGTCACTAAGATAATTTTCCTTAAATCACTGAGAAATCAATTGTGTTGATGTACCAGTATTGCGTTCCTCCAGGGTCTCCTTTAGTGGCTATCGTGTCCTTTCTCTTAAAACACATCATGAAATTAATCATTCAGATGGCAAGTGATTACCCTCCTGGGGTTTCTCAATTGGTTTCTCCCATCTTTTTAAAAAATTACTAATTGACATGAATTTTCTCATTACTATCTCAGCAGTTTATTTGATGGGCACTTCACAAGGAAACATCTACAATAAGATTTTTTTTTAAATGAGTGCCTATAGTTAAATAGCTTTGGGGTAGTGTCACAGAGCAAAGTGCTGGAATTTGAGAGTAATGCACTCAGACCACATTTATGTAGGGTGGGAGTTACATGCACCCCCTACAGCACTGGTCATCCCCAGCAGTGGAAGGCCAGTAAAATAGCAGGTGAATTTTCCTGAGGCACAATCTTCTTTGATTATTCCAAAACCTTAGAGGGCTGTAGCACAACAGTGTTATTACGCATCAGACATCCACCTTCTTTGGCAACAAAGATCTTGGAAAGCTCAACAGTTGTTTTAAATCCTCCTTTAGTGTTTCAAAATATGGGGGAAAAATTCTGCATGCGTGGTTGTGTCTTGGTCCTGCTTGTTCTCTAAGCACACAGCGATACTTACACCACAGATCAAAGTTCTTTTTGCACAGATATACCTCCAGTTACAGCACCTATCTCATGTAGCCTCTGCTTGACTTTCCCTTGGCCAAAAGGAGCTACTGAAGAGTTTCATTCATGTAGCTCTTTGTTATTTCACAACGTACCTTACATTTATTTTTCAAATGCTCTTACTGAACCAGCTTACATGGTCTCACATTCACTATCTTCTCTAAGCAAAGACATGATCTCTGGAGACCTGCCCAAAATCAAACAGGAAGATGGCATCAAAGTTGTGAGCTCTTGTTACAATATGCTGTTCTATGTTGCTTTGTTTCAGTGGATGGCAAGGGTGACACCATTGAAAACCTAATGATTTCTGGGTTTAGCCTACAGCACCACAGTTTCCTGTAGCTATGCATTTATTCAGCAGCATTTAAAATGCAGTAGTCAGTACCCATTTTGTTATCTGAGATAGCACTGATCCCCATCTACAGACCATACTGGCATATACATGAACAAGTGAAGCAGAATATATTCCATGCATCTCAAGCTAAGTCTTAAGGCATTAGATAGATAAAAGTCCACAGAGGGAGCATGGAGACACGCTGGAGACACAGAAGTCCTTCCCATTCCTGAGATCTCTGTTCCTTGCATCTTGGCTTCACACAGCTGTCAGGGAACTATAGGAAGTTGTCCTTTTTTCTGTTGGTGTGTTTGGAGCTGGAAGAATTTTAGCTCATTTTTGACTGCTTTTTTTGGTGGGGGGTGTTGAAGTGGGAGATACAAAACTAGATAAGCACAGAAATTAATGGCTCCATCCCTTCTTTTGAGAGGACAGAACACTTGAAATAACAAAAAGAGATATTCAGCACAGAAGTCTATCTTAATGCTATTTCAATATGCCAATAGGAAAAGGAAACTGTTAACTGCTCCTTTCTCTTTACAGCTAAAAGATAATAAATAATGAACTCACCTGTTCCTGCTTTTATTCTCCTAATAGAACCCAAAGAAAAATAGCAGAGTCATGCAAGTCACCCTTGGTTGCCACACCTGGACTGGACTAAGGTTAGCAGCTTGGTCAGCAGCTTTTTTTTTTATTATTTATGTACAGTTCATATGCCCACACAGAAATGAAAAGGTGGATTACAATGGACTACTTTTGATATGGAAGCTTCTCAAAGATAATTTTGTTCTGTTACATTGTTCCTTGAGCCTTTTATCCTCAGTAATGTAGCATGACATTGGCATCAAATGTTAGTACTGTGCCAAAAAAATGCCTTTGGGAATGCAGTGCCTCGTGTCTATTCTTCCTTGCTTTTAACTCCTGTGCATTCCAAAGAGTCATTATGATGATTCTTTCCTACAGTTCGTCTAGTGACTGGATCTGTAAGGAACACATGAGGAAGTTTAAAGCATTATGTATCTTCTGGGAAAATTTTGGCTTTAGATGTATACTTCATATTTTGCATCCTTAACTCGAGTATAGTAATTTAAAAGCACTCAAACACAAAACCTGTTTTTTTCTAGTAACCAATCTGGGAAAAAAATTTAAAATCTCATTCCATATAACCGACTTTCCATCTGTACAGAAGGACCAGATCCTTAGGAGAACAGAGATAACTGCTCCTTGAGTTCATGCAGTAATTGGCTTCAGGAATGTTCCTAATGATGTTCCTAAAGGCAATAATTCAGTAATTTGCTGGTACATTTCACAGCCATTTGCTTATACCACAAGAAATTTGACCCTCAGGCATCCTGAATTCTGCAGAGACTGAACAAATCTCATTTTAAGAATCTGGTCCCTCTATATCTTGTCCTTACAGCTCCATGAATTCTTCATATTTGCCTCCAACTTTTTAACACTTTTGTATTGAAGCAAATTGGAGTTCTTTCTTTATCTTGCTTGATTTTGTGGCTTTTTTTGGTTTTTTTTCCCCCCATCCTTTTTTTTTTTTGATACGGCAGCAACTTTAGCAAGGCATTGAGAACAAACAAGAGCTTGCCTCTGTCTTCCACGGAAGTAACTAGGGTGAAAAAAAAAAAAAAAGGACAAAAGGCTCTCCCAGACTGCAAGGTCTGTGCTGAGCTGTGGTGGTGATGCATGCACAGCCCAGTCCCTCACTGCAGAAGGGCACTGTGGTGGAAGGAGCCCTGAAGTGGTACAGGTTCTTCCAAGACACTGCCTCAGAGTCCCAGCCACACACCAGTTTATGATGGCTCAGTCAAATGACAGCAAATCTACAGAAACACTTCACAAACCAGCCTCTAAAGTCTAATGGGAATCACTCTTCCAGTCATCCACCAGCACGTCCCTGTCTAAAGGAACTATCTTTCACTGTATAAAGGAACAAAGCATGTTGGGAAATTTTTATCCTTAATCCTCCTCCTCAGAATCATTCCAAAAGACGAAATTGCTTGAGGTAAACTTTCCTGACTTTTTCAGACATGAACCCACACATAAAAATTTCAGCTGTAGGATATCTAAATTGCCAAAGTTTTTAGTAACTCCAAATGGGCTCTTACAAAAGTTTTAGCAGCTACCAGCTCTGCCTACAAATCTAAGTTTAGAGGAAATACATTTAAGTGTTGAGAATAACAGCAGGATGGCTGTAGGACAATCCAGTCTAGTAGTAACAGTGAAGTTATAACCGAGTAGACTGTATATACAACAGCTGAGATGAACTCCAGTAAAACTTTTATGCCCTACCATAACATCATCATTTTCTTCTTGCTAGATGTGTCAGAGAAAAATGCTATCTAAGGCATTTGGAATTCAAGACTAGAAGCCCCAGAGATGGCTTTTGAAATGTGAAGGTGTGTGATAAATCTATCACATAGTTCTGCAATTTTTGAAAGAGATATGCCTTTTGTGCATATGTGCAGGAATGATTCCTTTTTCCCACCCTATATAAGCGTTCTCTCTACTTAAATGCTGTTGAACACTGGCATTAAATACTTCAGTTGGCTAACAAGAAACAGAAAAAATTTATAGACTGAAGAAAACTTAGCATTTCATACCAGTAAGTGAAATTACAATTTTGTCTTCATCTGCTATCAAAGTTAATAGCTGTGATTGTGCCACTAAACATAGGCACAATTGAAGCACAGATAGCAAATACAAATATTTGTTATTTAGCACAAGTAACAATTTTTTTTTTATTGATCATTCAAGAAGAATGTAGCTTATCAGTTATTTTTCCCTATAATGTCTTCTATATTGGAAAACATTTCACAAAATCAGAAAGAGTGGAACTGCATAAGAAGAGACAGCTTCTACCTGGCTCTATTTTACTTATAAATATCAGGATATATTAAGTTCTCTGTTACAAAACATTGCTGTTCACTTGCATCACAGTTGGAAAGTATAAACAAGTTTCAAAGCAAAAATATTTTGCAGGAATTTTTCTATTACTCTCTTTAATTGAAAATTTTTAACCACCATGGCACAACACAATATATTGCAGAACTCCTATTAAGCATCAACAAAATTGCTTTGCTACAGTAATACAATAGCAAATAGGATTCAAAAGAAGAAATCTTATTTTTATCTTATTTTAGTAATTTGATTTTATCAGACCTTACTTATAGCTGTGGAAATCAGAGTCATAGCATTAAAGCATTCTACTTCACAAGCCAGCATAAATTGAAGTACTTCAGATTCTTCCTTGATATTTTTCAGATGAGAGTGAATAAAAATTATTTTGATGTATCCTGACCAAACCATTACTTTGTGTTCTCATCCATGACCTTCAGGACTTACAACTATAGAGAATAGCTACTTTGTTCATGTATGTATACAGCAATAGCAAGAACATGGCCCGTCCAATCCTGGAGCATGCTGTGCTCTCTTGCTATTAATATTCAAATCTTGGGGGGGGGGGCAGTTTGTTGGGGTTTTTTGGGTCTTTTTTTCCACTCCTAGGAATACTCCTAGGAATTGAGTTAGCCAGTCTTTAGGAGGGCTTCATTCTTCCTACCCTATCGCATGCTTCCTCACACAGACACTGTAATTCAAATGGTCACAAATGCTGGCATGCTTTCTCACTGGAAAAGATGTGTCTCTCTAACACCAGGAGAAAAATAACACACAGATGTTTTACTGGAGAAATTTGCTATTGAGAATTGGTTATGTGGATAACAAGCAATCCTGTTTTGGTGTCTGTCTACCTGATTCAGTTTGCGGCAAGCTCCTGGTTTCCCAGAGCATTCCACACCAACATATTCTCTCTCTCATACACCTGAAAGGTCCATAACACTATCTGCAGTGGAACAGAAAAATGTGGCTTTTCAGGAATTGTAAGGGAACATGAACTGTCTTTTCAGGCCAGTTGTTTAGCCCATCTAGTTTGCAAAGACCATGAGTCCTGAAACAGGAGGTACAAAACTGCAATGATGACAATTACACTTTTCATTTACTCAGAGGTATTTTCTAGTACCTTACAAAAGTCAGAAATTATTTCAGTGCCTTTGAGAACTTCCAAAGTAAAGATCTTGATGAAAGGTAGAAGGGGAAACAAGCCCACTTTTTGCCTGAATGTTCTATAAAAAAATTTGCAATCCTTTAGTCAGCAAATTTCAAGGCTCTTGAAGAGAAAAATCCACTCTACAGAAATGAGGCATTTATTCATGGTTTTACAACAGGTCATATCAGATCCAGGCAAAGAACATGCATTTGACATATAGCATCATCTACCCAATTACAAAATTGAACCTTTTAATAATGCCATAGTTGTTTTGAACCTTCATGAAATATTATAAAAGCTTTCTTCCCACAGAACACAGAATTTTGAAACTAAGCATTGGTAATTAGGTGTAATGGGTTGACCCTGGCTGAGTGCCAGGCACTCACCAAAGCCACTTTGCCACTCAGCTCCAAAGCTGGACAGGGAAAAGAGAATACAACAAAAAGTTAATGAGTTAAGGACAGAGAGAGATCACAAACCAAACACCATCTCAGGCAAAACAAGACAAATTGGGGCTATTAACTGAATTTATTACTAACAAAAGCAGAGCAGGATAATGAGAAGTAAAATCAAATCCTAGAAACACCTTCCTCCTACATCTCCCTCTTTCTGGGCTCTTCCTCCTTCCCTGCAGAGATACAGGATGACACTGAAGGGGGCTTCTGGTCAGTTCATCACGTATGGCTGCTACCACTGCTCAGGGAGAGGAGTCTGTTCCAACATGGGTTCCCTCCCACAGCAGACAGCTATCTATGACCTTCTCCAGTGTGAGCTCACGGGCAACAGTTCTCCAGAAACTGCTGTAATGTGTGTCACTCTTCCACAGCGTACAGTTTTTCAGGCACAGCCTGCTCCAGCATGGGTCTGTCTTGGAGCCAGCTGGCCTTGACTCTGCCAGAAGCTTCCTGAAGCCACCCCTGTAGACCCCACTACAAAAACCCAGTCACACAAACCCCATACAACATGATTATTAGCTGCACGTAATGCAGAAGGCAGCAGCAATCTTACATTTTGCAAATCTGTCATTAGTTTTTATCTTTTCTTTGCAGTAACAAAAAGAGCCCTGATTCTGTGAAATATGCCAGACAGCATCCACCACAACCCAGTGCCTTTAGAGAAAGTGCTATCAATTACATATACATTCCAATTGTCACAGCTAAGCAATTTCTTAGACTAAAGGGATTCTGAGTGATTTCATGGTACAAGAAAAGATAGTTAATGTAACACAGAAAACTTACATTGTCACTTGAGGTGTCACATAGCAATTGAAAAGATTTCACTGCCCACTTGAAAAAATAAGAATAATCATGGAAAGGCTTCAGTGAAACAAAAATCTGTATGCCTCAGCATATAAAGGACTGGGGTTTTGTACAGAAAAAATCTCTGGGTCCATATATTCAGGTTTTTTTTGCAAAAAGAGCCCTAGAAACAGCAGTGCTTGGATTTAAATTGGATTTTGGAGGGCTCTTTTTCCTGTGGCAGACAGTCAGAAATCCTGCTGACTGTCCAATTTACAAGAAACAGACGATGTCATTTTGATAACGCTCCCTTCCAGGTTCACATATCCAAGTGTTCAGACAAATTCAGACTTTCTGTTTTCTGTGAAACATCCAGAAAGGTCAAGATACCAAAGACAGAAAGACAAGAAATAAAAATACAGTACTTATCAACTCTGCATTTTAACATTAAGCTATGTGAGTGTCTGTGTTTATATTCTGTTATGTTCAGAAAAATACAGCATATATTCTTGATTCCTACAGGTGTGAAAAAATAGGGTTCAAAATCACATCAACAGGAAAATGTTGCAATTGTAGTAAAGCATTTATTTATTTTAAAACATTATTACATTGCTAGAACATTATTTCAAAATAAAAGCCATAATATATTCATTCAAAACTAGGCTGTTAGGCATATATATTTAAACTCTAATTTTCATACACACAGTGAAAGAAATTTATATTTTACAAGTAGCAATTTTTAATAGACTTATGAAAAATATGTTTAAAAATAACTGCCAAAATCTGTCTCTTTAAATATACAAAATACCCTTGGCTGTGCTGAAGATACCTCCCTTAAAAGCCAAAAATACCTAAGTCAATAGCTGAGTCCACATCAAATCCTAGTGAAAACAGCAGTGACATAAAAATGTAAAAGCACTGTACAAAGGAAGTACAGCTTTTTTGTCTCAGTACTGTACAAATCTGGTTTTGTTTTAAAAATGTTTTACAAAAACTCCTATTCTGGAACTTAACATCCTTTCCTATGTGCAGGAAAAAGTAGGCCACTGACATTACCTGTATTTACTAAAATGTCTCCTCAGAATTGTGAATCAAAGAATTCAAAGGGAATTTTACCACTTATTTCAATGAAAGCAGGACCGAAACTTCTCCTCAGCATATCATTTAGTAATCTCTCCTGGTTTTCCACTGGTTTTATAATGCAAAATATTACAAATTCTTAAATACACTAACTGATGAAATCAGAACTCAAGTACTTCAGATTACAAGGCTGGTGTATGGATTAGTTCACTGTAAAACGGAGTGTTCAATTAAAAAACCCAATAGGAAATAATGCTGCATGCTTTTTAATTGAGAACCCTTTCTCTTCTCTTGCTTCCTTTAAAGTCCTTTCTGGCATTTTTTCTGGAATGAGCTTTTTAAGAAGGTGCGGTATCCTGGATCATCCACATATTCATTCTTAAAGCGAGAACTCAATACTCTCTGCCTTTTCTTCTCTCCCAAGATAATATCTGCTCCATAAAATGTGTCTTCAAATCTCATGTCAGAAGCTGTAGACTAAAACCAGACATTAATTACACATACATACAATTTTTATCTTTCCATATTTTGCATGTCCTATTCTGCATTAAATTCTCTATGTCTGTAGTGTTCATTGGAAACACGTAAATAACATCTGTTGTTAGTCTGGATTTTATCCAGGGATCACACAGTCATGATAATTCTAGGTGAATTATCATGAAATTTTCATGAAAGAAAACAGTGACATGGAAGTGATGCAACTGTTGGGCAGGTTTGATCCTAGCAGTATCATGTAATATTCACCACCTTGTATTATTCAGGAAATTTTAAATGCAAGGTACTATGTCATGGATGCCTGAAAAGAAGCCTGGGCACTGCCTAATTTGCAAAGAATTAGGGTCACAGTTTGGTCACCCGTCACCAAATTTACACCAGTGGGGAATCCCCACTAACAAAGCAGTGGAACAACAAACAACAAGCCATTTGGGTAGAATCAGAGGCAAAGTATTTTGGACCAACTTACACTGCTGGAGTCATGGAAGAACTCCCAAGATTAAGTAAAACATCATTTAGAATAAACTGGTGACTTTTACTTCAATAGACAGAAACAGGATCATAGGCCATCTTTAACTTACACTGTGTTCAGCACAAGGAGGGGAAGGAGCTGTTTGGCATGGCTTGAGGACTGACCTGTATATTTCTAAAACTGAAGGCACTAGTAAAAAATCATGCAGAAGTCTCAATAACTGTTGTGGTGCTTTTTAGTCAGCTGGCCAAATTTAATGATTTAAATCTATAGTTAACTCCTTAATGAAGTTAATATGCAAATAAATAAAAAGACATTGATTTCTAAAAAATAAATTTTAAAAACAATATAATAAACCCCATTGCTATTATTCTTATTATTACCCTGCATTCTAGAGAAAAAAAGTCAAGGTATGCTTTGCAAGTATAATAAAAAGCCCCATTAGATGGTTCTTTTAACATTTTCCAAGACATCTATCTTAACCCTAGTCAGGACACTGAAATATTTGTGCATTTATCCCAAATTCACTTACGTAAAGGTTTCTTGACCTAGAATATTTGACCAATGCACTTTACATCAGAAAAAAATGTCTTAAGAGAGGTAAAAACAGTCATCCCCCTCCAACAAATGTACGGAAGTACTTTCCCTTTTCAACCGCTATGAGTTACACTCTCTGTGAGGTTCAACATTTTTCCACTAGGCATACATACATAAAAATGTAGCTGGTGGATGTTGTTTGAAACAGCAGGAAACTTAAAAAAAAGGAGCAAAGATTTGGTTTTAAACCAAAGACTAGTGAAATGCTGATAAATCCTGCCAGCAACATTAATGAGTTTTTGATCAGTTATATGGTTTCTTACAAGAAGTTAATTGTCTTTTTATTAAATTAAGGCTTTTAAAATCACAAAGCTCTGAGAAGATGGAAAGTTTCTAAAAAACATTATCTGTTATAAGTAAACTGAAAGAACAGAATGTCTGTCAAATTAAATGTTTACTAACTTGGTCATTCCTGATCCCACAGACCAAGAAAACACCATGTCCCTTTTAGGAGAAAAGAATTATGTCTGACAACAGCATTTGCCTGTACTGGAAGAACAACTAACCATCTCACTAGCAAATGGAGAGATGATTGGGCTGATTTAGCCACTCTGAAGAGCACAGGCTTCACAAAACATGAGTCTGTTTAAACTGAAAATCCAAAATAAATCCTAGTACAGTGTTATTGGTCTTTTGAGCACATACACATATTACAAAGTTAACATCGGCAAATACTCACTAAACGTGCTTTTACTCTCTTAGGAAGCTCTTCATCCAGTGTATATATTTCTTCTCTCTTCATTACTATTTGAGAACCATCTTCAAACTCCACCTAATTGAAAAAAAAAAGAGAATTTGAAAATAAAATAATAATTACCTCTTGCAGGAAGTTCCTGGAAATATTTCCATATGAAAATATATATGTAAGCAAAGAAGACATATACAGACATTTTGCTATCTGTTTTAGCACAAAATTAGGCTGAAACATAAAAAATATTATTTCCTCAGAATTGCAACATATACTTCATTGGAAATAATATCTAAGCAAAAGACTTCAAAATCAGCACTGACACATACATAAGGAAGTAAAAGTTTTTAGATTAGGAATGCTGAACAGTTACAAGACAGGCAACATTAGTTTGCAGGAGTGACATATTAAAATGTCCTTGCGTCATTTTTATTTGTCTCTAATTCTTAACTTGCTTCTGATAAATAAAAAATTAATTTTAACATCCTGTGATTCAAGGTTGAGGAAGACCATGTCAAAAGAAAGTGTGAGTGACAACTAAGGAAATACCAGTTAACAGAATTTTATTGAATCTGATGGAATTTCTTTTAAATGCTCTGTTCAGAAGATGAAAAGCTTTATCATGCTTAGGTTTAGATTTAATCCAATATGAACCCTGTTAGCAGAAAATGAGAAAGGAAATGTAACTAGGTGTGAGGAATGTTAAAATGCTGAGGCTTTGAAGCATTTAAGCTTTTTCAGTAGCTGCTGATTTTTTCCTCTAGTTTAATACTTCATCTAACAGTTGTGAACTTCAGCTATTATCTGTGACTGCAGTTTAGCTCCCACAAAAATGCTAATTTAAATTTTGGTATAAAAATTAGAAGTCCCATTGTACATCCTCAGGTAATTTAATGAGACTATGTGAATGACAGCAGCACACTGGACTAGACGAATAAGCACATATATCAAACATAGGAGAATACTGACTTATCAAAAGTATTATTACAGATACAAATGAACAATCATGCATTTGAATTTGTAAATGGACTGTGTTTTTTTCAAATTAAAAGCTTGCTGTAGCTGAGTATGTCAGATTGATATGTGAACAGCTGAAAAATCCATATATCCATTCTCAAAAGCCAGGATACAGACTATGATCTATTAACTTCCTTAAAACCAATTTTTCCACTGCAACTAATAGGGCTGCACAAATCTGGAATGCATTTAAAATGCATAGAGGACACAAATGGATAATAAAATCACAAGAGTCATCCTTACTCCTTTCTGCTCCTGTTACTAACCCCATAAGCCTACTCTGTTAGCAGTACGTCAGAGGAACTTAAAGGTCAATTTGCCTTAAGCTTGTTTAATTAAATTATGGCAATCCAGGGTGCAAAAACAGTCTTTCTGCTATTCCTGCTCCTTCCTGCACAATGCATTTGGTAATATTTTTGCATATTACAGTTGGTAATAATGTTTTTTGCATCCCTGGTGAAAAAACTGGGTAGGAGATTGACATTCCATGTGATAAGAAAATCTCTTCTTAAATGGTCAGTATATTTGTTTTTACTCACAGTGTGCAGTAGGATGCAAATATTCCATACCAGAGAATGCCATGCTTGCAGTATGAACTATGTTGCACATTTAAAATGAAGAGTAAGTGCAAGTTCTTTAGGTAAAATCCAGCATATCACACTGGAAATAATTTGCCTACACTTTGATAGTAAACACAAGAGCTTCTCTAAGACTTTCAATAGCATCATGATTCATGCAAAATATAAACCCACAATCCCAAATCGTTCCAATTCAATTCAGATTGCAGATCTTACATTTCAAATCATCATTTTATATGGTAAGTTATTTCACTTAGATTCTGCTGCTGTACTGTGTGATGTTACTATCTTCGTGAGATTTTTTCTACAAGCACATCATAAATCGAAGGAAAAACTGTCAGAAAGCAATTAATGGAGTGAATGGATAATTTAATAAATTCTAACTCAATTGCGAACTTCAATATCAGAAATCATCAAGAAATCAGCTGTAGATCACATTAATAATTTCACTTGAGCACCTGCTTCATTTGGCAGGTTTAGCTCTGCTTAGGGATTGTATAGGATACTGGCTGACAAATGAAAACTGTATGACACAAATTCTGGTGCATTTTGCCATAGCTCCTACATGCTCAAGTACTGCTGCATTTGTTACAAATGTCTGATGAACATGACAAAAATTCACAAAATTTTTCAACTAGAACAGATTTGCCTTATGAGATCTAAGAAATCATGCAAAAGACTGGGTAAGAGAATCCCAAAGGTGCAACACAGATCACAACAGATGACAATAAACCTTTGTTTATGTGTGAGTCCTGGGAGCTTTTAGATACTGTTTAGAAAGACCAGAGTAAGAACTGGCCTTGAAGTTAATCTTGCATCCTTCCTGTCATAAACTTTTTGCAATCTGTGGCTACAGGCAGCCTCCTCTCTCATCCTTAAGACGAAATACTTGCTTGTCTCTACAGTTCTATGTATTGCAATATGGGCTCCCTCTAATCTTTAAACTCTGTAATTTCCCACCATTATACAGATTGTTAGAAGTAATTTAGCTGAGGAACTCTGAATCTTGCTGAGCGTCCACATGCTTATCCATTTTCCTTAAACAAAACAAATTTCATCATGTTGTTCAAGAGGTCTAAAATAAGACGTTTGTATTGACTACATCAAAATTCCTTCAAATATGAAAGACAACAACATTCATCTAATTTTCCTCACGGTATTCCTCAGAAGACTAGCTGCTCAAAAGATAAACAATTTGAAGATAAATGTTACTACAGAAAAATAATCTTCATACTTTATAAAGAACTTTCAACCTTCTCAACATAATACAGCTGCTAAATATAAGGGACGAGGTAAGATTTAGAGACTAGTTCAAGACTTTAGGCATTTGAGTGCTTGAATTCGATTGCAAGTCATTGGAAAAGTGAGAAGGTCAATGCAACAAGTAATTTGGTTTCCCTGTGCCTTAATTTATCTAGAGATATAACAGTAAATTTGCCATTTTGGTACAGTAATGTGAGGCCCCCTGATGAAAAGAGTTACATAAGTGAAAATTATTACATATATATAAAAGAAATAGATCTAGATTCTCATTCTTTCAGAAGCGCTATTATTATTGTGATTGTTTTATTGCAGTTTCTACCATTCACCTGGGTAATCAAAGCTGCTGACTGATTTTTCTCAAAGGCAAGCTCAAAAAATCCAGTAATTGTTAGTCTGAAATCAGAAGTCAGCTTTTCAGCTTTGCCTTCAGTGTTCAGTTCCCTTTTGCCTTTGCTGAGGATAAAATGCTCCTTTGATTAACTAATGAAAAAATGCCTCAGACAAATGAATGTTACATTTTTCTTCCTAGTGTCTCCCCTTCCAACCTTCTATGAAATGCCTCAGGTTCATTGCAGGCTCATACAATACTTAATTTTATGTCATTAATTGTACAATTAGCTGTGAACTTAAAAAATGAAAGCAAACAACCTGCAGAAAATAACAAATGTCATCTTTCAATCTTAATGTTTCACCTGTTTACCTGAGTTCTTAAAGAAAGCAAGTAATTTTCTGGATTTTGTAAGACCAAGTGAAATCTCTCTCCCAAACAGTGCACAGCACTTGCTACCACGTTAGCAAGTTTTACATATTAGTTAAAGTGTGGTAGCAGTTACAATAAGAATTCACGCTCCAGCCTTTCCAGTCTTCCTTTCCAAGTGTGGCTGGCCACTCCAATGCTAGAGCCAAATGAGCAATTTATAATAAAGACATCCTAGCAAGCGCATGGTAATAAACATAGATACTCACCTGATACATGTGAGCTGTATTTGTTCCCAGGTACTTTGCACCATACAGTTTTCCATCAGGCCATTTCACTTGGACAACCTCTCCCTCTGCAGGTGGACCCAGCCTTAGGCAATCTCTGCTCTATTTACAAAGAAGATGGATTCTCAAATCAGTGAGTGAGCCACTGCACTGAAATTACCAGTAAGATGCTTTTACAACTTGGTAATTGGAAAAGATTTATTACCATGCATGTTTCAAGTTTTATAATCCTGCTAACAGCCTAATGCTAATGTTAGCCCTTATGAAAATTAAATACTGACCAGAGAAACACTCTTTACAGCTTGATGCTGCATTGGCAAGACAACATACACATAAATCAGATAGCTATCAGCAACTATGATACACTTTGACCAAAATTAATTTCTAACACACACTGAAAATAAGGATCACTAAAGTGCAATTGCATATGAGAAAGCAAATGCTTTCTCTTTTACATATGCAAGTAGTTCATGTTTCGTTAACCGCAGCACATTTTTTGCTGAATGCTATCTTTGCTGACGGACACATACATGGATCAAACCATAAATGGTGAGAATGCCAGTGAGCTTTTTGCTTAGCTGATGGAGAAACAATAAAAGAATCCAAATGCTTGTGAAAAAAAATTGGGGGAAAATATTTTTTTCTGTAGAATATAAAGCACTTTTGTTCCAATGGTTTGGTCAACTTTTGTGCCTGACTTGTTGAGCATATCAGAGCATCAGTAGCTGCAACATGTTCTTCCCATATGTCTCAGTATGACCTACATGACTCATTTTCAGAGCACGCCAACCACACACTTGTAACAGCAGCTGCTCACATGAGGAAAAAAGAAAAGGACTCAAAAATGATGTGGCACATCTGGGCCCATCAATTCTCTGTTCAAATCCCCACTCCCACAAAGGCATCTCTCCTTCATAGTGACTACATCAAAAGACCTGTAATGTAAATTACTGCTAACTGAGTGGTATTCTCCTGGGTGTGAGAGGACTTAGTGACCACATTACCTGAGCTCATAAATGGCCTACAGTGGGAAGAGAGAAGATAAAGACAAGGACACAGGTATAAGGACTCAGTGACCTGGTACTATCTCAGGTTGCCACAATACTATCACCGTTTTCTTAGATTTAGATAGAATAACTTAGAAAAATATTTGTATTTTGAGTTGAACAATTCACTTCCAACAGAGGCCAATGATCATCATGACAAAGAACTCAAAATTTGGGAGCAAAAATGCACTCCAGTGATCCTGACTTGGACATTATCTTGATGTAATATCATTCTAGCCAAATCCAACCTTTATAAACTGATTTTAATCACACATATCTTAATCCATGAGTTTGATTCAACATGGGATAAAAGAAATTAAAAGCTGTATTTTCACATAAACACCTTTCTACATGACAATACTGTCTCTGTCACCCCTCAGGTGTTTTGCAAAGGCTTTAAAATATAGCCTCTGTGTTTGCCCAGCAAAGGTTGCTGTGATAACCACACAAAGATATATCCTTTCAACATCAACACACAGTTGGAGTAGGTGGAATTACTGTATTACCCTTCCTAATATTTTCAGGAGAGGCAGGAGGAAAGGATGGCTGCTGCAGTAGAATAGTTATGACTTTGCGGGGGACAGGGATTACTAAATGCTATCATGGCTCTGACTATAAATTAAATTAGACTGTATTCTTAGTTGTTCTCTTCTTACTGATGACTGTCAAAGTGGTAATTGTCATTATGATGTTTCTTCCGCTATCTATTTATTGCAAAAGTACAAAAAAGGAGTCTTTGTGTCTTAAAATGAACTTTTAAAATGCATCATGGAATGGAATAAATATCCTGAAAAACAAACAATCTAACAACAATGTCAAGCCTAACATTAACTTTCCAAGAAAAAAAGCCCAGCATGAATTACTCCCTTTGCAACTTCCACAAGAAAAAATATCTCACAGACTCTAGGACAGCTAATGGAATTGCTCATTTGGAAAATTAAGAGTCCTCATGCAAATAACCAGACAAATGACAACCTCATTCTTCATGTATCATCACCATGTCTTAGTCTATGGAACAATATTTGGTAAATTGGTACTAGTTTTTATTAATTCCTACCAGAGCTCCTACTTTTTATTTTCATAGGATCATAAACATTTGAGATTATCTTTTTACTACACAAATAATTTTTACAATTTTCTTTCTTGGGAATGATAAGACCCATTTCTTAGATTGACAAAATGGCAAAAATGCAACCTCACTTTTTTCTCATATAACAAGAAGTCAGACAGCATATGGTTGGTAGAGCAATCCTTCAACGTCCCCATACCAGCTGTAAATAAGATACAGCGTGGGCTCCATCTACATTCAGCTTGTAAACCATGCACATTTCCCATAAAATTACATAATATATTTCCATCTTTAGAGAAATGGACAAACCATGGCCATCTGTACTGAAAATACAATTCACTTATATGTCCAGTTTCACATTCCTGCTGTTGCAGAGCTCAGAGCTCTAACTCCAACCATGACTAGCTGTCCCTAAAGATGAATACTTCAAGGCCTCCCTGGACCATTAATCCAAGCATTCAACAACTCTCACAGTAAAAGAGTATTTTCTTAAGTGAAGAAAAATCCTGTGTTGAGGAATTTCCTGTGTTTCAGTTGGTACCTGATGTCTTTCTTCCTGTCATTCTGCATCACCCAGAAGTGTGTGGCTTTATCCTTTTTACTTCTCACATCACATGTTGACATATTTGGATAAGATCCTTCTGAGTCTACTGCTCTCCTGAACAGTCCCAGCTCTGTCAGTTTCCTCATATCACAGATGCTTCAGTTCCTCCATCACTTTCATATCCTTTTACCATATTTGTTCCTCTATGTCCACACCCTTCTTATACAGGTAAGACCATAATTAGACACATTACTGCAGATATGGTCTCCACAGTGTTAGGTTTACAGCTATTCAAAGAGACACTTCAAGAGCATAACCTGTAAGTAATAATAATAATTCTGAATGTTTTCTTTTTTATTAAAGGTAGTACTTTCTGAGTTTAGAAACATTTATTTTGGAATTCATTATATACACTAAACTAAAATAGTATGCAATCTATTTGCAATAGATTTTGGAAATCCATTTTGAAATACTTGGGTTCTCTTCTATGCTGTCATGAAGGAATTAATATGTAGAGCATTGCAGATAAAGAAGACATTTCTTCTATTTTTCTTCTGACATTCTGTTGTTTTTACCAGAGAGGTTGGTTTGATTTATTAAGGCCAGACACAGAATTTGCAAGTAACAAATCCAACTGCAGTGGCAGATGATGGTTCACACAGACTAGGAACTGTGGAGTCACACTAAGAAAATATCAGGAAGATTGCACCTGAAGCATGCACTGGAATCCAGGAACTTGAAATGTTGCGATCATGACACTTGAAGAAAATATCTTCAAATACATTCAAATGCTTTCCCCTAAATTAAGGCAAAGAGGTATAGATATTCTGGTCTAAGATGAACTTACTAACTATTGAGACTATTTTCCTAAGCCATTAAAAACTGATGTACCTTGGATGCAAAAAATTTCATTTCAACAATGTTTCCCTGATTATTTTGTTATTAAATCAGCTATCTCAAACTCAATATTTTTTTATTAATTGTAAGACTATAAGAGCTTTTGACTTCTTTTAGATTTCATCCAAAGGAGCCAACTGAAAACAAGTACCTACCCTCTGAACCTCTTGCAGGATCAGTGTTCCTTCCACTGTAAGCCAAGCACAGGTTTGACTCCACCTGATGAACTTGAAAAGGTACCAGTCTATGAGCCCTGGTGATATGCAACCTAGAGTCCAGAGGGAACTGGCTGGTGCTTTTCCCAAGCCACTCTATCATATTTGAAAATTCAGAGTAGTCAGACCAAGTTCTTGGTGACTGTAAAAGGCAATATCTTTTCTATTTTTTAAATGAGAAGAAAGTAGAGTCAGGAAAATACAGACCTTTGAGCTTCACCTCTGTGCATGAGACGATCAAGGAGCAGATTTTCCTGGAAGCCATATTAAGGCACATGCAAGACAAGGAGGTGATCCAAGACAGCCAGCATGGCTTCGCTAAGGGCAAATCATGCCTGACTGATCTAGAGGCCTTCTGTGATGGTGTCCTGGTTCTGGCAAGGACAGGGTTAATTTTTGCAGTAGCCAGGATGGGCCGTGGATAGGGCCTGGAGGTTATTCTATATAGCCTCATGTCATTGCTGGGCACAGGGGAAGCGACTCTCTTCTGTGGAGAAGGAGTTCCTTCCAGTCACTGTGGCACAGGAAGCTGTCTGGTACTGTCTACTGCTGGGGAGAGCACTGGTCATTGTATCTCAAAAAACTTGTTTAAAAATAAGAAATGTGGCCAATATAGCATCTTTTAGGGGAGGTATAAACCCAACAGTAGACAAATATTTAAAACTGCTGCAGAAAACAATAATAATCTCATAGAAAACCACCAACACACGTCTATTCAAATCCAGGGGTCCATCATATCACCTGGTTCTTGTTAATGGTTTGGATGACAGGTGATTTCACCCTAACTCAGGAGAGCATACATGAGGTGTGATGATGAAGATCCCCAGCTTGATCCTGCAAATGATAACTTAAACTAGTGTGCTTGCTTTCAAAGCTGCTCTTTGCCTCCCCTCATACATAAACATTCTGTAAAATGTCTCCTATCAGAATGAATAATATCAATATTTAATTAGATCAGATCAGAGTGGGAGATCAGTAAACTCAGTTCTGATATCTGTGCTCTTACAGTGAGCTTACTAGGGGAGAAAAGAATAAAACATTACAAGGTAAAAAACATTTGCAATCCATAAGTAGGAAGTCTGAAGACCTTTCTCTAAAGCTAATGACTATTCCTGAGACATTTTCCTGAACATGGCTCTAAAAATTCATATATATAAAACAACCCCAATACAGTAAAGATTAAGATTTCTTTCCTATGCATGAAAAGAGAAGGCCAACAACTTGAAAAGATGTTGAAGAAAAAAAATGTATGGCATACAATATTAAATGTGAATATTTTCTGCAAGTGGCTCCCTCTTGAAGGTTACTCATATTGACCACTAACTCATCTGAATAAGCATAATTTTTTTTATTACTGTGTTAACGCAACTCCCTTTTTAGTGGGGCAGAGGAAGCCACAGAGGCTGCTTCTGACAAAGAAGCCCATCAGAACTTGTACTACGTCCAGCAGAGCCAATCTCTAAAGGCTGTGACGATTGACACATTGGCTGGCCCAATTAGAGAAGTTAGAAAAACCTCTGTGATGACATATCTAAGAAGGAAAGAAGGCATGCAATTCCTCTTTCTCCCTCTCCTTGGAGGGGTGGGGGAGGGCCCAGCCAGGCCATGCAGCCAGGAGCCAGCCCAGTGCTGCAAGCAGCCCCGAGACTGAGGCTATGAGCAGCCAAGGCCAGAAGCAGCTTCTGCCATCCCAATCTGTGAGCGGCCACGTGGCCAGAAAATGCAACTGGGGTGGCACCACGTGGTGGCTGCCATCTCAGCATGGCTCGCAATTAACTTTACTCTCTTAGCTACTTATAGCCAGCTGTGCTGCGGACAAAAGGGCAGAAGCAGCGGCAGCAGCTTTTCCTTTTCAATGGCCTACATGAGGGAAGGCACTGAATGGAGCCAGCACTGCAGTGGCTGGCACAGTTCCCACAGCTCTGGCAGGGACCATGTGACTTGCAGTGAGAAGCATGGAGAGCAATTCCCCGATGTGGACCCTGGTTGGGATCAACCTTTCAGTGCAGCAGAACTCTATAGAAACTTTCCAGTTGATACAGCTTGAGAATAAATGAACCTGTGGACAGCAATTCTCTCCTGAGTCAGAAAAAAGGAAAAGGTGAAAACATGTGGGCGCAACAATATGGTGACACTAAGGTCAGTGAAAAGGAGGGAGGGAGAGGAGGAGGTGCGCTCAGGTGCGCTGAGATTCTTCTGCAAGCCATGGTGAGGACTATAACACAACAAACTGTTTCCCTGTAGTTCATAAAGTGCATGAAGGGATGCAGCATTCACCTGCAGCCCACGAGAAAAAGGAGCTTGCACTGGAGTGTGTGGATGCTGAAAAGCTGTAATCTGGTGAGAGTCTGGAACAGAGAGAGAGAGAACCCTTGCTTCCAGAGACAGAGGAAGAGGACCCTTGCTTTTACACTAGAGCACCTCATCCTTAAAAACTACATCCTGTGAACTAATGGCCTAAGAAAAAAATAGTTGTTGGATAACTGCTTTGGCCATGGGAGGGTCAGGTGGCATGGCTACTCATGAAAATTAGAACCATGTTGGAGAAATTCACAGAGAACTGTCTCCTGCAGGAAGGATCCCACAGCATAGCAAAAGAAACTCTCCTTAAGTGAACTGAAGGAAGACTTTTAGAAGTGACAGACTGACTGAAAACCACGTATTTGTCCCCCTGCACTGTCGGTGGGAAAGAAAGAAGGGTTGGGGGGGAAAGTGTGCTAAATGTTTATTTTAGTTTTCATTATTCTCTTTTATTTCTGTCAATTAATTTTTTCTTTACACCTTTTAAGTTTTTGAACATGTTTTGCCCTTAAAGTTTTTCCTTCACAATCCTTACCTCAAGTCATGAACACCCTTTAATTTCTGTTTTCCTCTCCTCCGCTCAACTATAGCAGAAGAGAATGAGTCAATAATTTTTCATGGGTGCACTGGCATTTAGCCAATGTCAAACCCATGACACTTATATCACTGTCTACAAACCTGAGGTTTACATTCATCAACTGGCATAAATTTAAAGTAAATTTTTATACAGGTAGAATAACCTCCTCTTTTTCTAAACCATTTAATTCTTTTGGAATGAGTTAAACAAGTTTCAAATCTACCATATCAGTAACATTCTTCCACCCTACTCCCAGGGGGATGACTCTACAAAATCCGTAACACAGAGCAGTCAACTGTCATCAAGCATTAACTAAGAAAACAAATCCAGCTGGCACCTTTTTCTTCAGGAGTGTTTTAACTGAGCAATCCCAATCCTGTGAACAACTGCAGGAGCTACTGTTTTATCTTCCTCAATACTAATAGAACTGTTTATCTATTTAACTGGCAGACACTGTACTGAGCTTTGTTATTTTTCAAATTATTCTGGTTTAGACTGTATTCAAAATAAATTATTTTTGTTTGCTTAAATTGTATTCAAATTACGGTATTTTCTCAGTGTCACCTAACAAACATTTCTGCGTCACCTTGACACTCCTGGCTTTCACTTCCTGATTTGCTTTGTTTCAAAAACAAGATACAAAATGCTCCACTGTTTATTGAAATTTGTTGTCAAATACCACTGATGGTATAATTGACATAAACAATGCAGGTTAGAAGTGGTTAAGTGTGACTCTTGCAATAGGTTTTGTGAACTAGTATGTACTTCTAATCTGTTTTTTGCTGTATGGCATTGTAAACACAGCAAGAAAATAAAATATACAGAAATTTAATAAATTATTTCACTTAATGGTAATGGATTAGAATAAAAATACACAGAGCCTGGCTGGGATTATTTTTCCTGAGATGCTATCAGTTTAAAGATAGTTGAAATGTTAGCTCAAACATGCTATGTGTAACAATTATTTTAGCTGAATGTATTTCTCATCTTTCAAAGCCACTCATTATTTCTGTATCCTATGACACCGCAACCATCTAGGAAGACATATTTCAATCACTCAACAGCAGTTTTCCAGAAAGACTGTGTAAGAATCCAGTTCATAGTGCTGCCACAGCTTTCTGTATTAGAAAGTTCTTCCAACTTTCCAACAGTATGTTCTTGTCCATGCAATCAAGCAAGATGTAATGGCAAAAGGCAGAGGTAAGCAGAAGCTTGGCTTCAGCCCCACAGTATGCCTGGTGAAAGAGATCCTTTCTGTATTGTTCCACCCCTGCTGCAGAGGGGCCATGGCACAATATTTTAATCCTCCTCCTGGCGGACTGAAAGCTCATAATCCACCCCTGAGGTTACAAAGATCAGAGAGAAGCAGATATTAAAAAGACTGACTAGAGAAAACTCAGATTCTGTAATTGCACTAAACTTGACTTTCCTATCTATCTACATATTATTTTTACTCTAAATCATGCTGTGTTCATAAATTTATACATATTGTTAGAATCAATCAGAGACACAGAAATTGTTCATTTTCTGTCATCCCCTGCATTTCCTAAATATCTAAGAATAGTTCAAACCTTACTGTTAGTCTATCTAACCACAGTTTGCACAGAGAAAGCCATTGTATTGACTTTTATCCTAGAAATGTCATGGTTTCTGAAAAATAACTTTAAATTAATGCACAGTCTCCAAAACACTGAAAACCTCTGTCCTATTCTATTTGAGACACTGAAATGCACTTTACAGCAAACTGCATTCATAACACATTAATTTAAATTTAAAATAAATTAGTATTCTTCTGTTAATCACAAAATTATCAGTAACTTCTCACAACACAGACAAAACACACTAACTACATCTGATTTTCACTGGTAAGACTTAAAGTGGGTTTCTAGTCCCTAGATTTTAAACATGAAAAAGTAAGAAAAAATCCCGGCCTGATTATTTGGCTTTTGCACAGATACAGTTTTCATGGTTACTCCGGCTGAACTGCAGGATTAGCTATTATATTTTCCCCTTAAATTAGGATCTGGGTTAAATTTACTACCCTACCTCATTGCTACTAGGGTACACATAATGAGATAGTGCTCCCTGTACCACCAACAGAAACCAGATGAAGATGGTTCAACATAAAGGAGTGCAGAAGCAAGCACAAGGTTGCCATAAGATCAGGAAACGGCCTTTCCAAGGCCATTCTGTAAAAGAACTTCATCCAAATTTTCTTCTCTGACTACATTCCTTAAGCTAATATTAATTTTCAACACGAATGCTAGTGATTAAGCTTCCACAGTCCTGCACACAGGTGATTGTTTCATAAAAGGAGCATGACAAATGCAATTACAACCAATACCTCAAATTTAGAAAAGCTGACCATACAGAAAAATACCACATCACAACTGCAAACACTGAATATACCTACCAACACCATTAAAGTGCAAGTGAAGAAACAAATTGTGGAAAATCTCTGAAACATCCACTAATCTCAAGAGACTGCCGAACTGTTTTTCCTTCCAAAGCTGATAGGATATACTAGTTGATGCAAATTTTTAGCACCACAAAATTAGGTCTCATATGTTCCAAGACAATCTGAATGGAAAGGAGAGTGGTAGCTAATTTGTCACAGTCAGATTTTTATCTAAACAGGAACAGCAATTTACACAGTGCATTAGCATTTGAAAGAGAAGGCCTGATTCCCAGGAGTGCCGTTCTGGGCTTGAATTGATATAAATTCAGTGAAATCACGAGATTAACAGAATAGTTACTGTAATTCAACAAATTTAGCTTTGAATCACGAAATGGAGTATAAAAATACTTTAAATTGACGTATAATATGTTGTCTTTAAAATATTACTGAATGTTCTCCTACAAAGTGAATATATGCTTTTACAAAAGAAAACTGGAATATAAATGGGACCATGCATTCTCACATAAATCTAAAAATTTCTTATTTTCTATCCAGCCTAGAAAGTTACTATTTTAACCATTGCATTGCCTTTCAGTGAAGTGTTAATAATATAAATTCATGCATAATGCTAATTGATAGACACAGTGTCCCAGAAGACAACAACTCATACTACTGCAGAATGCAGCTTAGGATGTCCAGGGTGGTACTGGGCATTGCAATAAGGCACAGAAGAGAGGACACTAAAGGGTACAATACACTCTTACGGGACAAAACTGAGTGTCAGCAGTAGGAAGCTGAAGTTGCCAAGGACACCCAGATGTCTAATTAGCTATGAGGAACAAGGGATCTGCAGCGCAGCAGAAAATCCTATCTTACGCTTACACCAAAGTCAGATGAGACTGAACGCTACAGTAGTGCCTCCTATCCTGCCCACCTGTATATTTGCTCCTTGTAAATCCGTTACAGTTGGACGAGTACAAAGACCAGCTCATGTGCTGCTCCTGCCCCCTCCTTAGGATGCAACACAGACACGAAGGAAAATATGAGTCTGCCAACACACTTCCTCCACTGACCTCCTGTAAGTCTGGTAATAACCTTCTTCTGCACTACAGTATTGTAAACTAACAGATGAAAAATTTCTACAATTCCTGGATTTCCTCAGAAAAGAGGTGGGAGGTGAAAAAACACTCCTATCCCAATCCCAGCAGTCCCACCTTACCTCAAAGATTCCTGTGCAAATTCTAGTGATTTCACCATGCTCTATAGGCTCATCACAGCTGTACTCATTGTGGTCCCAGGCAAGGGCACACATTGCCTTTGCAAGCGCAAGAAATGTTGCAATATATTTCTTTCTCTCACCTGCCTCACTGCAAAGTCAGCCATCTTATCATGAACTGCAAAGTAATGATTTATCTTCCATTTTGTTTCTCCTACAAGGCATTATGCATTACCTCTCCTGTGAGGCATTAACTTCAACTCATCTAACACCATTATTGTTAGGATCCATAAAGCATTTCATCATAAAAGAAGGGTATTCTACAAGGAAATGGTACAAAGATAATACTTCTGTTTGAGGCTTTAATTTGCCTATTAGCTGTTCAATATTCATTTTTTATGCTTATCTATTAAGTTGCCTGTCTTCCTGCTATAATAGGAAATAATAAAGCAAGAGCAACAGAAAAATTATTCGTATTCTCCATAATAAAGTGAAAGTGATTCACCTAAATCAAGAGTCATAGTACTGTACAACAAGTTTTAGATTAAAATCAGACTACTACATCTGTTGATGCTTTGTAGTTTCAAGAGTTAAATAATGTAATAAAACCATTTAATCTGCAGCCTTAGACCTTAGTTTTTGGTTTTGAAATAGCTTGATTTTAACTTTTTCAAAACAGGAATTAATTTTTATTAGTATCCAGAAGATGCAAACAATTATTCACATGTAAAAACCATACCATTCTGTGTATCAGCATTTGTAAATCTAGTGAAAAGTTCACAACTACAAAAATGTGTTAAAATAAATTTTCTCTGTTCACAAACTCAAAGTAAATTCTTCATAACATATATAAATATTAAAATTATTGGAGTATTTCAGAGAACAAGAATGTAAAATCCTATACAATCTCTACAAATCCATCAAGCCAGAAAAAGAAACCTATGTTTTTTCTGAAATATGTAATGCAGCTCTCAAATTTGCTTTCCAAAATTTTTCAGAATTACTAGTCAATGATCAAATCATACAACTTGCTGAGTAGTGAGTTTAATTACACAGCAATATTGTAATGCAGCAAAAAACAAATGTACCAGCCCAACATGAATTGCACATTATTGAGTTTACAGACTCAATGTCACAGCTAAGAAATTTTGGAAAGCTGCTAAACCAATTATAATTCATGATGTGGCTTTTCGCACATCACAAAAACAATCCCCACTTTTGACTAAGTTTATACCAAATACAATCTAGCCTCTTGCTACCTTCAGAAATGAATTACATTCCTACTACACATTCTCAGAAATTGCTGGTGATGGCAGTACTGGAGTGCACCCAAAATCTATGGATTGCCTAGGAAATTCAGCCATTCTAATTTCCTTACCAATTTTTACAGATGTACATGTCATTATAATAAAACTTGAACAATAAGCAATTATTGTATGCCAGCCATCAAATGGATCTTTCACAAAGATGCAGTAAATACTCATCTACTACTAAAACTACAATTTAAAACTTTGATTTGAACAGGTAGACAAGCAGGAAAGAGTTGTCAGAAGAATAAAGAGAAAAAGGTATACAGAAGAGAAATCACTAGGAAAAAATGTGGGAAACTAGTCAGGAATTCGGTAATTTATAATGTCAGACAAGGTTGATAGAAGAAAAGTAACATGTCTTCTTTGTAAGACACATTGTCAGAAGGGAATGACTAGGGACTGTGTTCTTCTGACAATTCCCTTGGGAATTACTGGGCTAGAAGCAAAACTTCTGCTTTTTTAACATACAGATGGGCATTAAATGGGCTCTCAAGACTTACATGCTAGCCCAGTATCTCAAAATGTCTATTGTTCAAAAAGTATGGCTTTTCAAAAGCAGAGGTAAATGTATTAACATAACAGATACTGAGAAGCTGACTGAGTATCACATCTGCAGACACACAATTCCTGCACCCATGGAAGTCAGTAGTCATGGTCAAAGTCATTAGAGAGAAGTTCCTGAAAACAAGTAAGATTTTGTTATTGAAACTACATCCTGAGCACTGACACTCACAGCTCTTAAAAGCAAGCTACCTTTTCTAATCTGCTCATGCAAAAAGTCCCACAAAAATAATTTCACATTACAGTTTTCTACTAGTATTCCCTTTAGGTGGCCTGGAGAAAATAAGTTTTGAAAAACTGTCCAGCTAAATCCCAGTTGTTCTGCATCTCAAAAGAGGAGGAAGTAAATCTGTTCTCTCATTTATCTAATAATGCACAATTGTTTTGGGACAATCTGTATTCATCCTAACTTATTCACCTGTAAATTACCCCAATTAGGTCCCCTTGTCTCAGGTAATTATTAAGGCTATAAATGTCTTCACAGTTTCAAATGCCTGTGAAGGATATTGTGGGCAGGAAGGATCATGTAAGGAAGTCCATGATAAGTCAGTAAGACCATGATGAAAGCAGACAGAATTGGCAGCTTTACACACACAGTGTATAGACTATATGCGTATACAGTAGAGTGCATATACAATGGAGTGGGTCATGTGATATAAAAACTTTTACTTCATAATTTTGCATAATTTTTGCAGGAGCAAATCATCCCAAGTGTCATGAAACAGCACGTGCAGTACAATGACACAATGAGGCTCAGCCAGCAGGGGTTTCTGAAAGGCAGGGGCTGCTCCATCAACAGGATTTCCTTCTGTAACAAGGTGACCTGCTTAGTAGATATGGAAAAGGGGATATATGTTGTCTGCCTGGACTTTCATAAAGCTTTTAATGGCATTTTACACAACATTCCCCTGGAGAAACTGTTTCTGTGGTTTGGGCAGGCACATTGGTCACGGAGTAAAAAAGCCTCCTGGAAGTCTGGGCTTAAATTAGTAGTGGGTGCAATTACATCAGCTGGGAGCTGGTGGTCAGTGGTGGTCCCCAGGGCGCAGTACTAGGTCCTGTAGTTCTGTTCAATAATTTCACTGATGACCTGGACAACAGGATCAAATGAATGGTCAGTTATTTTACGTGATTGCAAAACACCAAGTTGGGTGGGAGTGTTGATCTTCTGAAGGGAAGATTCTGTGATTGTGTAAGGCTCTGCAGTGGGATCTGGAATCTGGACAGGCTGGATTGATGGGCCAAGGCCAGTGGTGTGAGGTTCAACCACAATAAGTGCTGGGTCCCTTGAGTCACAGTAATCCCAGACAGCATTATAGAACATCAATGGCATCCTGGCCTGTGCCAGCAATGGTGTGGCCAGGAGGAGGACCAGGACATGGATTGCCCCTATACTCATCACTGGTGAGGCCACACCACAAATCCTGTGCTCAGTTCTGGGCCCCTTGCTCCAAGACTGACATTGAGGTGCTGGAGTGTGTCCAGAGAATTGTGATGGAGCTGGTGAAGGACCTGGAGTACAAGTCCTGTGAGGACTGAGTGAGGCAGTTGGGGGTGTTTAGCCTGGAAAAAAGAAGGCTCAGGGGTGACCTTATTACTCTCTACAACTGCCTAAAAGGAGGCTATAGGCCAGGTGCCAGCTGGTCTCTTGTCCTAGGCAACAAGTGCTGCCTTGTGAGATGTGATCTGAGATGTGAGAAAATGCCCTCAGGTTGCCTTAGTGAAGGTATAGATTGGAAATGAGGAAAAATTTCATCAAAAGAGTTATCAAGCACTGGAACTGCCTGCCCTGGTTGCAGTCAAAAGGCATGAAGAGATGGCACTTATGGACATGGTTTAGCGGTGGCCTTGGCAGTATTAGGTTAATGGTTGAACTCAGTGATTTTAAAGGTATTTTCCTACCTATATGATTCAGTGAAAATTAATTTCCCATTCCTGCTTTTGACAGCTGTAATGCCTTAACCAGAACTAATACATATTTTTTTAAAGAGGATGCTTTCTGGATTTTATCAGAACCTCAAAAAATTGCCAAATTGTGGTTCTGCAAAATATCCTTGTGAACTCCTGAATACAGGATCAATTGTTCTTCCAAACACATCTAATTTCATCAACACTTAATATGCTCTTACTTTTAAGGAATAATTTCAGCAGCATTCCATAAGCTACCATGTTAAAACAATGTAATTTGATTTATAGATTTTAGTAAGTGAATTCACTCTGGGCTGTGGACATGACTACCCACAGTGCAACTTCACCTTCTCAATGGATAACACCAACATTTATACACTTGCAAGTAAACTAAAACACAGTGTGGTTATGTCATGGCAGCAATTACACTCATTTTTGTTCACCTAGTTTTCTTCATAACCACCAGGTGAACCCACGACAATGAAGAATTCTCTGTAAACTCATCACTGAAGGACCAGGGCACTTAAGAGGGCAAGAGCCTAGAAGGATGTTTGCTGCTTCAGGAGATGTGTGCTCAGCTGTCCTGTAATCAGACCTCTCAATAGACTCAAAGCGAGCTTCACTCCACAATTATTTTTTTTTCTTCCTTGCAATCAATATAATATGGTGGTATCCATCTCCCCCAAACATGGATACTGCCTAAGCCTCCCTGTTCTTCTGTGATTTTAGTAAGGTAACATGGGAACAACTTCATCCAAATCTTACACGTATATGTATATAAAACATATTGGCAGCCACAATATAAACAGAAACAAATAAATCTTCTAGCTATATACCAAGAATAATAACTTCTAGCAAAATTCTATGATATGCCAGTGCAATAGCCATTAGGTATCAAAACAAAAAAAACCAAACTAACAAAAAACAAAACAAATAAATGAACAAACCAAACCAAACAAACAAACAAAAAATGAAGGAATTGTGCAATACCCTCCCCTAAATGATGAGACCAAAGAACTCATGATTATCCTGATGCATAATCTGTGAACTGACATCTGGCCTACTGGTCAGAACAGTAATGCTCTTGGTGCTGTGCTAGGGCCTGTATGACAAGTTACAGAGCATTAATACTTCAAGTGGCAAGTGGCACACATAAATGCTGTCTGTTGGTATCAGTTACTCAGGGTTGCAGTATATGCACTCCCTAGTTGTGTCCATGCATCATTAAACTAACCACGAAAGTTGTCATCTCATGTCCTTTAAGATATCATGTCCCCCTTACTGAAGTCTTGCCATGAACTACAGGAGGGATTTGTCCTGCTGTTTCTTCCAGGAGTAGCCATGTACTTCTTTACACCTCTAACACCTTCTGGGTTGAAGGAAAACAGGTTGGTGAGCATACTGGACAGCTAACTCATAGGTTTAAACCCTCTAATTGAGGAGTAATTAGTCTAAGAAATCAGGTATAACACTCAAGAAATAAATAATGTTGAAATTAAAAAATCTAAATATGTGTCTACAGTTAAAACACTTAATAACTTCCCACCTCATATATTTAGTAAATGCTAACACAAACCAAGAGAAATACACATGAGAAGAGATCAGTGTATACCCTGATTTGGTTGTTATTGAATACAAAGATAGTTTCATGAGGCTTCAAGACTGAACTTTTGCTGCTCCCTACCTTCCTTCTAAAAAATAAATCACCGTGTCCAAACATTGGAATTCTGGTTTATTGTGAGCTGAACTGAAATTATGTAGTGGATTCAGCACATCCTGGAAGAGCAAAAAGCTCCTGCTATCTTTGTGAGCTGGTTGAAAAGTGAAAACAGATTAGAAAAATAAGTTCTTCAACAGGCAGCAACATTTCTTTTACTCCAGATTTGATGAACAAGTCCTCCCAGCAGGACTAACACCTGATACGCACCTTGTATAGATTAGTAAGTTTTAGTCTGAGAAGAAAAGAACCACTTTCTTCAGCAGTTCCAGTAGCTGCTGCAGGTATATTGTCTAATGAAAATACAAGAACATTTCTCTAAGAAATGTGAAATTTGTTTGACGTTTCCATCAAACAATTATATGTTGTTCATCCACTATCTGTGAAGCACTGAGGCATATCCAGACCTGATTAAATTTATTCTTAGCTCCAGATCAGACTTCCCCACAAGCATTTCTTCACCTTTGCCTTACCAAATCCTTGATGCAGCACGCACACAAAAGGGGCTTCTAATAACAACATAGCCACATAAACTTAGTATCTTGATCATCCTAAATCAGAATGTCAAGATCATTGATCATTAACAGAGACTTTTGCAGTGTTTCACATTAAAGGAAAAATTTTCAAAGATGTGTAAGAGAGATTTTGTGACTGACTTCTATTCAGACCACTGGGACGAGAACAGCTCAATTTCCAAGCACTGATCTAAAACGCATCCTCTCAAATACCATATTTTAAAAAAGATGCCAGACTTTTCAAAAACTAAGAAGCTTCCAAGAACAACAGTATCATTTCTACTGATATATGTCAGTTAATGCTCCTCTCAGGAAAATATTAGGTCTGCAAAAAGCAGAAGAGCTCAAAGACTTTCACAGGAGAAAAATGTGGAGTCCTCCTAGGAGCTGTATCCCTTGAGCTGCAAAGCCAGCACTCTCTAGTGCTGGTCTGTAAGCCAGGCTCTTCTCCACAACATACTGAACAGGACTAAGTGAAAAGTGGTCTTGCAACAAACAGCACTTCTGCCTATCAGTGGTCCCTGGAGGCTTTTACTTCTGGAAGTTAGCAGGAAGTACTAGCTTAGCACATAAAAGACTCAAGAGCATCATGAAGGTAAATGAGGATTAGAGTCACATTATGAGAAAGATGTCAAAGGGCACTTGATGAACACCACAAAGCTTAACATCCAAAGTATTCATTGCAGACATGGAGGGAAACACAATCTTTCTCCAACTGCAAATTTTGCTCATTTGTGCTATGTGCACAATGTGGTTTTTAACAGCTACGAGAGCCATGGTAGTTCATGTAAGTGCATAAGGGAAATCAAAATCTCAGCTGCCTTTTGAAAATGTAATACACTATACTACATATAGATAAACTACTATCTTTTCCCGAATGATTTTTATCACTACTAATGTAATCTCCCAAACTAAATATCAGGAAGTGTAAATAAACTGTTAAAACAGAGTCTGAAGAACTGTTCTTCAGAAGCTGTTCTTTACAGCAGAAGTTTTCTATTCTGCAAGGTATTTTTACAGGTTATCTCTAAGTGACAGAGAAAGATATATGGAATTCCCTCTTTCATATTCTTAATTAAATACATATTTCTTATTTAATGAAAAGATTTTCTAAGATTATTCTTGATTCGTTTGTTCAAATGGCAAAGACTAGAACAACCAAAGCTTGGAAGCCCATTAGAAAATAATAATTCTCAGCAGTTAAAGCAACAAACATGAACTAAATATTAAGATGTTATGTTCTCAAAGTCACAGGAATTAGTTCAAGAGATTCCAACTCTCTAACTTAAAAAAGAAAACCAATCAAATACCACAAAAACCCACCCCAAAACAAAAAAAACAAGAAAACAAACAAAAATGAATAGGAATCTGAGAAGGTACTTACTACAATGTCTTCAGGGAAAGTATCCAGACTGAAGGAGCCATCATCAAACATGACTTCATAGAAAATCTGAGACGTCACTCCTATGACTCTGCAACTATAGTATCGTGTATTTCTATGTTTCGTGATGACTGTCTGCCCAACTGTAATGGCTTTCCCACATACTTTAGCTCTCTTGAAAAAAAAAAAGAATTTAAAAGAAAAAATAAATTTAAAATACCAGCTTATTCATAAAAAATTTATCAGAGTAAAAACAGGGTTGATAACTGCTGAGCACTCAAGATAAAAACTTCTAATTAAATTAATTTAATTCAGTCATGTTAACATAATTTCTTTTACTTACAAAATTTCTCCACTTTGTTGGAAAACAAATGACATCTGAAGAATACTACATCAAAGCATATTTCCACAACTGATGCCTTAAAACTGTTCTGCATTCCATCAATAGTATATAATTAGAAAAAAATTGCTAGTTTTGTTTGCAGGATAATTTGTAGAGTTTTTCTGAAGACATAAGGTGTGATGAACCAAGAGTATGGTTGTGATTTTTTTAAAATGATGAGATTTTGAAGTACTGGATTCCTGTTTGATTCCACATAATAGAATGAAATTTTGCCCAGTGAGATGCAATAACTAAATGCATATCCAGCTCTTGCCAGAGCTGTCTACAGCAGTGTATATGAGGAACTTCTTAATCCACATTGTGCAGAGCTTTTGCTGTAAAGCTTCAAACAGCACTGATCATTCTTCATCAGTTATTTGCACAGTATATCTTTTTTTTTTCATTTTTCACTTACAATTCCCCAGTGCTAATTATATAAGTCAGAAGAGTAGCAGGGTTTTTAAACAATGCAAACATTCTACATCAATAACTAATTGATGGATGCTATAACTATAAAAACAATGGAACTTTGTAGGAAGGCAATCACTTAGAAGCTCACACATACAGTCAACTGTTACATCTCAGCTCCCAACTACTGTATCCCTATGAACCTTCCACTTTAAAAGCAACCTTCTTTACCAGGAAATATAAAATCAATATCTTCTCATCCAAGTCACACAGAAGGCACTTCTTTCTTATAAGCTTAACTACTCAGTATCTCACAAAGGTCCACTGTTTTTACGCAAAGGGGAGCTACTGTGAGTTTGGCTACACCTAAAGAGTTGAAGATTTCTAATTATGTAAGATGCATGTACACTGGAATACCTATATTTTATTAGAAATATTTATATAAACTGTAAAAGAATACTTTTATACACAGTCCACACTAAAGTAATCATCAAATTTCCTAGCACTGCTTTTGAAACCTTCAAAGGCAGTAAATTTTGCAGTCAATACAATAGTCTTAAAACTGTCTTATTAAAATCTGGAAAATCTACAGCTGTAGGATTTTTATTAGTAGAATTGAAGAGAATAAAGAACAGCATTGCTGTATTCATATTTCTAGAGTCCCATACTGTTGCTATTAGATTTCTAGAGTCCTATACTTTCACTCGGTGTTTTCTTATGGCTGCAGATCGTCACAGCACAGACTCCTTCTGCACATGACTCCTTCTTAGTCAGGACTCCTCCAAGGCTCTCCCTGACTGGCCAACCCACCTCCTTTTATCCCAGTTGTCTTCACAAGCCACAGCTGCAGCCCAATGAAGGACATCACAGCTGCAGCGCATCAAGAACAACTGGGATCTACCGAGGCAAGGCCTATATACAGATATTCAAGTACAATACTGATATTTTACTAGGACTCAAAGGCCACCTCTACTATACAGCATCAGTTCTTTTAGTGAGATTTCGAGTATTAGCAGTAAAGTGAATGCTTTGGAGTAAGAGGAAAAACCCACCCTAAACTCAAAGACTTCTGTTTTTGCGCTGACTTCTTGTCACTATTGGGCTTCCTTCTTTGATCTATTTATGGGATTCATAATTTTTAAACCTCTCTGCTCCTGAAAACTAAGGGCATAGCAAGTACAAGTATTCTGTGCCATTTCTGTAAGCTGAACATCATTACAAAGACAAGTACACCTCAGGAGCAGAATAAGAAATGATCTAACTGGGACATTAGGAACAGGATTAGGAGTTTTAAATGGAATTGATTTAGAAATACTGATGAACAAGCTGGCCACTGCAGCAGATGGCTTAGCAAAATTCAAACAGCCTTTACAGTCAAATCTATTGGCAACAGGAACTAGCCAGTGGCAGCTTTCAAAAGTACTGCCAAAGTGGGAAAAGGCCGGGGACCAAGACCACAAGTTAGTAGAAGCACTTAGTACAGTTCAAGATAATGTATCTTTAGCTTTCAGTTGTATACAAGCACAGTTATGGATGCAGGATGCAGGCAACAGCAGCTCTGATCATACAGGAAGGGGGTGATACTATTAATGTTCAAGATGTGTGTCTTGACACTGAACAGAGTATTTGCCACTTCAAGATTCATCCAGCCACTGATCAGAAAACTGTGCTCGTATATACTGGTAAAGGATGTGTGTGCTTGAGAGCTGCTTGTGCTATTGTAAAAATTGGTAACAATGATGTTATTTTGCCTAGTAGAAATCACTGTAATTTTTGTATTTGTAATTTTGTTAAGATTATCGGGTGTGATTTTTTGTACTCAGCCCCAGTGACATCCCAACAACTGATCAAAACCAATTACACGATGTATCACAGACTATCATCTACTTCTATTGAAATGGACCTCACACTGGTAAAACAACTGCCTATTAGAGATCATGAAGAAAATAAAAAAAAAAAAAAAACCCTTAATTACTATCCAACCTGATACATAAGAAATAACCAGAATTCTGCAAAAAAATAAAACAAAATGCAGATTATCACTGGTGGGATATAATCTCTGGGTGGTCACCAACTGCAAATGGGATCTTTAATAAATTGTGTCACCCCATTGCAGTTTTGTTAATATTAGCTGGAGTAAGTTTAGGGTTATCTATATAGTATATATATATAAATATATGTGTATATACACACACACACACACACACTATTCCATCTGTGCGTCAGGGCTCTGTCTGTCACAGACATTTGTAGGATTTAGTTGAGGTCACCTTAGATAGTAAAACTCGATGTTCCTACAGCATTTCCAAGTGCACCTAGAAATAATGTTCTCAGCATACCCACAAATTACTTAACCATTGTATGTATAATAAAATTATTTCTTCCTCAATTTAACTGTCTATAGATAGACTAAGTATAAAAATTAACAACATAAATAGCAATTGACTGATATTATCATAGAAACAATAAAATATCCATAAGCATGTTTTATCCAATATTGAAACATATGTAAACATACATGTTCATTTATCTTTCAATTTTTTATTTTATTATATTTGGCTTTTGGTGGGGGCAGAGGTGGGTCAGATGTAAACGAGAGACTATTAATTTATTTATTTCTATGAGATAATAGAAAAAGTATTCTACTACAGAAACCTAAAGAGATATTGCTCTATTAAAAGGTTTAAATCTTCTCCAAAAGAAGATGTAACTCTTCAGAGAATATGGAGGGCAAATTACAATATTTTAAGAGACAACGCAGATTGATTTAATGATAAAATTTTCAGAGAAGGAATGCCATTTCTCATTAGAAAAATAATAAAACCCAAAAATGCATTCTAGCTCAAGGAGATTATTTTTTAGTATGTTATCTTCATAGGATTCTTAATTTATTTCCCAGAAAAACATATTCACAAGTACAATCTGTAATTGATTGCATGTCCCAGAAAACATTTCCTGACAGAAAACCTTAACAATTTATGGACATTAAGAATGCAATTTTTTGATCAGAAAGGACAGCTGTTATATAAGGGAGTCTATCAGATTAAAGAAACAGCTGTGGTAGTTATCAGATTATTGAGAAAGCTGTAGTTTAAAAGCATGATTTTCTTTAATGGTACCAAAGCCAAGAATAAACTAAGGTAGTGGCAGAAATACAAAAAACAACCAGATACAAAGAAAGATAATCTCCCCTTCTGTGTGCAGACTTCAAAATTTAAAAGGGAAAATTTCTTTCTCCTTCATTTTCTATATGGCAGAGAACAAAAGCCTTAAATACATAAATTATGTCAATGTGAATTCATAATAACATCATGAAGTAGATATCTGATGTACATCTAAATACCTAGAAACTTTCTCAGGCTACAGTTTTTAATGGAGGATCCTAGAAGATCTGAGACTTATTCCATATCAGAACCTAAATCTCATGTCTCGTTTACTCCTTGGAATTCCAATTTCAGCATAGAAATTATTCATGACATTTCAAAAATAATCCAGCCCATGATTTTTGAATAACATGTCCTTTTGAAGGCATGGCTTAGTCTTTCTGAGATGTTTAGGGGCTGACAGTAGTTAGCAGACAGTGACAAAACAATGACACTCCATCACTAAGGTATTCAACAGAAAAAGGATCTACAGCTTCCACTGGACAGCATCCCTTCATTCCCTATTTGCTACAGAGGTTAACAAAGGGCAGACAATAGTAGAAGATAATTTTAAGTAGCTCCAAAACCAGCAACTGCAGGTATTTGCAGCTCCTGTCTTTGCCTCTTCTAAAGATCATTATTCTTGAAAATGTTACTGGGGCTGTCTAGATAGCCCCTTTTGTTCACAATTTCCAAAGGAAATAGCTGGAAGTATAGGTGTGTCTCCAGCTGACTTCCTCTGATCTGCAGGGCTTATATGGATCTTTTGGGGTTGGGTTTATTTTTTTTTTCAGTTAGAACAGTTCCATTCAACTCCTTTTTCTCACACTCTTGTGTATGAATGAGTTCTTTTAATCAAAACAAATCCATCTGCGGCACCTATTCTCAACTGTACTTCCACATGTTCTTGCAGTTTTGATGACAGAAATGTGTGAGGGATATGCTTCTTGCTCAGAAACAAGCACAGTCAAGAAGAAAAAAAGGAAAAAAAATCCAAACCACAACCTGAAAGTACCAAATCACAGAGCCCTCCTTGCATATTGATAGTCCAATTTACACAAAAAATAACATAGGCAATGACAGCAAACACCCAAAACACTTCATATAGAAAAAACTGTTCTGCTAGCAAATTTTTGTGTTATTTCTAAAGCTATACCTTCAGCAAATATAAGAGGTAGGCTTAGTTTTGAGTCTATGAACATGGAAAAATACTTTTGAACATACAAACATTTTAAAACTCCAGTTCTTATTTACACCATTTGGTAGCATCAGATTTATTCAAGGATTATTGTTTTCCCTTTTGATTTTCTCTTTGAGGATTTTTCTTCAGAAGACCCCACCAGTGTTTTCAATGACTGACAACAAAAAGGCACTCTAAAATACTGAAGACAATACAAAACCTGATCCACAGTGAAAAAGGCTTATGAATGTATGTTGAAAAATTGTGCTTGAGTTCACAGGCATAAATAAGTTGGATGCATACTCTACATCCTCACTACAATAATCCTTTGCTTGGGGTGAAGAGATCTGCTAATAATAGTAATAATAAACATTTATCTGTTTAGGTAGGCCTTTTTTGTTGAAAACCCTCATTCATTCACATATTAAAATACCACTATAGGTATATGCCACAATTTTTCCTAGTGCCCAAAAGTCATACTTTGATTGTTGAGTTTTTGGTTTTTTTTTTTTTTTTTTTTTTAAGCTTGAAGAAAGCAGCAAACACCAAGTTAGTACAAAGGTAGTCACTGAGCATTTAGATACAATATTTAGAGTCTATATTAATAAAAAATCAGACTTTTTTTTTTCTTGAAATAGGAGAAATAATAGTGTCCTTGCTTTAGGAACAATGCTTTCTGCTAAATACCAGAAGAGATTTTTTTTTCCTACTGACAAGATAATCTATTTGACTTCTGTAAAAATTTGCTAAGTGAGTATAATATTTCAGTCTGCATGACTTCCTGTTCTGCTTCTAAGCCAGGAAACTGAAACAACAGGCAAAAAAGAAGTTGATTAGAAGTAAGATACATTGCTATGCCTAATGGTGAAGAGCAATGCTATTTCTGCATGAAGGAACAGCTAAAAGCTAAGAAAAGCATACCAAGAGAACCAATGGTGAGAAAACTTCTGAAGGCTTAAAGATGCGATTAGATTAATTATCCAAAAGACAGAGTATAAACCCAAGCATTTAAAAACATACGGCAATCTCGTTTGTCTGAGGAGTAAGATAAGAATTTTACAGAAAAACATTCTTTAACGAAGTATCTGCTCTTTCCAAATTTTGGCCCAATTGAAAACACAAAAGCATAACTTCTATTTCTCTTCTGCGAACCTGAATTTTAGCTGAGCCAGTGGGGGAAAAAAAGGGTAATAACAGTGAATCTTTTCAAAAAAGTTAGGGCTGAGTTTCATGAAAAAATGTAATAGTCTCATTCCAAAACACTTTCTATGTCCTCCACACAATCCCTTAAGCAATAGCCACACAAAATCCTGTTTTTTTTCCATAGTTGATGGGATTTCTTTTCTTCTAAACTACCTAATATAGGTCAAGAAAATCACTAAGAAAACATGGAATTTACGGGACTGATGCAAATCTCACTACCTAGATTATAAAGACTTGTGTCAAAAAGATACTAGAAAACATTTGGGAAATGTTGGCACTATTTTTATTGGCCATGAATTTAATCTAGTAATTTTCAACCTTCTTTTTTTCCCCCCAAAAACCCCAAGTACAGAATCTTAAATTGCCTGTACAGATAGAAGTTTAAGTTTGTTTGTTTTTCAAACCAAACTAATTTTCTTGGGAAATGTTTGCAAGAAATTAAAACCACATTAAGTGTGCTGGTTTAATGTGTTCATTTTGGAAAACAAAAGTATTATAAAAAATAACAATTCTATGGAAATTTTAAACAGGGATGAACAATATGTCTCCCTTTAAAAAATGTCACCTGCAACTTGAATACTCGGGACTGGTTACTCCAGTTGGGAGGCATTATAATTTAGTACACTTGGAAGAAATCCTACCCTTCAGTAGTCTTATTAAGTCTTGTCATTAAGACCAATGATTCACTGACAAGTTCTTGAGAGATCAACATCCATGATACAGACATTACCTGGGTTTATGCCTTTCATTTCTAATGCATAAAGGAGAAAAAAAATTGCAACTTGACTATAACTTGACTAACTTTCCAAGATTTTTCCTTAGTAAGCCTATGTTAAATCCTTCTGGTTTGCTAGGAAGCAAAATACAGCTTTAAAAGCCCAAGATGAATAGTGTAAGTTCTCTCTTAACTGAGATCCTAACCATTTATTCAAGTAAAAGACACTAAACTAATTCTTGATTGTGTCTCATCTAAAATTAAAGGCTCTTCCTCAGCACATAATAGAAATAAAAAGGCAGTCATAACATGAATTTTCATGGCATGCCAGTGTTACTTTGCCAGATGACAGAATAATTATAATTGAATATTTTTCAAGAGACTCTTTGGCTGCAGAACAAAGATTTTATACATACACCACATCCATTATCTCACAGGATCTGTGAGTATTTGTAAGATATTGTGATCTGGGTATTTATAATACACTTCAGGTTAACAAAACAGAGAACTCAGAGATTTGTTCTGGCTGTCAAAACAATATACTCAACAAGGACTTTAAATTAAAAAACATGTTAGGCATATCAGGTATAACTTCTCCCAGGTAACAGCATAACGAAAATCCTTCAAGCTGTAAAAGACTGCTATGCATGAAAGTATGATAGATAGAATTATGATAATACTTAGTGTGGATTCTCTCCTTCATTTTCTCTGGAAACGTACTTTAATTCAGCAATTCCATTTTTTAACAAATAAGAAAATGTATTTCTTACCACATTTTGGCTGATCTTGTGCCTGAAACATGTGATGTAGACAACATATGGCCAGTCATCAGGTTCCATCAGCACTCCTGCAGCATGGGCACAGGTAACATGGAAGGATGCTGGGCAGCGTCCATATGAACACTGAATGCAGGCACCAGAGATTTTCTTAACTCTGTGCCTGCAGAAGATACATTTCTGTAGGAGCAAAATAAACAGAATATTTTCTGTATTACTCCAACTTCAATGACTCCTGCAAGTAACTCAAAGACCAAAAAATTATTTGTGATCAAATGAATACATTTTTTATCTTGCAATATACACAGTGAAAGGAACAGCAGTTACTAATTACAAGGCAACTTAGTAATATAATTAATACATAGCATTTTTGCCTTTTTATCTAAATGTGTTCCAATGCTACAGCAAGAAAACACAGAGCTAGATAGACAGATAGATGTTTAAAAGTTTAATTTTAAATTCCATACTCTGAAAATTAACCTATTCCTCCTAAAATTCATAAATCCAAAACCCTTTACATTATTTGACTAAAAACAACAACAAGACTCAAAAATAAAGACAATAGGTGCAACTGAAATGTCAGGCTAAACAGGACTTCCACATATCATTTGACTTAGCTCCCTACTATGAAGCTAGACTAAATATATATGTCTTTGTAAATGCCTAATCTAACACATTCAGGAAACAGTTTCTACAACATCCTCAGATAGCCTGTAACAGAGGATAAATCACCTCTAAGTTAGAGACATTTTATTTCAAGCCTTTCCATAATTATACAGCTGAAGGCTGTTCCTAAGACCATTTTTATTTTTTATCCTGGTTTTCATTGGTTGAGTATTTAACATAATGTCAATACAGTAGGCTGTATTTCGTCATGCCATATATTCAAACATCATGTCAACAGCCTTACTGGTACCAAGACACACTGGGTTTTTTTTCCCTTTTGCCAAAAAGAAGACCACATCAAAACAATGTCACTCTTTTGTAAGTGGCACAGGTAATGAGCCAACAGGAAAAGAAGACAAAGGGATATAAGCTACATAAACTAAGTCTGACTAGTACGTTCTAATATACTAAAAAAGGCAGTACAAGACGAACTGTACCTTGCCACTATGAGGCATTAGCAAGCATACTAGACAGAATATTACACCAGTAACTTCTATGGACAACTGTTTTATATCACATATGAGAATTATCCTCTGATATCTCTCATCGTGGCTAACAAAAATACAAATGCTATTGATGTTCATGAAATTATCTCAGCTATTATAAACACATTTTATGCAATGACACAAAACAATAAATTCAATAAAACATAGTCAGAATATTGCTTAATTCCATTTCTTCTAAATTTGCTGCCCACCAAATTGCTAAACACACTCATTGCTTATGCTGAGAACATAAGTAAAAATAATTTTGGGGTGGTTTTGCTGCATGATTAGTAATTCAAAGTGTTTACTGTTAACTCACATCTAATTCTTATTCAGAGGTAACCAAAGAACTTTATTCTCCATTGTTTCTTGATTTTCATATTCTGCTTAAAACCATAAGAAATTTTATTGTATAATTCAGCACTTAAATAGTTTTAATGGCTTCTGGTATGCAATTTGTGACAGAAATAATACTTTTGGTAAGGGCTAGCCCTGTCAAGCTCACTGGTTCTAGTTCCTGTATTACTCTGAATGTGAACTCTTCAAGTTCTGCCCTCATGTTCACCCTTTGAAAGTGAACTTTGAAAATTGCAAGGCTAAGATAGGGGTGAACTCAGTAGCCCAGATGAGGTGCATGTATACCAATGCACGCAGTTTGGGCAATAAACAAGAAGAGCTGGAGGCCATGGTGCAACTGCAGAGCTGTGACGTAGTTGCCATCACAGAAACGTGGTGGGATGACTCACATAACTGGAGTACTGCACTGGATGGATAGAAGCTCTTCAGAAGAGATAGGAAAGGTAGAAGAGGAGGAGGGGTGGCCCTTTACATTAAGCAAACTTTTGATGCCATCGAAATTGAAACTAAGGAAGATGGAGTTGAATGTCTATGGGTAAGAATAAAGGGGAAGGCCAACAAGGCTGACACCATACTGGGAGTCTGTTATCGTCCACCCGACCAGGAAGAAGAGGTAGATGACTTATTTTATAAGCAGTTAGGCAATGTCTCAAGATCATCAGCCCTTGTTCTTGTGGGTGACTTCAACCTACCAGACATCTGCTGGGAACTTAATACAGCAGTAAAGAGGCAGTCCAGGAAATTCTTAGAATGTATGGAGGACAACTTTTTGTTGCAGCTGGTGGATGAACCCACCAGGGGAGGGACTATGTTAGATCTGCTGTTTGCAAACAGAGATGGGCTGGTGGGAGATGTGGTGGTTGGAGGTCGTTTGGGGCAGAGTGATCATGAAATAATAGAGTTCTCAATATTTGGTGAAGTCAGGAAGAGCACCAGTAAAACTCTTGCATTGGACTTCTGGAGGGCAGACTTTGGCCTGTTTAGGAGACTTATTCAGAGCATCCCTTGGGAAGCAGCCCTTAAAAACAAAGGAGTTCAGGAAGGGTGGGCATACCTCAAAACAGAGATCTTGAGGGCACAGGAACAGACCATCCCTGTGTCCCGAAAGATCGGTCAATGGGGTAAACGTCCAGCCTGGCTGGGAAAGGAGGTCTTGGAGGAACTTAAGAATAAAAAGAGGATGTATAAGAGTTGGAAGAAGGGTCAAGTCTCTAAGGAAATATTCCACAAGTCTGCTAGAGCATGCAGAAAAAAAATTAGGGAGGCCAAAGCTCAGTTCGAACTCAGAATGGCGACTACTGTTAAGGATAATAAAAAATGTTTTTATAAATATATTAATGGTAGGAAGAAAGGTAAGACCAGCCTTTGTTCTTCATTGGACAAAGGTGGGAAGTTAGTATTTGCAGATGAGGAGAAGGCAGAAGTGTTTAATGCCTATTTTGCCTCAGTTTTTAATGGGAAGATGACTTGTCCTCAAGACACCTGCCCACCTGGGCTGGTTGATGGTGACAGGGAGCAGAATGGTCCCCCCGTTATCCAAGAGGAGGCAGTCATAGAACGACTGAAATGCTTGGATACTCATAAATCTATGGGACCAGACGGGATCCACCCCAGGGTAATGAGAGAGCTGGCAAATGAGCTTGCAAAGCCACTCTCCATCATTTACCAACAGTCATGGCTCACTGGTGAGGTTCCGGACGACTGGAAGCTGGCCAATGTGATACCCATTCACAAAAAAGGTGCAAAGGAGGATCCTGGCAATTATAGACCAGTCAGCCTGACCTCTGTACCTGGCAAAATAATGGAACAGTTTATATTATGCGCCATCATGCAAAATTTGCAGGATGGCCAGGGTATCAGACCCAGCCAGCGTGGATTTAGGAGGGGTAGGTCATGTTTGACCAACCTGGTCACCTTTTATGACCAGGTAACCCACCTAGTGGATGCAGGGAAGGCTGTAGATGTTGTTTACTTGGATTTCAGCAAGGCCTTTGACACTGTCTCCCATAGCTTACTCCTAGACAAACTGGCAGCCCACAGCTTGGACAGGAGCACTCTGTGCTGGGTTCAGAACTGGCTGGGTGGCCGGGCCTAGAGAGTGGTGGTGAATGGTGCTGCATCCAGCTGGCAACCAGTCACCAGTGGTGTCCTCAGGGGTCTGTGCTGGGGCCAGTTCTGTTCAATATTTTTACTGATGACATGGACGAGGGTTTAGAGTCCTTTATTAGCAAATTTGCTGATGACACTAAATTGGGAACGTGTGTAGATCTGTTAGAGGGACGTAGGGCTCTGCAGAGAGATTTGGAACGGTTGGATGGATGGGCAGAATCAAATGGGATGAACTTCAATAAGTCCAAGTGCCGAGTATTGCACTTCGGCCACAATAACCCCCTGCACCGATATAAGCTAGGAACGGTGTGGCTGGACAGTGCTCAGGTGGAAAGGGACCTGGGGGTGCTGGTTGACAGTCGGCTGGACATGAGCCAGCAGTGTGCCCAGGTGGCCAAGAAGGCCAATGGCATCCTGGCCAGTATCAGGAACGGTGTGGCCAGCAGGAGCAGGGAGGTCATTCTTCCCCTGTACTCAGCACTGGGGGGGCCTCACCTGGAGTATTGCATCCAGTTCTGGGCCCCTCACTTTAGGAGGGACATTGAGATGCTTGAGAGTGTCCAAAGGAGAGCAACGAGGCTGGTGAGGGGCTTGGAACACAAGCCATATGAAGAACGACTGAGGGAGCTGGGGTTGTTCAGCCTGGAGAAAAGGAGACTCAGGAGTGACCTTATCACTCTCTTCAACTTCCTGAAGGGTGGCTGTGGTGAGCTGGGGGTCGGTCTCTTTCTCCGGGCGACAACAGACAGAACAAGAGGACACAGTCTCAAGCTGCATCAAGGGAGATGTAAGTTAGAATTAAGAAGGAAGTATTTTACAGAAAGAGTGGTCAGATACTGGAATCATCTACCCAGTGAGGTGGTAGAGTCACCATCCCTCGAAGAGTTCAAAAAAAGACTGGATGTGGCACTTGCTGCCATGATCTATTTGAATTGTTAGAACATGGGTTGGACTTGATGATCTTACAGGTCTCTTCTAGCCTTGAATTTCTGTGATTCTGTGAACTGCTTGCATGGCTTTGCACAAGCAGAAATGAAGAGTAGTGCCTCTGAAATTAGGGAAAAATTTTAGCTATCACTCACTAAAAGGACCTGAATTCAGCTCTACTGTAGCACCATTTGGTTTAAAGACTAGTAAGTGGTAAAGACGATTTGCCTTAAAAGAAATATTTCAGAAATTTCGCTCATGGGCTGATATCTTGTTGTGTGTTTGTATTCATGTGCAAATGAGATCATTTTCAGGTAGGTGGAGTAACTGTTTTCCAAGGGAGCTTAGAGATTTCTTTTATATATACGTATTCAGAACCTACTAAGTGGAAATTCCAGATAGAAAATACAACTGAAATCTAGTATGTGTAATACCTAGATACTGAGTTCATATAAATAACAGAGGTCCTCTTAAATGCTTTTTCATACAGATATACAGAAAGTCAACAATCAGATTAATGGAAGAAGAAAGACCAAAGCACTTATGAATATTAAAAACCCCCCAAACAAAGAAAAAACAACCAACCACAACCCCAAACAATCACACAACCAAGGAAAAAAACTCCAAAACCAAGACCGCACACAAAAAAGTTCCACATGTGTTCTGAAATAAACACCCTGAAAATGTAGTTCAAACAAAATGCAGAGAATTAAAAAAAGAAATAAAGTACATCTCAGCTAGTGTTAACCAAAGAAACTGTAACAGTAGAGCAGGAAATGCTGGTCCCCTTAAATTACCGGCTGCACGTGCACAAGGGAGCAAACATGTAAACATTAAAATGTGGTTGTAAGTTTCTCCTGTATCTTACTAAAGTGTTATAAAACCTCGGGAAATGCAAAAATCCAAAACTACACTACATGAGTAAAGCTTTAGAACAAAGATGAACTTACAACTCCATATACATACAACTGCTCTTCTAAATTAATATTTTAAAGTTTATTACTTTCCAGAAGAAGAAAAGGTGAAAAAATAAGAGCAATATTACACAAGACAGCAAGAAATGCTGAAAGGGAAGCTGGAAATGTAATCAGGAAAACTGACATCTATGCAACAAACTAAATGACATAGCCATAGCCAATCCTCAGAAATTAAGAGTAAAACTTCATCCCTCCCTTAAGAGAATTTAATGAGAACATGTCAAATGAACTGGCATAGTATGAGAAAACATTTCTCACAATGCTTTTCAGAGTTTCAGCTTGAAAGTACTGAAATTAGTTATTAAAATACAAAGTAATTATTAAAAAACAAGCTGTCCAATTACTATTGACTATATTCTTATTTCAGTCATGTTGGTGTAATTTTGATGAAGAGTAAAGTTGCTTCAAATTAACTCTTATACAAAAGGAACACTGCTTGGTCATAAGTACTTCTGTGTATGCAGACCAAAGTTTGCATGATGAAAGTGAAAAAAATCCCATTTTAACGTGCAATAAATCTATCTCACTGCCAAATACAAGGAAGGTAATTGTTATATCAGTTAACTCCAAACCCACATTAATCTTTTGTGCTACACTCATACACTCTTCAGATATCAAATGGATTAAATCATGGATATGAACAGGTGGAAAAATGTTACTGTACTTGTAGGAAAATAAAAAAATACCTCCCTGTGCTTAAAGAATACCAGAAGAACTAAGAAAACCATTCTTCTTTCAAGAACGCAGGAAAGTAATCAAGATTTACAAATAAAGAAATATGTTTCTTATTTTATGTAAGATGCTGTGTTCTTTGTACAAGCATGACATTGAGGGTGACACAGATGTATCTCAGCTTTACAATGACTCTCAAACTGAGCCACAAATTTTTAAAAGTACACATAAAAGTCCAGTGTTCAAGCAAAACTACAGCTTGCATAACTTTATTAAGACAACATGGCCCCCCATCCAGATGTAAGAGAAAAAACCCCTTCATATCTGAAACTATACATTGAATACTCAATCCACATCAATTGATAAATAAAATCAAAACACATAAACCAAAAGTAGAGTAAGCTATAAAAAAATCTGTTTTGCATAGACTTTTTGGAATATCAGTTGAACTACATACCAAATTGTTTATTAGCTATAAGTAGTAAACTGTACAAAAATGTACAAAAAAGAATTAAAACAATCCCACCGAAAGTCACCAAAGGAAAAAGGCATCAGAATCACAAGAGAAGAAAGGGAACTACTGGCTGTGAAGACTGAGGTTTCACTCTCCCCCCAACTCTTCCCTAAATTCTGACTTTCATAAGTTTGTAAAATGAAGGAATCATATAGAATAGAACCAATCCCAAACTATTCCTGCAAATCAAAAGGTCTAAACACTTCTCTCTCAGGGCTAACCTTGTATTTAAGTACTTAAGTTTGCTACTTTTGAAATGAACAAACTTGACATACCATGAACACATTTTCTAAAATACAATAATGCTAATTCAATGCCCAAATGACAGTTTTTCAGTAGCTTGAAACTACAGCTGTTCCTATCAGCTAAAGCAATTCCAGACAGCTAGGAAGAATGTAATTTTGATTTAATGATTGCTAGATATTAGTGCAAAGCAGAGACTGAGGATCAATCTTAATCAGAGATCCAGACGCAAAATGAATTGGAGAATAAATAAAATTGTTTATATAACTGGAGATTTAAGAATATAGGACAGAACAATGTACTGCAATTTTCTAGATTGTGAAATGACCTCTTTTTGCCCCCCAAAAGAAAAATATTCTGCTGCAAATGAATTTCATCATCACGTAATAGCTCTTTAATGTTAATAGTCTGCAAATCTATAAACAGAATGGATTTTAGAGAACAAGCTTGAGGAAACCGGATGTCAGCATTTTGCAAAAGACAGCCCACTGGTAACTTTTATAATAATTTTTATGCATCCTTATTTAAAGATTTAGAAATTGCTTCCTTCAAAAAAAATGGTATTTGCAAATAAAATTCCAGTCCCTAAAAGGATCATGAATTAATCACAGTAGCAGTGTTTTCTGATGGAAGGATTTATGAAAATAAGCACAAGCTGAGGTCGCAGCAAAAAGCCAGGGACGGATTTTAGGAAACAATTTTGAGTACTAATTTCTCCCCAAAATTATCTCTATGTCTTGGCAATCAAAATTACTTACGTGAAGGAGTTCACTGCAGTAAAGCATTAAATGCTACAAAAAGAAGCTATTTCAAGAGAGACTCAAAAAATTACTAGATTTTCAAATACTACTAAAAATCATTCCATAAGAGTTCTGTTGCTGGTGGTACTCTGCAGATGGTTAGTAACTACTAGTCAGTAACTGATTTGTATATTCTCACCCTCTTATATATTTGCTGGCTTTCTGTCTTCTAGATATCATTTGAAATAATAAGACAGAGACACTGCTGAAAAATTAAGAAAATTAGTGAAAAATCACCTCTTTTTTTCTATAATGTCTGCTTTATCATATCTTCATTTTATAATGAGCCTACTTTGCCTCAGAATTTATATTACCAGACAAGCAAAAATTGCTACTATGTATAACCACACCCTAGATATGAGAAGTCAGCCCTTTTGTAAGCAATACTACCCATAGATACGCACAGATTTTTAACAGAGTGAAGATTTTACAGAGAATATTGGCAGAAGGAGGTTCATAAGCTTATCAGCTGTTATAACCTGAGACTTACAATATAAAATGCACAGTGAAACTAATCTTTTTCTTCTCCATTCCAAAGCCAGAACATGGAATAAAAGTGACAAAGATTACAGCAAGGGTTGGTACTGGCACAAAGATTTGTTAACGATGCGTAGCACAGTCAGAAGATGAATATGATGAAGACATTTGACACATTATCTGCAGATCAGTGAGCAAGTGTTGTCTGCATAACTATCTTTTAGAATACAAAGTCAGCACTTAATTTTGGCAGAGAGCATGGTATGTTTCTATGGAAACAAACTCATTACTGTTTTTACATTTTATGTTTCCCTTTATTCCCAATTAATTTAAACCAAGATGAGTGTTGGAGCTATGAAACTGACAGCATCAGAACATGTGAAGAAAGAGTTTGTTAGATAATATATTCTACTTCATTGTTCAGCATGTTCAGGCAATTATATAAAATTAACTAGGAATGTTGTTATAGAAAGTAACAAGAGACTATTTTGCATCCCTCTGATATTTCAAACATAACAACCAGGGGGAAAAGCCCTAGATCTTACTGTTCAGTAAGTCTGCCTATAGTATGGGGCTATGGTAAATTAAAGATGGCAGACATTATCTAGATGTAGGCAAAATTCTTTTAGTTGTAAATTTCAGCAGAGAAGTAAACACAACACTTATGCATCAGCAGCAATTAGAGACAGTAATCCTATTCTCTAGTAACTCCGTGATAATGTTGTTTTGGGTCTACTCTCAATGAATGAACTTATAAGTTGTTTAATTTTGAATTAAACATGAAAAGATATTGAAATCGAGACAGATACACATGATTCAAAATACAATTTTAACAGCTGATAAAAAACTACCAGGACTTCCCAACACATATAAATACAGTATTCATCAATTATTTCAACCAAACCATTAAGGTAATAATAGCTTTTAATTAATAGGAGAGGGAAGATAAAAATCTAGTCCAGAGGTGAGAAAAATCTGGTTTCTTCTGAAGCATGGACTGTGTGATTAAAAGTCATTAAACAGCAGGTTAAAAGAGAAAGAAAAAGAATCAAAGAAAAGAAACCACTTGGTGAAGAAGTACTTTTTTTGAAAATACATGAAAGGGTTTGTGCTTCTGTGATACATTACGCAGTCTCAGTACCTGGTAAAACAAGTGTTGTGAGGCAAAAGGTAAGAAAGAAAAGGCCCAGATAGAGCTTCAGCTGTGATCTCACAATCACCATATCTATGGCTATGTCATATCTTGAGAAATAAACTGCTGTATATTTATTTTCAGTATTCTTGAACTTCTCAAATTCATAACAACATTCCAACACCAAGCACTGCCATTAAGTCCCTACTTTTTTTCAGGATAGAGCAGTACTATTAGCACTCTACACTGTCAGAGATACTCTGAAAGTACTTGAGATGTCTCTAATCCTACCATAGAGATCTACTGATGAAAATACCACATAAACATACCTCTACTATCTCCTCAGTTTTATTTACAAGTACTAAACAGAAAACATTCAATCACCAACACCTTCTTTAAAAAGAAGAATCTCTATATACATACTATATACATAGGGAATATTCTGCTAGCACATATTCACTGCACACAAGAATAAATGCCTCTTTCTTCCAGATTCATATACATCAGGTGACACCGAAAATATAGTCATCCCAACTCATCTTTTATCCACTTCATACACACCCGCTCTCAGAAATAGTAATACGTGACTGTGAGCCCACAGTTTATAAGGAGCCTCTCAAGATTTTGTCTTAATTGTAGTTTTTACGTAGTCATGTATTTTTTACACACATTTTTATTAGAGACAAATCAAATCTTTTTTCCAGGCAATGTTTCTTCCCCTGTAGGTTTGGAATGTTGCAGATCTTGTGGGCTTTTTTCCTCATGATTTTCACCCTTTTATCCTCCAGACTGTACTATAACAAACTCACAAGATTAAAAAGATTTTTTTTTAGAATCACTGTGCCTGTATTCAGGGCACCTTTCAGGCATCCTGAAATGAACAAATGAACAAGAAATGATTGATGCTAGTATTGGAAGGGCAAAATTTCAAGAAGATTAATACAGGAGGTTGGAAAGAATCTCCTTTTCTTTATTCTTCAGGAAGAAAACCTTTTTATTAAAACTTTCTTCCAATTTGCATAGACTAGTTTGAATAGATTCACCATTTACACTAAGGCTAAAATATCTGACAAGCTGTGAAATGCCATTTAGGCTGAAAAGGTGATGAGGCATCATTTCACTGCCTCACTGCTGCAGCCTCCAGGCATCCCCTCTATTATACTTTAACTGCACTTTTTCCAGCTGATTCCCATAGGCATTATTGGAATTTAAGGCAATGGTCAAGTCCAGGTTTTTTTCTGCACTACAGTCATTCAGTCACACACTTCTAAACCCCACTGTGTGGCAGAGAGACAAAACAACTGTGCAAAACAAGGGAAAAACCATTCCAAATAATAATGGAGGTTGGTGGGGAGCTCCAGAGCTCATGTAGAACAACACTGACAAAGCAGACCTAAATCAGGTTGCATAAGGCCCATCCAGCTGACTTCGGCGCATCTACAAAGACTAAGTTCCCTGAACCTTGCTGGGCACCTGTTCAAGTGTTCAGCTATCACCTTTCATAGTAAAAAACTCTTTTCACAACGCTGGAATTTACCATGTTCTGATTTGTGTTCTTTGCCTCTCAAGCTACCACCACGCACCTCCAACAAGCATCCCTCTCCCTCTTGCCTGTATCCTCTGACTACCTCAGTATAAGCAGCAGTGAAATCTTTGCAAAAAGGTGTCTCTTTTCCAGGTTGAACACACCCAGTTTCTTCAATCCCTCTGTACACATTCTGTGCTCCAGACCCAACCATCTCAGTGACCTTTCATTGGACTTGTTCCCATATGTCAATAAAAGGCAGACCAGGTGCTGTCTTAACAGAAGTCAATTAAAAGAGAAGGATGGATCAATACCCTGGGCCTCATAGTGTAGCTACACTATTATAAATCATGGCCTGGATGCAGTCTGTCCCCTGATGCAAGGGCACACTGTTGATTATGCTTAACTTTTCCATCATGATCCTCACTGGTTTTCCTGCAAAGTCAATCAAGCTAAATTCCAGCGGCAAACTTTGTATAATTCAATTTCAAAAGCAACAGATACTCCAGAAAATAGACCATGGCTACACAAAGTATTTAGAGAAGACATCTAGAATTTGCCAACTCAGAAGAGTCTTTAACAGACAACAAATCCAGAACTTTAAGAATCTGTATGGCCATTTCAGGCTCCAATTCTTCATGAGCTGCCATTTAATGCAAAGCATTGCTCTGAGTAACATCCTTATTTATACATAGTACAGAAATCAGCACTACAGTTCTACATCCTTTATTTTTTAATGATTGCATTATGGTACTTCATATAAACACATCCAAACACACAGAAATTTGCCATTCTAGTAAGATAGCAATTTAAATTAGACCACCAAGAGGCAGCATTGAAAGGATTATATTCTTAGCAATATCCCAAAAAGAATTTATGAAATTAAGAAATACAAAGACAGTTTCCATCAAAATAAAGTTACCACCATCTAATAAACTATCCTTTTGAGAATGACAAGTCAGTATGGTAATATCCATAAACTAAAAATGTATTTCCACACAGACACCAAAAAACACCAGTAATACTAAAGAGACAAACATACAGAATTTAAGATACACAAGTTTCAATGCTCAGAAACAAGAATCTTTGTCAGGCTCAAAAAGAAACCTCTGATGACAATAAAAGCACACGTATCAAAATTCCTTCTACCTACTAGCATGACAGTAATGTGCTGCTTTGCATCTTTAAAGATTAGAAGACAGGAATGGACTTCAGTATATGTCCTCTGGGCAAAAAGGGGTCATGGCCAATTATGTAGGTGAATGCACTTTGCCTCTGGGAAGGAAAATATTGTGCTTGTGAAGCACACTGAATGAGGCCACAGCTGTCTGTCAAGTTGTTCTCTGTTGAAGGGAAGCTGCTGTGGACAGAATACACTTCTAGAAAATTAGGATAAGTAAAAACATTTAGTCTACTTATGTTACTGGCCATGAAATACCTGTCATCCCTACAGTAAATCAAGCAAATATGAGTTGTGCAATTTCAAGGTACTAAAAATAGCATATAAACAACCAAATAAGTCAAAATTTGGAATAGAGGGCTATTTCAGAGTTACAGCTGTATGGGGTATTTTTTGTTTGGTGTGAGCTTCTTTTTTTGAGTCTTGTTGTTTGGGGTTTTTTTGCTTGAGGATGAGGTCAAGGCACACATAAGTTTAACATGTACTGTATCACTGAAAGTTTACTTTTCAGTCCTAAAAAGCTTTCTTTGTGAGCTATGACTCCATAGATCACAAAGAAAATATTATTTCTGAAGCCTTTACCCAAAAGTCAAGACCTGTTTTTCAGCAGAGTTGATGTTAACATTATACCTAACCAGAAAATTTGAACAGACAAAAGTGATAAGGCAGCACAGAAAATGTATGATATTTTTAAAACATATTAAAATGGATTAAGTATAAGAAGTTTATAAAAATTCTACAATCTAAAATGAATCAATTGTAGTATCTCAGAAACAGAAAGCTATTTCTAAATGTTTCCTTCATTTCTAAGTTCTGTACTAACTTCACTAGGTAAATATTCAGAGAATCAGATGCAGAAGAGGTGAGTCTTGCCTTAGAGTGTTTAGCCACTATAAAAATTCAACAAATCATTGTTCTCTCTAGACGGAAACATATTAGTTGTTAATATACTTACTGGTTAAAATAATTATTGGCAAAAAACGCAGAACCCATTGTATTTTAAATGCTTTTCATCCCTCCATCTTTAATTTTTTCCCCGTTACTTTCCTCAAGAGAATAAAATAAATAAAAGAACAGTATGATATCTTTATTGTGGACATGTAAGCAAATTACCTTTTGGATAAGAAAGTATCGTATACTTTTTTGGTTAAGAAAGTATCATCCTTCTTGCATAAACCCAAAAGTATGTGGATATCAGCATAGCTGCAAAGTGTTCCAAGTTTGCCATGGAAACAACATTCTTATTTCAAAATATTACAACTGTTCACTGCAGACTATTGGCATGAAAGCTCCCAATCCAAGCTCATTGAACAGCTTCTGGAGTGGACAGATGAGGCATGAAAAATATTTTAAATTAGTTCATTTATCTTGCTCAGACATGGGAAGAGATGGAGAATTTTTCACATTTATAGGAAAAAATTCAGAGAGAGAGAGAGAGCAAGAGAGAGAAAGGGTAGAAGAGGGGAAGAGGGGAAAGGCAGGGGTAAAACAGTGAAAAGGTGGAGGAAAGGAAGGAAAAAGAGGTAGGAGGATAAAAGTAGGGTAAAAGAAGAAGGGGGATAAAGTGACGGGAAAGAGAAGAAAGGTGGAAAGGGAGGAAATGGGGAAAGAAAGCACCTTTTTATATCAATTATTACCAGTTAAGCCAAATTTCACACATAATGCATTTTTTGTTCATTAGAAAATATGCATCCCAACACTATCCAAACCAGCAGATGTTTTTAACTGGTTTTGATTTTATCTCCACAATTTTCTGAGAATCAACACTGGGTTTTATTAGTGCACCAAACGCAACTAGATTTAAATTATTTTTATCCTAAGGACTCAGACTATAAATATTTTTCAGACATGCTTCAAAAACTCCACCATACACACCCAAGTTAAAGAATACAAGAGATTAAATATATATTTATTTAATACAGTGTCTTATTGCCATGGATGATATTGGAGCCCAAGACATTATAAGGGAAATGGCTTCAAGGACAGATTACTGTTCCAATGTCTCCTAAGAATATGATTCTGACAAATTCAGACAAAGATGGGCTTCCTCCTCCTGCTTTGAACTTGGATCACTCTTATGGTTACACCTAGAAATGCAGTACTGTATGAAACCCCTAGGAAAATCAAAAATACCTGATATGTAGATATCCAACTTCAGTGAGAAGCTCACAGGGAATCTCACCGCAAATAATGAAGGGCATGGAAATTTATGTACTAACATAGATTTCTTTTATATCAGAATAATGAAAAAACTTTACAAAATCTGCAATTACTTTCTGCAGCATCAGTTCTAATTCCTTATATAAAGAGGCTTTGAATACTATTTATTTGAATGTATCAAATAATTCAAATGTATTTCTCATTCTAAAAGTAAACAGAAAAGTGAAACAATGCAGTTCTAAGAGAACCTGAACAAAAATTAATATGCGTCTTGGGTATTTCCAACAGGGATACCCCCTATGGATAACATTTGATTATATTTTGTACTGCTATTTCCTGTACACAACTCAAATTTTGCTTCATACAGAAAGATGTATGTCTAATGTTTATATTTTTAATTTATTCAGTATGTCTTGTCCTTTAACTAGCTTTTCAGATGCAGTGATTAGGTTTAAAGGAAGTTAGACTTTTCCTCATATCTTTATGTTCAATGTTTTTCATTCTACTATTTCCCTGCTCTGGGAAATACTTCATATCCTTGATGGACCTGGAATTAATTTCTTTAGTGTGAATATTTAGCAATGACTTAATTGAAGGGCAAGCTGGTCTCTCTTCCACCGTGATGCCCAGTCTAATAAAATTGTGTTACAGAAAGAAAATTTTTATAAGCTGATTACCTGTCCAATGTGCTTACTGACTCATCTATTTGGCCTAACTGGACCCATTTAGTATGCAAACTATTTTGTTAGATTTTAAAATACCCATTTTTGCATCTTTGCCATCTGGCTGCACACTTTTATTTCCAAAATGCATAATCCATTTACCACTGCAAACAGAACTTCATTAAATTAATAAGTACTAACTAGCCTGGTTCACTGGCCCAGTTGTCCACTCTGGAGAGCTTCTGTCTTTCTGCATTTGTATCAGAAACATTTTCATAAATGCAGGACTCATTCATGGGAAAACAAATTCCTAAGCACAGATCTAATTTTAAAGGCAATTTAAAAAAATTCCCTACCAAAGGCTATCAGCAAAAATATGTAGAAAAGTGTTAAAGCACAGTATTTTAAACATCACAGAACTGGAAGAACATGTAGCATATAGCCTGACTTCTGACACCTGTTTTCTAAACTTCTTTTTGACTAGTTAGACTTCTGGAAGACATCTTTCTCTCCACACAGTGCAACCAACTTCTTTGTTAATGGACCTCTAAAAAATGCCTCATTATGTCTTAATGGCATAATACATTACAGAAGTCAGGTGAAGGAAGGAATTACACCTCTCAATCTGAAGACAAGTCATATAAAAAGTAATAGCTGATATTTCCAGAAAGAAATACAACAATTTGCAAACATAGCCCTGCCAAATAATTGGTGAACTTTTGAAAACTTGTCTATCATAGAAAATATTTTCTAGCACTTGTCCAAAATTCAGCTAAACCCTTTAATAAACTAGAGTCTGACTGGAACAATGAACATGGATTTTAACATGCTATTCATTTGTCTAAGCAACTTAAATTTTTAGAGCGGACACATATGATATTTCCAGGCACAACTGACTTGTTCAGCTCCTAAATAACCCCAGATTGACCCAGTATACTATGTTTGATCCCTAAACACATTTTAAATGTTTATTCAGGAACTGATACAGCACGGGAAAGTTTTCACTCCATACACTGTCAATTTGCTGAACACAACCTAGTGACTCAAGACTAGAGAAAAAAGACATGGATATTTGGATGCCTGAAGTATAGAACAGTTAATACAATGATATGGAGGCTCGTGATAGCCAAACTTCATGTGCAACTGTGAATCATTAATACACTTATTTCCGCAGGTCTGTGCAACATTACGACTATGACACGGTTTGACACTGGCTAGAAGCCAGGCACCCACAAAAAACCATTCCCTCATTCTCTTCTGCTATAGTTGAACAGAGGAGGGGGAAAGAAATATTAAAAGGCTCATAGGGTGAGATAAGCATTAGGTGAAAAAAACATTAGGGACAAAACAGAACTAAAATAAACATTAAGAACAACTTTCTCCCTGCCCCCCTGAGCACTTTTTTCCTTCACACTGACAGCACAGAGAGACAAAACATGGGGGTTTTAGTCAGTCTGCCACTTCTAAAAATCTTCCTGCAGTTCACTTAGGGAAAGGAGTCTCTTTTGCTATGTCATGGGGTCCTTCCCACAGGAGACAGTTCTCTACGAATTTCTCCAATGTGGTTCTAGTTTTCAGAAGTAGCAGTCCTGTCCAACCTGCTGTAACATGAGTCCCTCCCATGGGCAAAGCAGTTATCCCACAACTGTTTGTGTGGGTAATTAGCTCATCGGGTGTAATCTTTTAAGGATGAATTGTTCTATGTTCTAGTTTGGATGCAAGGGTCACTTTCTCTATCTGTAGAAGCAAGGGTCTTCTCTCTCTGTTCAAGTTTCCTACTAAATTACAGCTTTTCAGCATCCATGTGCTCCAGCATGACCACCCTTTCTCATGGGATATGAGTGGACCTCTACATCCCCCCATGCATTTCCTGAATTACAGAGAAACAGTTTGTTGCATTATACAATGCCTGGAGCACCTCCTCCTCCCCCTCCCTCCTTTTCACCAGCCTTAATGTGGCCATGTTGTTCTCCCTGCGTGTTTTCACCTTTTCCTTTTTTCTTACCTGGGAGAAAATTGTCCCTAATTTCATTTGTTCTCAAGTTCTATCAATCAAAAAGTTTATTTATAGAGTCCTGCAGTGCTGGAAGGTTGATCCTGTCCAGGCTCCACACTGAGGAATTGCACACCATGCTTCTTGCTGTTGGCCACGTGGCTCCCACCAGTACCTTGCAGAGCTGGCCACTGTGGCACTGGCTCCATTCAGGGCCCCTCTTCATGCAGGCCACCAAAAGCCAAAGCTGCTGCCGCCACCTCTGCCCTTCTCTTCGCAGCATGGCTGGCTATAAGGAGCTAACAGGCAAAGTTCCTTGCATACCATACTGCGATGGCGTGGCCCTTCCCGGCCCCAGCGCCGCTCCTGGTGTTGTGATGGCCCCTGGCAGCCATCCTGGGACAGCCCCCAGCAGCTGTGCCAGGATGGCCCCTTGGCAGCTGCCTCCCCTTGAAAGAAGGGGTTTTTTCCTTTCTTAATATGTCCTCACAGAAGCATTACTGACTTCTCTAACTGGCTTAGGAGCATGCCTATTGTCAGAGCCAGCCCTCAATTGATTTTGCCAGGCATTGGAGGAAGCTTCTAGCAGCTTGCCACAGAAAAATCACTTCCATGGCTGGCTTCTTCCCTCCTCACCAAACAAGCCATGCAAAACCAACACAGAATAATAAAACCCTGTGATTCTGGTCAGGGGTGGGGGCACACACAGTATACACCTTCATATAGCATGTACCTGGCTCAGCACCCTCAGGACATTGCCTGAGAGGACACTTGGGACTCACTTCTGAGAGAGCTCGCTGTAGCCTGAGGACACACAGCAGGCAATACTGAACATCTGTATACCACTGAAAAGACAAAGAGATCACTGGAAGCAAAACTGATTTCTTTCAAGTCTTGTAGATCAGTCAAGTCTGCATCTGCCCATTCCATGCTGATGGGGTTGACATAAATCTCTGTAACAATAATTCACCTTCCATTTTTAACTTAATCTAAAAATAGCAGTTTCAGCATTGAGGAGGTCATATTTGTTAATCACACATTTTAAAAGTTGGGTTTAAACTTTTTACAGAACTATTTCTAGAGAAGCAAAGGAAAGCTGAAAAAGGAAAAGGACACAGAATCTTTGTTATATTTAGGATTTAAAGTCCACATTTTATTGCATTCACTGCTTCACTCTGAAATACTGTGGGGTCTTTTATTTCTCTCCTTTTACCTCATTACTTTACTAATATTTTTAATTTAGGATTAACAGCCAGTTTTTAAACTTCGAGGAAGTTTATCCAGAGAAACATAGTAGAAGTTAGCAGATCACACTAAGTTCTCAGAGATATTAATCACTAATTCAGAAAAAGGAAAAGAACTTAACCAATTAAAAAGCAAAAGTAAAGCTGAATTCTCCTAATGTGAAATTAAAAAAAATATTCTGTGTCTCATCATTCATTCTTTAAAACAGCTATCTTATATTTTTTATGGTAATGTTCAATAAAAGTGTAAACTCTAGTAAATTTCCTCTACACCCCTTTGCCCTGGAGATACTGAATATAAAGAATTGTGTGACATAGAGCTGAAAATTAATGACTATTAAGTTGAGATGAGTTTAGTTATCAGTAATCAGGCAAACATCTGTTTTGAACAAAATCATTGAAATTTTGTTTTTTGTTCTAGAAAGTGCATTCTGGGCTCCTGGTGATAAGCTACACAAAACCAGTTGAAGCTTCTTGGAAATCCACTTCTACTAGTGTGGCTAACATGTCATTTCCAGCGCCAGAAATCAAGACTCTATTTGAACTACCATGAACTACTCTAGGCAATTTTGAGTCTAGTCTGATTAGTTTTGTTTTATTGCACTGAGATAGACAATAGAAACGGTGCACTCTCATGTATATGTAGGTATATATATTTATATATATACTTACATATATACATATTTATATATATATTTTCACGTATATGTAGGTATATATATTTACTACATATATTTACTGCAGTACACTCTGCACAGTGAACTGACAAACTGGTTTGTAAATGAGTTCCAGACACTTCACTTCTTTCATTTTGTTTAATACACTTCTGAAAGAGCTCAATCAAAGTCATGAACCCTTGTAGTATTTTCAGAATTGTTTCTTAGCTGATTTTTATCTATCACTTAGTTTTCACTACTTGAGGTCATCTCAACCTGAACCTGTTTCACTCTATAAGCACAGAGACAAGACCTTTTAAACTTGAGAAGATCTTTGCTTTCATTGAAGTTCCTCTCTCAGCATTATTTTCCTATCAATTATCAACAGCAACATGAGAAAATGTAATAATAATAATAATCATCATCATCATCATCATCATCATCATCTTATTTTGACTCAATGACCTTAGTAATTTATTAGACACACAAAAACCTCCAAGTTGAAGAAAAAGTGAGGACCAAAGTAAATCTTCTAGGGACTTTTAAACTCGAAATAAGTGGTATTTTTCAATGGTACATGACCATATTTTAAATTAGCAATGTGGTCCTCTCAATTGTCAATAAAAAAATAAAAGAAATATGACTGCGTATGTGCAACAATCTTGTATCAACTCTTTATTTACAAATTACCAGTTTGAGTAACTTATTTGTCTTCAGCTGGGTTTTTCACACTTGACCTTCTATTCTTTCCTTCAAACATCCCTGAGCCACCCAAAAGATGGCAGAATACATAATAGGATGTATGAAAATATAATGTATTGAAGCTCTAGATTCAGTGACTGCCAAGACTACTAAAGTGGCAGTAAATGGCTAACCAAGTTCTCTCACTTAAATTGATATACAATATAGTAACCAAAAGCAATTAAGAAATCCTACCTAGTAGAATAAACAGTCAATAATCAGAAAATATTGGAGATGGGGAGAGGTATGTATGTTCTATATTTATGCAAAGAACAGTGTAATTTAATAAACTCTTTTCTCAGTGTTTAAGTAATTCCCGTATATGGTCAAGATTGTTCATAATTCTAATAGCCTTTCCATGCCCTGTGGATTTCATAGGATCAACAAAAAGCCAAAGACAGAGACTCAAAAAGGGTAATAATGCACTTATTTTGGTTCCCACTAGTGAAAACATGACAGTATGTATTTTAGTGCTCTCAGAAGAGCCATTTAAATTTCAATACTGTAGAAATGTCGAGTTTAGAATAAATATGATTCATCTTGCATTAGCTGGGCATTATTTCCGCTCCTTCTGCTTGCTGGAGACAAATGACACAGCTTGTCCACGATTAGGTACAATTTCTCCACATTAATTTTTGCAGATTTTTCAATTCAGCAAACATGAGAAAAAAACTAAAATGTAGCAAATTCATCCAGTACAACTGTATGTAACTTTTACAGCAGAAATTAAGTAATTTCTCATAGGAAAAACAAACAAATTTCAGAAGTAATGAGCACTATAGAATTTAATTACTTTTGGGGGGTTTTATTCTCTTATTTTTCCAAGCTGCACAAGGAAGGAAATCGATGGAATTACATACCACTAACTTGTCACTCATTATGAAATTACCATGAAAACTCTTCATACTTAGTTTAGCACTCACAGACATTTATTGAAATGGAATCAGACTGCTCATTTGCTAAGAGAGGAGAATTTGTTCAAGAAAAGACATGTTTTACTAAATACTTTTGGAAGATACAGCAGGCAGAAGGGAGGTCCCTAAGTCCAACTTGGAAAGTTCTTAGGCGCTAACTGATTCAACCCCAGGCAAACAAAGCAGTACATGCACTCCCCTGGATATTACAACAAACAACAAAGCAGCAGCTGCCTTTTAGCAGTGTGAGAAGTCTTAGAGCAGACATGTGACTCTGGAAACATGACATCATGAATCTGAATTGCATCACAACTTTTCCAATGTGAATTTTTCAATAAATTAACCCAACACACCTGAAACCTGACCCAGGACACTTGAGTTTGGCATGACAGAAAGATCTTAATCAGGGCAGACCTCTGCCAACATCACAGATGATTTGAATGACAAGATTTCATGAAGTCTCTTCTTCTCATACTGACACTGCAGTAGCACTTATTATTAATGTGTAAGCCAAAATAATCAGGTCTTCATGTAAAAAGCACATACAACCTGAGACACTTTGATTTTGCCACACTATGCTTTAAACCACATAGTAGGATAAAGGATCTAAAAAAAATTGATGCAAAAACTTGTCTGAGGTGTGGAGCTTCATACAAGAGCAACCATAATTACTATTTTCAAACACTTGTCAATATGCAGAAACGTCATAACTGATGATTAATATGACAAGTATGGTAAAGAATAACTGACCTGTGCTTAAAGCTAGGACAAAGTGAAAGATAATGAAGGATAGTGATACAATAGTTTATCAAAACCACCAGATAAAAATGGGTACCTACAACACATTCCTTACAGATGCTAGTTACAGTAGCAATATTGTAACAATAGAGACCCCAGAGATCTTCAGGAAGACCTCTACAGCAAAAATTCTATTTTCATGTCCCTCCAGAGCTGTGCATTGAAACAAAAAGAATCTCAAAATTTTAAAGAGTAACTCTAGAGAAAGTATAGAGTCATGTACTCATATTGCCAAAAGTTTGTTAATTAGAGAATCTGAAAATGCACACTCACCTACTTTCTACCTATCTGTTTTAATGCACAATATTTCCATATTCTCTGAAAGTCTAATGCAAGACCCCAGGTGTCCATCTTTAATGCAGTGAGCCAGTGCATCTGCTCACATGCATAATGCTGTTTTCTGCCACAGTGAATTTCCAACGAAACAGCTTTTCATGAAAACAGAATGCTTTGAAAAGATATTGAAATAAAAGGAACATGCTACTTTTGCTTTGGCAGAGCTGAGAATATTTTAAGTGTCTATTGTGTTTTGATGTCTCTTCTAATATGCTGCCTTCATTACTGAATAAAAAAATCCATATTTTTTTTCCTATACTTTCCATTTTTTTCCCAGAAAAATATGTTCAAACTTTGATTCATTAAATGTCCCTGCAAATCTCGCCTGAAAATCAAAAAGGAGTATTAAAAACTTACTACATTTGATAAATCAGTCAGTTTTTCTAGAGATGAATTTTATGTATTTTCTATTCCACAGAGAGCAACTGATGGATTTCACTGGTTGATAGAGATAGCTTACTCAAACAGAATGCAATACGACATAAATGTATTAATATAAACTTATTTTACAAGGATGATACAGCTGTTTCCAGGGAGAAAATACACATAACAACTCACCCTAAATCCGGTATTTCCAATTATTTAACACATAGGCCTAAACAGACAATGTTACAAGTCCTCTTATAGTCCATGTACATGCAGGTCCTTATAAAACAAAGGACTAAGAGAGGCATGATGCATCCAGTTCTGCTGCAAATTTTAGGTAGCTGCAGAACTCAGGACACTGAGTTTGGAAGTATGCATCTTTTCTCAGATTTAGACACAACTGGTGACAACTCAAGGCTCCTTTTAGTTATAGCAGTTTAAATATAATTTTTCATAATAATCAGAATATTTCTAGAATATAAAACAAAGTCCAAAAATTAGCTTTAGAACTTCTCAAAAATTTTAAAAAGCAGGTCATAGACACCTCTGTAAAAAAACTTCAAATATTTATTAACAGCAAAGAAAATAGGTGAGGCCTGCACTATTTTATCTTTTGACAACATTCTTCTCATCAATGTTTTCTGTAGCATGTTGTATAGTGCTTTAGAAAACTAAAATGGCTGTTTCAGACTGAGCCAGACTCTTTTTCTGCACATCTAAGAACAGGAAAAAATTTCATGACACCCAAGAAAATGAACACAATTGTCTCAAAAGATCTATTACTTTCTGAAATCTTTCAACTTATTGAAAGAAATGAAGCTTATTTTGTGTTTTACTACAACTACACAAATGTGTTCTAAGTGCTCTTTCTGTTAGTAGGGCAGTAGCTATCTGGGACATACCTTATGAGGACATGCATATTTCTAGTTTTTTTCTAGAACAATTACTTTCTCTTTAGTGTGTTCAGAAGCACATCCTGACTATTAATGGAGTAAGAATTGATACTGTTCCTCAGCCCAGAAATCAAGACAATTCCTCCATACTCCTTTAAGGAATATATTGTCAGGGTTTAACCCTAGCTGGCAACTCAGCACCAAGCAGCCACTTGCTCACTCGTCTCCACTCCCTGGGTATTGAAACAGGACAACTCCTGTGGCAGGGAGAAATGATGAGGAGGACTCCATCTTATCAGAAGGCTAATTAGTTACTTTATTATACCATATTATTCTATATTATATTACACTATACATTACATCTATATTATATTACACTTTACATTACATCTAAACTGAATCTGCCAAGCACTCAACCATGCACACTACTGCACTCCAACTGCACAGAATCTCACAACTGTCAGCCAACAGTTCCGACACACTGGTAGGCCAAGGAAACAAAACACCATCACTTTGGGTAAACAATCTCTATATTGCATTCTACTCTGGCACAACACAGGCACAGCAAATGAGAAAAGAATTGTTTTTGCTTTCTCTGAGGTTCAGAGAATGTGAAACCCAGAAATATTCTTGGGAAGAATTGTGCCTTGCTTTTCTCTGTGAAATGTGGCTATACCTGGAGGGACTGGGAGAGGAACCAGAAAAAACATGGAGTTCAGATAAGAACATTTAATAATTGAAACAAAGTAAAATATACTGATACTAATAATACTAATGATAATACTAACAACAATAATAACAATGGTTATGAAAAGGAAAGATAGAGAAATACAAAACCCAAGAAAAACAAGTTATGAACGAGAGTTTCTCACCAACCACTAACTGATGCTAAGCCTGTCCCCAAATAGTTATCAGCCCCTGTTCCAGATATCTCTCCCAGTTTATATATAGTGGTCATGACATTCTATGGTATTAATAGCCCTTTGGCCAGCTCAGGTCACCAGTTGTGGCCACGCTCCCTCACAGCTTTTTGTGCACTTCCTCAATTGCTATGGGACACTAAAAAGTCCTATTGACATTATGTTCATACTAAATCCAAAATACAGCACCGCATCAGCTACTAAAAAGAAAACTAACTCTGCTCCAGCTGAAATCAGGACAGATATAAAACAAAAAAAACCCCACAGATTTATTTGCGACTAACACTTCATGCAATTATTTTCAGCTAAAGCAATTAACACCTAAAGAAATTATGAGCAGTAATCTAAAAAACCCTCAGTTCTGCTTTGCAAAGACAAATGTCTTAGAAATCAGAGGCAACCAACAAGTCCACCCACATACCTAATAGTTACATAATCATACCAGTACAAACAAAGAAATCTGTCATTCAAGGAGCAATTCAAGAAGCAGTGATTGAAAGAGGAAGGCTCTTAATCTTTTCGCAACTTCTAGGTGTATGAGTAAGGAGAAAGCATTAAATTACTCCCACCTGCTGATTTGCTCCAGCACGTAGCTTAGTCAGGCAAAACCAGGGAAGATACCGGGCAAAGGTAGGGAATCATTGTCCCAGTACTATAACAGAGACAGTCAGCTTTAAGATGCATTTGAGGGCTGCACACACTCACCTCTGCTACTGATAGTACATCTCCTCCCTCCAGCAAGTACACACACAGCAAACCAAGGTAACACCTCAGGTTCACCACCTGAGGAAGAAAGGATCAAGAAACTACACCTCTCCGTGGCTCGGGCAGTTACAGGGGAAAAAATTGTTAAGATGTTCAGTTTAGTTATTGCTGAGGTCTTACTTCCCACCCCATTTCCCAAGCTATTACATCACAATTCCCTTCCTGCTTTCACACTGATTCCCCTCCTTCTCTTTTTCTTCCCTCCAAAATATCAAAGATACACCTACTGTAAGTCATATCTTGTGAGAAGCATTAAGTATTAGACACAACCTAAGATAATACTCACATAAGAGATCTCTGGTATAATGCAAATTACTCCCCTATCTGAATGTAGTGCAGTTTGAGAAACAAGGTTATTCAAAACTGACTCTTCATTGATTTAAAGTGCTGATGATTTGTTACATGAATTTCAGGAAAGCAGACTTTTAGACCACTGTGCCTCCCATAACATAAGTTTATTTTTCATGTCTGGATGGTGAGATAGCAGCAACCCTGTTCCTAAGAACTGGTGCAATAGGCTAAAACTAATTTTTTCTGCTTTATCATTATAAAATATATGAAATATGTTTAGATTATATAGAAGATAATTCTTAAGGAAATCAATTTTTCTCACAATCCTACATTTAAAAACAATTATATTCTAAAATCGTGCCATTGTAGCACCTCATAGGACATGAAATCCATGTGCCTTAAGAGATCTCAGATTTATTAAATAGGATCATTTTTATTACTAGTGATAACTAGTGATTTTGACTTTATGCTTAAGTCCCTAATTAGCGCACTGTAACAGAACTAGAAAATAGCAATATTTTCAATAACACTGTGATAAAGAAAAAATACAAAATGTATCTACTAATATTTATAATCTCTTTTTAAAGGACTGGATGTATTTGATGGCTTCAGAAAACAATTTACCTTTTTATTTTCTTATCACAAATATCAAATTCAAAAACTTCTTAAAATAAAGGAAGAATTTCTTTATGGATATTTTTGGGAAAAAAAACTCAGCAGCAACTGTAGGGAATAACAGCACAATGAAAATTGAGTAAGCATGTGAATGGAATATAAACCACATGTAAAGCAGTTCATGATCTCTGAAGTGCTAAATGCTACTGTTTCAAAGATCAGGGCACCTACAGGTTTTAGGTAGTACATTTTTACTATCTGCATAAAGAATCAAGGAATCAGCAACTCTGGAAAAAAACGCCAAAATAAACAACCTGAAGACAAAAAAGGTACCATGGATAAAATACAGATTATAGCAATATGATGCTATTGAAAATAATTTAAAAAACCATGTTGAAATGGAGTAACCGAAATTCAATATTGAAAGCATTCATCTTAAAAAGCTATAAAAACATGGACAGAAAACATTCAAATGTTACAATTATGCTATATACTCAGGAACTGGCTAAGAAGTTGTGTACTCCATGATCCAGCTATGAGCGTCAGCATTACGGGACACGAGTCATGGTAACTTGGTCCTGCAAGACTTCTGGCTCTGCGGCATGAGGTTTTCTGCTGCCCTTGTGTCATTTTGGATGAAGTACTTATGTGTGCTATAATACCAACAGTATCAGAAATTTATAGACATTTAAATGAGTAACTTTTCCATTATGCCTTCCCCCCAGGACATGGCAATGAAGCCTTTCTTAGAGAACATCTAAACTTTATTCTTCAATATATGGAATTTTTAATGATAGTGCTCATCCAAGCTTTTACACTTTATAGAGGAAATATGATTGTGGCAAAGGTCTTTTAGCATCTTTTTCACATCAAAATAGCTTTTTAGCATTTTGAGCTTCCAGGGTGGCATTTCTGGCATGCTCATCATAAAGATGCCTGAAAACTAAGAAATTGATCTCTCTTGAGGTCAAAATTTGAAAAGGTTATTCCTAGCTGATGTGAGTCAAATTGTTACTAAAAAATATTCCTTCAAAATAACTTTTAAAGAAAACCTGTGATAATGCTCACAGAACAGTGTTATAATATATACTTTGTATAGCATTTTTAATGTAAATGCTCTGTGATAATTGGAAATATTTCCAGTAACACTGATATTGATATATGCTCTGTGGGGTTTTTTTATGGCATGTTTTCTCTTTCTTATTTGAAACCATTTTTTCCTGCTACTTTTCCTTCTGTTTTTGGGGTTACTCTTCAAATATAAACAATTAACAATTACGTAAAATTTGTAAGACTGTACAAATAATACAATTCCATGGACTACATGGTAGTAATTGCGTGTGAAACACAGTTCTGTCATCATTACTAAAATGCTGGTGCATTGCAGGAAATGCAGTTTACTTCAAGATGAATGATTTATTTGGAAAACAGAATGATCAGCAAATCTTATTTTTCTTACTAAGTCAAAAATATGTCATAGAATCAGAGAATATTCTGAGTTGGAAGGGACTCTTCAGGATCATTCAGTTCAGCTCCTGGCCCTGTGCAGGACACTCCAAGAATAACTCCATGTGCCTGAGCACATTGTCCGAACACTTTTGGAGCTTTGTGAGGCTGGTGCTGTAACCTCTTCCCTGAGGAGCTGTTCCAATGCCCAACCACTTGCTGGGTGAAGAACCTTTTTTTTCCTAATATCCAACCTAAACCTCCCCAACTTGATGCCATTCCCTTGGGTCCTGCCACTGTTCACTAGATAATTTTTTTTTAAAGAATAAATAATGTTCTGCAAATCCATCATCTGAGTTTCAAGTAAGTCATAAGTCAGCAGCCTCAGATTTACAGAAGGCAATTAAGCTTTTTTCTTCATGTGCTAACTGAAGCTGCATGACATGGTAATTCTCTTGGGGAATTATGATGTCTGAAGTACAAAAATTGTAATAAAAATTATGACAGGTTTCCCTCATAACTCTGTAAGATAGTAAAATTCTTGAAGCTTAAAAATTCTTCTGCATAATCTCTGCAGATTGCACATTCAATTCCATGGCAAAAACAAGAACATAAACAGACATGCAAATTCAGTATTTTACATAACAGAAGAAAAAAAAATCAAGTATTTTAGTATTAGCATGCAGATTAATAAAAAAATAGAAAATTGGTTTAGAACCACTCTGTAACAATTCTTGTAGAGCTTTATTACACATCTCATTCTATTTCCTGGCTGGCTGTGAAGGACTGCCAGGTTTTCATTTGTATTCCAGCTGTATCTGGTATTGATTTACATCATTAAGGATAGTTTTGTCTTCTAAACAAAAGGCATGAAATTCTTACGAATTATTCTCTTAATTCCAAGCAAATGCAACACAGCTATTATTCAACCAAATTATACTTACTGTCATGGAAGTTTTAAAGATATCAGAGTTACACAGCTCAAACACATAGAACTGCATATCTCTCCAGTGACAGTCTCTACCATAACTATCCTTTACATATCTATAGAGATATTATGGCCATGTAATAATGTGAATGTGAGTGCTGCTTGACATCACAGTTTACATCACTGCATGTACCAATTTCCAAGTATGACATATTTTGGACTGCTTAAGACAGAAATTTTGAATAGACCCTGTCCTCAGTGGGTCAAGTAATTACAGTGAAGCAGCAACAGGCAACAGAAACAGAGCAGTCTAGTCAGGGCTGAACAGATATCTACCTTCTGTGGGACTCTACCAACAGGAGATCTCTGTTTTCTTCATTGATTTTTTTACTAAATGTTTTACATTTCAATGCTATATATAGAAGGTTCTTTTTAACCAGTGAATTTTAGGGACTGTAAGAATTTTATGGATCTGGGAAAACTTTACTGTGAAAAACAGAAGTTGCTGAAAACAGCAATCTCAAGTTATTAGAATAATAATGACAAGCTATATGATAAGATGGATATATACGAATCACTGACTGAATTATATTAGCAGATCATCTTTAGCTTTCTATACATTTTGAAGATACAACAGAATAATCATACCAGATTTCAAAAAGTGAGAGAGATGTAGAAAGAAAGAAAAAAAGAAATTTCATTTATTGGTATGTTTTGGTCATTTTATCATCATTGTTAAAACAAAAACCCAGTATTAAACAAAATGTAGTCCATGTGTGTCACTTATGGTACAATTTTCAGTCTTTTTTTCCTTTTTAAGTCATTGGCTTGAGATATTTCATTTATAATATAAACCTAACTAACTTCTCTCTTAGATCACTAATATATGCTCATTTTTAATTTCACTCTGCATGTACAGACAATACCTCCTATAACGCAACTCTTGTTCTAAAGAAGCAATGCCCCCTATCCTCCAGTCCCAAATAAGTCTGAACACAGATTCTTAGGGTACAAAAATTTTCATCGATTCTTCAAAAAAAGGTAGAGAAATACTTAGCTAGAGCTAAGTATTTTGAAAAATTTTATATTCCAGGTTGTCCAGAAAATACTTAATGTAAAGAGACTTACTAAAGATTTCACTCTTTTGCCCCAACTATCTAAACAAATTAACACTGCAGCTTTTGAGATGAGATACATTTCTTCCTCTTGAAGGTGGTCTCAGTAAGAGGGATAGGCTTTTCTGCCTTGGAGACACCACTGGTATAGATAGACTATCATCCACATCATCAATTGATGAGTTTCCACACCCAGAGCCTTGTACCCAGGGACTAAGGCATCTGGAAAGGCAAGGTGGGAAAGGAGGAGGTTTGTTTTGCCTGCCACCTCAACCATACACTCGTCTCCATTAACTCTTTTAAGTTACTGCCTTCTGCCTGGTAGTTGGAGGATATAAGATTCCCTTGGATCTTATTCTGGTGGCTTTCCCAGTTTCTGTCCCAGAAATGCTTCCTAATGCTCCTTAACCTTTTTACTTCCTCACAAAACTCTGACACCAGATTGCACAGGTAAGTGCCTTGCCACACCTCACACTATGGTTCTCACTACTGCCAGCTGCTTTCTGAGCAAAGGCCCTGCAATGCCCTGGGGAAAATACTGAAAACCGAAGTTCAGCAAAAAGGAATGTATGTTTGCTATAGTTCACCAAGGACAACCTTAGGAGCCACAACACCAAAGCAGCTTGGTGTACCACTCCAAGAGAGACATACAACAATGGATGGCACGACATGGAAAAGCAGGCATACTCTGTTGAAAACAATACAGCTTTTGAGAATTAAGACAAATGACCCAAAGTGGTGACTGAAAGCTGAACTTTGCTTCATTAACTCTACATAGACTTTTTGCTACAGGCTGTCTTGAGGAGGAGGAGGAAGCAAATGAGGCCATCTGCAGGCATCTGAAGCAGACTCAAAGTCACAGGCCCTGGTTCTTTTGGGGGACTTTACTCCCCTGACATCTGCTGCAGAACCAGCACAGTGAAACACAAACAGCCCAGGAGGTTCCTGGAAAGCACGGATGGCAACATCCTGACACAGGTAGTGGAGGATCCCCCAGGCAGTGGTGTGCTGCTCAACTGATACTAACAAACAGAGAAGGCCTTGCTGGAGTAAGAGTGTGGAACTCAGCTCCAGATGAGGAGAAAGCAGGGTAGCAAGTAGCCACAACCAGAGACTTTGGGAGAGCTAACCTGAGCTTCTGCAGGAATTTTCTGGGAAGAATTCCATAGGAACCAATCCTGCAGAGTAAAGAGGCTGAAGAGAGTTGGTTGATAATCAAGGATCATTTCCTCCAGGCTCAAAAGCAATGAATCCAAATGTGCAAGAAAGGGGAAAAAAGACCTGGCAGATAAATAAAGAACTTCTCTCATTACCCAGTGGTAAGCAGAAGTACACAGGAACTGGTGACAGGGTCAGGTCACTTGGAAAGAATTTAGAGAGGTTGTCAGAGTAAGTAGAAATGAAACAGGAAAAACAAAGGCCCATGTGGAATTAAATCTGGACAAGGATGTCAAGGACAACAAAAGTGGATTCTTCAAATACATCAGTTACAAAAGGAAAACAAAAGATAAAGTAGGCCCATTGCTAAATGCTGGATCATCTGGAGCAATCCTGTGCAATGTGCTCTAGGGTAACCCTGCTTGAGCACTGGGTGCCTTCCAACCTGACTCATCCTGTATTTCTGTGTTTCTTTAACTCCAAAACACATACTACTTTTCACACCCTCACATATGCTAATTTATGCCTATAATCAGTCAAACTCCACCTAAATATGAAATTACAATTGTAATTTTACCTTCTCCTCTCCCTCAGAAAAACTCATTGTAAGTGTAGTGTAAGTGGAAATGCATGACAAGAGATTTCACCTTCGTATTCTGGGATGATCAACAGGCTATAACTATCTCCTCCCCCATAGGGATGCTTATTGGGCAAGACTTGAATAATCAGCTCTACCAAGTGCTTCTTCAGAAAATTCAGAAAGCAAGCTTGTGTTTGTTATCATACTTTTAGCAATATATATTCATGTCAAAATGTACTGTATTTGTTGTTAGCTTTATTACTAATATTTGAGGTATTCACATGTCCTTCTGTAGACAGTGTATGTATCACTGTCAAACGTGCATTTCTGCTGCTCAGTAAACAACATGATTTTGCACCTGGCCATGAGAGTTACTGAACGTGACCACACTCCTAAGTCCTGCCAGGACAGTTCATTGTTCGCCAGCAGGCATACAATGTATCACGCTGTCTATAAATCCATAATCATGGTAGCACTCATTGAACCCAACCAGATTCACAGTGCCACTTGGCTCTCAATTTCTGTTGTTTAGTGTTTAATTGGCCATTACTTAGTATCTAAGCCTAGCAGCTCCCAATCCCTCTGACGTCAGAGAACAGCTACAATACAAGGGAGTTTATTTTCTGCCAAATTCAACACAACAGAAGAATCTGCATTACTCTTAATGCAACACATGCTCTGCTCATGGAGAGCAGATCTCTCTGCTATGAGATCTGAACAGCTGCATGTTTTCTTGGGAACTTACTCTGGGTAGCCACAACAGTTCCGGTTATTGCAGAAGACATAGTTTCTGCCAGGAGCTAGGAGGATGATGACCACCTCCTGGGAGAATGACGACCACCAACTCACTGCTTGAACTGATAAGGTGTCAACACCATTACTGTGCATCCCTCTGCAGTAACTCTGCACCATTCCCTGGTAACTCACACTCCCCAGGCTGTTTTGTAAACATATGGAGGTGGCCACAATTCCTCTGGCAATGTCCAGACCTTGTAAGCATCTCTCCTGAGAGCCACCAGATCTGTGTGGGTGTCTCTATGCTCTGGCAATTGGTTTGGCAATTGGTTTATCTAACGCTATACTAAGACTTCTCAACAAAACCCACAAACTATCACTTTGGTTATCTAGAGTCTTTCCCTTCCAAGTTTACTGCCTAAGGTTTACCATTTGGCAGGTATTTGAAAAGTTTGAAGCTTTCTGTTTAGATAAGAAGCAATTTCATTACAAATAAGGTACAGAAGTCAGATAAATCACCAAAAGCTCTAAGTGGTGCATTCCCAACCTTCTCTAAGTTACAAGCTGTAACCTATTGTGGAGAATTATATATTCATCTTCTTAATTATTTTAGAATAAAGATCTACCAAGGAATTTCAGCATAGAAAATTCAGTGATTTATAACCTTGCCACAAAATAAATAAATCCTACTGTTTACACCTATAATACAGCACCAGCACCTGTAATAAAAGCAGAAAAGACTGTATACTGCTATTCTGATTTTAAAAATATTAATTAATTTTTATGTTCACAATAGCGGTTAATCTAGAAAAGACCTTGATTAACATAGTTTATTCTTCAGACTCTTATTCTTAAAATTTCACTGTATTAAACTGTTCTGATCACCATTGTGAATTTCTTCTTTATAGTTAAACCCACAGTAAATCCATAAAACTTTGCTCTATTTAGCAATATCACTTCTCAGGATTATGTAATGAAGTAAGCTGACCTTCTAATCAAACCCTAAGGAAAGCAGGAAAACTTTAAATCTGTAAGAGAAACTATACCTACGAAATCTAAATAATATCAAGAAGTTCCTATGAAACAGAAATCAGTAACATAGAAATGTAAGAAAAAATAAATTGTCAGATGTGACACCTACAACAACTGTCATTTTGATAATTTCTAAATGACAGACATGAACCTTCTAATCACAAATAAAAAGAAACCAAAATTGAACTAAATGTTCCAATCTTTTTAAAAGCCTGAAAAAGAAGTGAAGTTTTAATTTGAACTAAATACTTCTCTTTCCTTTAAAAATAATCCCATATTTCCATGAAGCACTATGCTTTTTCATAACATAAAACCCTCTATACAGCTCTAAAGAAAATCCCAGGCACTTAAGAAATGTTTCCATTTTAAGTAAAAACATAAATCAAAAAGCATCAGGTGAGATGCTGGTAAGCTCTCAAACATTTCTAACAGTACATTAAGGTCATTCCTTAGTCCTTAAACACATCCCTAAAGGATAACTGCACAAGTTTAAGCTTTTTCAACTCCAAGTACTTCCTTGACCAAGGGTCAGCACTGTCAGCTAAGCTTAGATCCATAAGCCTGTACATAGTGAAAATTTTCACAATAAACCTGTTAGCACAGAAGACAGTTTTTATTAGGACCAGCTTAATCACTCAAGAGTTTGGGTCACCTACTACCTTAACCACTTTCCACTCTCAAGGAACACCATGTACTATCAAAACTTGTTGCCAAGATTGAGCTGGTAAAAACAAGGTGAGAAGGGAAGGGAAAGGATTACTACAACATACTCAGAATTTTTTTTCCCTCAGAGGAAAGATAAAGTAGTATGTGGGTATCCTTTACATCATTTGGGAACTACTTGAGAGGCTCTGTGATTAATGGACATCTACAGCAAAGATCTACATGCAAATAAAAGGCAATACAAAAATTTAGCCAAGTATTAATACAAAATCATTTTACTGGAATGAAAGGAAAGGGTCTTTGCAATACCTTTGAGCCACCTGGAATGTAATGGTTACCATATTTACATAAATATTTACCAGCCCATGAAACCTTCAAAGCAATGGGTATGTAATATACCATAGAGGGTTACCATTATACAACAGCACAGTGACAAAATGCAGAGCAAAAGTAGTGGGTGGTTTTTTAATGTTTTTTCAGTTGAAAGTCATCAACATATAGGCATCTATGATTTTTATGCATCATATATATATGATGCCTAATAAAATATTTAGGATCCAAAACCTGCATTTTCTATACCTAAATTAAGTTAATTGGGTGATCACATGCATTAAATAAAGAAAAGTGTTATTGAGATAAAAAACAAAGAAGGCTTTTATGGTGTGATCAGTACCAAGTGCTCTGTATGTCTTAATTTTTTACAGCTAGATAAATAAGCAAGCCAAGAAGATCCTCATTTTACCAATTCTACTACTATTCTCATAGTGACAGTGGAAAATCCAATTTACTGCGCATACCGAGATAATATTCTTTAACACATATTTAGTTACATTAACAAAACTAAGTAATACTTGAAAGCATTATGATGATAATTTAAGAACAAAAACATTTCTAGTACAGTTATTTTATGCTCAGATTTTGCTGCACTGAAGAAAACAAAAATTTAGAAACTAAACCATTCAAAAATTATTAATCTGGCCACCCCAAATGAACAATATGGACTCTACTCATTCCTCTCAATATATTTGTTATGCATCTTCTTCCTTTAGCTTAGATGCAATGTTCATTTGCACTTTGAAGTTTTCTCTTTTCTCTCAAATAATATTCACTAAGGTGAAAAATGGTGGCTGCTTCCCTCATAAAGCACTCTACAGTTCAAGGTTCTACATCGACTGATAGGTCAATCCCTGCCTTCAGATCTAAAACAAGAAGAAAATCAGTTTGCAGCATCAACTCTCCTTTCACACAGATCAGATACATTGAAAGTCTACCAAGTCTCATCCATAATCCCATCCCACTGACTGCTCACTAACCATTTCACCATGCTCAAATTGACAAGGATTTTGATCTTAATTTTCCTCTTTTTAAGTAATCTGATAGCAAGGGATAAGCATTTAGTATATCTCCCTTATGTCTATGTTGCTTACCTGCTCTTGTAATGCCTATGCTGTCATTTTGTTTCACTTATTTTGAAAATCATCATAAAAAAGGGCTGAGTCACATATATCTGGAAATACTGGATCAAATGTTTGTTATTTACAAAAAGCTGTCTAGGACAGCACAAAGTTCTGAATTATACAAATGTTTCATCAGCAAGTACTCCTCTGACACCTGCTTGTATGTTAGTAACAATTACTCAGCTGTATAAACAAGGAAATCACCCAAACAGACTGAAAAACAGCACCCAAAAAACTAAACTGTATTAGGAAACATATCACTTCATTAAAGACATTGAGAAACTAGAGCAAGTCCAGAACAAAGCTGGTGAAGCATCTGAAGAGTAAGTCCTATGAAGAGTGGCTGAGGGAGCCAAGATTGGAGAAAAGGAGAGGAGACCTTATCACTCTCTACAACTCCTTGAAAGAAGGTCTTAGTTAAGTGAGGTCAGCCTATTCTCCCAATGTTTAAGGAAAGACTGGATGTGGCACTCAGTGCCATGGTCTGGTTGACAAGGTGATGTCTGGTCAAGGGTTGGACTAGATTATCTCAGAGGTCTTTTTTAACCTAAATAATTCTGTGATTCTGGCAGGAATGGCAGACGTATTCAGCAAACCTTCATCTCCTACATTTTCCGCTTACCTAACAAATCACATCCAGGAGAGAGCTGCAAATTCTCAATTTCTATTTAAAAGCTATACTATTTCTACTTGCTATAATGAGATCATTTTTACCATGACTAGTTAAAGAACTAGATGGGATTACTGCAAATAGAAAACTCCTAAGGGAAAAAGAGACATGACAGTTATCTCAAAGGCAACTTTCATAGTGACCACAGTATTTTTCAGATAGATGGGGTATCTTGAAACTATGGTGAACTGGAAAGTGCCCAGGCATTATAAGCAGTTCTGAATATGCTGAGTCTACACTGCAAACTGTTACGGCAGCAAAATTATGCAGCCTGCAGGTATCAGTTATAAAAAGCAAATGCCTCTCACAAGCACAGAAATACTCTTTCCGTGATGGTCAAAAAGCAAAATGCTCAGAACCAAAAGGACATCTGTGATATAAGTCAAGCCTTCTTAGTCACAGATCTGGAATTTCTCCAAAATCATGTAAGTGCTAGTCTACTGCAAGACTGCAATTCCTCTATCATCAAGGAATTTATTTTTAATACTGTAGAAGAAAACCAAAAAGCTACAGACTGGATGGCTGAATATCCTGCAGTATCAGGTAACATGAATTTTTCTGCTGCTTGCACTGCTCTCTTTCTCCAGCCATCACTTCTATGTTGTCTTAACACTGAATGTAGATGGATACTTTCCTATTAAGGAGATAACAAACTTGAGACACCAGGCTAAAGACTAAGATTCCTATATATTATCTCTTCCTCAGAATAAGAAGTTTCAAAAAAAAGTTTGTATTTGCAATGGCTTCTTTATTTATAGTCAAGTTGATGTAAACGTACTCAAGAACATGTCTCCTACTATTGCTCTGATGTGAAAAAAGCAGAAGAATATATAACTTTCAAATACAGGATATTTTCTGCAGCCTCCACTTGTGTTCATATGCCCTTATATCTGACCAGTTTCATAAAATTAAATTTTCTGAACTATGAAGTTAACATATTCATTACTCATTTTATGAGCTCTGTGACAATCTGTGTATGATTTTGTTATGAAACCTTCTCACACAGTCCCTTCCTTCTCTGCTGAAAAAACAGACAGTAACACTGACTCTCCACCAAGAGAATTTTCTGTCATAGTGTCACTTTGTAAAAGATAGGCTACTGGACAAATTGGAAGATGATGTAGGCTGCAGCGCCATCCTTATGATGTTGACATTGCTTTAAGATTTATATTTGTCAGACTTGGACAGTGCAGTCTCTCAGCTTGCCAAGTGCCCTGCTGTGATAAGGTGCAAGGAATAAGTAAGCTGCTTAAGTTCAGAGCTGACAAGACAGATGTAATGCTTGCTGGTAATGAAAACAACACACAGCTATTCCTGAAGACCACACGGTTAAACATATTGGATGTGCCTAGCAAATGATCTCACATCACTACGTGTACAGGAAAAATAAATCACTTCTCCAGAAACAAAATGGTGTTGTCTGTCATTCAGGGCATTTAAGAGACTCAACTCTAGTGAAAGCTAGGGGAGCTGTCTAAGAGACCATACCTTCTCCTGGTAAGAGAGGGTTCCCAAACAAAACAGTAGCATGAAATAAATTAAATGTTTAAAAAGCTGCACAGGAAAAAAGGCAGGACAAATCACTAGTCTCTAAAAGACTGTGCCATTTTTCCACCAATAAAACTTTATCTAAAATTGATACCTGTGGAGAGTTCAAGCATGGCTTAAAAAGGCCATGAAGGCATAAAGTTGAGAGAACAGTAAAAGGTAGTTGCAAAGCAGTTCCAAAAGCAGTTCCCAGGCTGATTTCTATAAACAATTAGGCTCTCTCATGCATGGCTTTATAAACAACAAGGTTCTCAGACAGTCTTCCCATAACAAGCAAAACACCCTCTCCGGGAAAAGATGGCACCCTGGGAACAGATATGGAAGTTTTGGGAACCTTTCATATCACAGTGGGAACACTGGTTCTGTTTTTAATAAACAATCATAGGTATTGTAAAACAAAAGGAGTGGTTAGAGTTTTCTCTGTTAGCCTATCGTGAGCTTGGATTTTGTAATATGCATGAGGTTAATCAGCACTGTTATTTAAAGTGACCGATCGATCAATAAATCGGAGTTCGATGCATTAAAGGATGGTCGTCTCCCCTTCACTTCAATAGATACCTTATCCTTTTTCTTGGAAATTGCATATATAGAAAGCTCACAGAGAACTACTACAGCTAATGGAAAAAAAAGTAACCCCAGGCAGCAGCTCAGCTATCTTTTTTTTTTCCTTTTTAAAATGAACATTAACTTGAGTTACTTTAAATCCCCAGAATTTGCTGTGCAAATCAACTTACTACTTTCTTCAGCTTCTCCTTACAAATATTACTTCAAATAGCAGCCAGCTTCCTAAAGAAAAACCAGTATCTGTTCATGAAGACAAGTTCTCAAGCTTATAACCTGAACTGGACCTTTTACCCTTCAAGGAACAGGTCTCACAGTAATGTTTCAAGGATCACCACACATATGCCTTGTGGCAGAGAATTTTAAGTGAGGGAAACAACAGGAAAAAATTAGTTTAAAGTACTAAAAAACCAAACTGCTGAAAGCTAAAAATTCTCACTGAACCGAGTTTTGAACTATTTCCAATTATTTCCAAGTAATTAATTTATCAATTGCTCATCATTCTATCCTTAAAACATGTCAGATCTATGACATGGCATGCAGCATAAGTAACAAGCAGAAGGAGCTAGAAGTGACTGTGCAAATGGAAAGCTATGATCTAATCACAAATGCTGAAATTTGGTGAGACAAATCACATGACTGGAGCATTCCAATTAACAACTACAAACTGTTCAGAAGGGACAGGCAAGGAAAGGGGGACAGACAATTTTCCCTCTTCTTGGACTTGATTGCACAAACTCATCTTTGAAAAACAGTGATGAACAGGTCAAGAGCTTGTGGTTGAAAATCAGAAGCCAAGCAGATAAATAAAATCTCATGGCTTGTGTTTATTACCCATCACTCAATTGAGGGAACCCTGTTGACAAAACTTTCCTAGTTAACCTGCAGGGAGCATCACTCTGGTAGGTTCTGATCCAGCTGCAGGGACTTGTCAGGACAGTCCCTGACATCTGCTACAAAAGCAGCTCGGCAAGATGGAAGCAGTCCAGGAGACTCCTGGACAGCATCAAGGATAATTTCTTACTCCAGGTGTCAGAGAAGTGCTACTGCACCTGCTACTTACTGACACAGATTAACTAACTGGAGAGGTCAGAATCGGTGGCAGTCTGGGCTCTAGTGGTCATGCCCTGGTGGAATTCATGATCTCAGGGATTTGGGGCCAAAGAAAGGTTGAAGTTACTACTCTGAATTTTAGAAGCCTGAACTTTTAGTTATTTTAGTAATTAAAATAATGGGATGGGACCCTCTGGAAAACTGCACTTAGGGAAAAAGGAACAGAACTGTCAGATCTTTAAGGACATTTTTCATAGAGCCTGAGATCTCTCCATTTCCACCACTGAGCATTCAGGCAGGGAAGGCAGGAGACCAGCATAGCTCAGTAAAGACGTCCTGGACAAAGTGAAATACAAGAAGGAAAAGCACTGGAATCAGGGATGGCATCCTGGGAAGAAAAGAGAAGTGCTGTCTGATTGTGGAGGGACAGGATTAGGAAAGCTAAGATGTAGTTGGAACTGAATTTGGCAAGGGATACAAAGAATAGTAAAAATGACTTCTATAGGCACATTGGTCAGAAATGGAAGATTAAAGAAAATGTGAGGTACTCAATAATTTTGTTTGCCTCAGTGTTCATTAGTAATCACTCTTCCCACATCTCTGAAATCCCTGAATCTCAAGATAGGAACTGGGGAATTGAAGTCATTCCCAGTGAACCAGCAGATGAGGTTCAAGACCACCAGGGGAACCTGAACAAGTCCATAGGACTGAGATGCATCCCAGTGTCCTAATGAAATTGGCTGATTTAGTTGCCAAGCCACTCTCCATCACATCTGGAAAGTCATGGCAATCAGGGAAAGTGCCCACTGACTGGACGAAAGAGAATATTACCCTTTTTAAGAGGCATATTTATAACAGAAAATATTTTTCCATAATCTTGCATCACCTTTGTATCCGGGGTAAGGGGATTTTAACTGGAGCATCACTGCAATTATTGCCAGTTGGGTTTATGACACCATAAAGTTGTATTATTCAATGTTTTAGAAATTTACTTTTTTATTATATGCAAGTTTAAAGCAGTTTTGAATAAATTTTGCTGTGCTACTGACTACACATTTTTAAAAACCATACAGTTCCTCACACTGTTTTTTTAATTTCTTGGAAGACCCCACTGTTTCATAACCACCTTTAAACAGTTAGGGTTGGAGAGAATCTTTAAAAATCATCTAGTTGCAGCTCCATGGCCACTCGACCAGTTTGCTCAAAGCCCCCATACAACCTGATCTTGAACACTTTCAATGATGAGGCACCCACAAGTTCTGTGGGCAGGCTGCTCCAGCATTATACCATTATATAAAGTGGTATAACTTTTAGTGTAATAAAAAAGGTCTTCCTTGTATCCCATCTATATCTACCTTCTTTTAGTATAAAACACTTGCTGGTAGTCCTGTCACAGCAGGTCTTGGTAAAAAAATCTTTCCCTGTCTTTCTGAGAAGTTCCTTTTAAGTATTAAAAAGCCTCAGTAAGTTTTCACCACAGCTTTCTCTTCTCCAGGCTGAAAAGCTTCAGCCTTCTCAGCCTGTCTTCATAGCAGAGGTGCTCCAGCCCTTTGATCATTTTTGTCTTGGACCTATTTTAACAGGTCCATTATTTTTTTCTTGTGCTGGAAAACCCCAGAATTGGATGAACTATTCCAGCGGGGAGTACTCTCACAAAAGTGGAGTAGAGGGACGAAGGCCCCTGTCTTGATTTGCTGGCATGCTGCATTTCATTTAGCCTAGGATGCACTTGGCTTGTTGACTTTTTGGGTTGTAAGTTCACGTTGACAGCTTGCGTCCAGCTTTATCCCCTGTACTCCCAAGTCATTCTCTGCAGGGCTGCTGTCAAGCTATTCATCTATCAGCTTGTATTGATATTTGGGATTGTCCCTAGCCTGAACAGAGATGTGATACAAAATTACGGAAGAATTTTGCAGTTTTAATTTATCTTTAAACCATTACAATCACTATACAAAAAAACCCCATGCACATAACTTGTGCATATCAGAGATAAATCTTCCTGGATTCTGGTGTCTGCAAATTCTTTTCTTACAGATATAAAGCTGGTACCAGTTTTCTTTTTCCAGATTTGTAATTTCTGCATACACTGGACACAGTTAATCCTTGACAGTTTCTACATTTTTAACAGCAGACATGTTTATGCCTCTTTCTGCTCATGTCTTCAGACATTATTTATAGTAATGCATTTCTAACATTTGCCATATCTTTCATAAGACTTGATACTACCATACCACTGCAAGATACAAACTTGACAGTTTGCAATAGGATCTGACAGTAAGTACTATACTGCCAGCAAACTATATTCTTCTAATATCCTTATTAAAAATCCAATGAATGCTGTGACCAAATGATATATAGTAAATTCTATTTTGCACATGATAGCAATGAGTCACTAGATTTTTATTAAATTAAATATTGCAGTAAGCAACTATTGCATTATTTTTAGTTTAACACTTTTTGAAGTAAAGTATATTACTAAAAGCTATTTCATAAACCATTATAACGCAATTTGGAAATATCTTAAAATCTGGCACAAGATTTCTGTCTATTTTGGTCCCACTGCCTGTGAATATGTGCAATGATCTAGTTAATACATGACTGCATCTATGGCATAACGATTCTACTCAATGGCCCTTTCAGCAATATTTTTGGAAACACTGAGAAGTAATCAATACTTCTTTGTATTACCAGAAACACATAGCAACACTGATATACATCATTGCAAGTGCTTCTCTACTTTTCCACAAACACAGCTGCAATAGCTCTACTAGCCCACTGTAGTTTAACAAATGAATTTCATTACAAATTAGAACAGATTAGATGAGCACTGTCCTAAAATGTCTTTAATCCTTTTTAATCATTGAAACAGAATGACACACAGGAGAATATGTGCCCATTCTTTTAAAAGCTCATACAAATTTTTTGCTTTGAATCCATTCTTCAGTGCCATACCACAGAGAAATCTCTATATTTTTAGAATTGATGTACCTTTCAATACTATAATCTTCAGCTTTCAAGCTCACTATTATTTGCCTTCAGGTGTAAATTTTAAAGTGTACAGCCTTCTAAAAAATCTTTATGGTTTCAGCCAGATTCTGAAAGGCTTGTAGATCAGTCATCATCACACTAGATTTCTTTTCAAAATAATGTTCTTCAGTCAGAGTACACTTGTGGTTATACTCGGTTCACTTGTCAAATACAAATCTAAGGTCATCAAAAGCTTCAGGGCAACTTCAGCTATTCCAAAACTCATTTTCTACCTCTATTTTGTTGGAGAAATAGTATTTCAAGTATAAAAATAATAGAAAACTCTAAAGGTAGAGAAACAAAGGCATTGCATGTGCACGTTTCAGTACAGCATTGTAGCAATTGCCTATAAAGACAAAGTCAACCCAATAAATATCCAAGCATTTTACAACATAAAAAATACCAAAAGAAGATAAGGTATTTCACTATGAAGTTGATATATATTCTATTGAAATCATTATTTTAGAGCTGACATCTCAAAATACGTAGGTGTAAGAAGAGATGCTAATGAATCTATTTAGGTATTTCTGTTGTAATTGATGAAACATTTAAACACTCTTATTTACAAGGTCAACATTCATTATAAGTCACATGCCTGGCAAGGCTGAATGACACTAGGCTCAATATTCCTGTTGGCTTGAATTCCTTGGCCATATACTAACTAAAGCAAGGGCTTTTATTTAATTCCAGTTTTAAGTCCCATCTTTCAATAAAAATAGAAAAATAGACAAGAGAGCACTTTCTTTCAAAGGCTGATTTGATATTTGAGAGGTCAGTCTGAATTTTTTATCTCCAGAGATTTTTTATGCAGCTATAATTCATATTTATAATTAGAGCTGAGTAATTAACACTCTTTTGAAAACAGAGACGATCTAGGTACTTGGGGAAAAGCTTTTCTCTTCCCAAAGTAAAATTGAATTTTATCATTGACTTTGATGCACGAAGAAATCCAGTTTGTTTCCTATGACCTAAAGCCCCATAGACATAAATAGTCAAGGAAAAATGGAATTTTAAAAGCGTAAGCACACACCAAGCTTCTCTTGGAGACTAAAGACAAATGGAACAAGGCAAAAATAAATTAAATAAAAATAAACTCAGCTGAAAGCCTAAGCTTTGTCTGCTTTGGGTAAATTGTCTGATGCTGTTTAACAGCGTTGGGATGAAAGCTGACACCACGCTCATTCACAGCATGAATTCTACAAATTACATACTTCCTCCAACTTGTCATTAGCTACAACTCTGCCTTCATATTTACACAAATTTCAAGTGGTGCCCCTGCATCCCATCACTTCTCAGTACCTTTGCCTCTCTTTTATCTGCTCCTAATATTTTCACTGTGATTACAAGCACTTAAGTAAGCATTTGTATTTCCTGTTTTCACACTAGCTTATGTCTGATATTAAACTTGGAGACCACTGGAAGAGAAAACCAGCTGAACTATGTGTCCACAAAACAGCTAGAATACTGTAGTTCATGGAAAATATTGGTTTATAATGTTTGATATGGTATGGGATATCCCTTCAGCCATTTCTTTGTAGAACCTGTACTTAAATGTCCATATTCAACTTATTTATTTCCTAGCTTGGTAATGACAAATTGTCATTCCGTGTGGCTATTTGAACTCAAAGTGCCTGATGGATATGAACATCATAAAATGAAGAAAGATAGCCGGACTCTGTTACAAAAGGAGACCAGGATAATCTCATTTCTCCATTCAAATATATTTGGGGGGGGGGGGGGGGAAAAACAAACAAAAAAGAGAAAATGCATAATCACAGACTTACTGTGGAGAAACTACAGGTTATAGCATCTTTGCGGCATGCAACACTGAGGTTGCCTAGGAGGTCTTTTGCTTTCACATGAGAAGTCAGCTAAAGTCCAACAATATCATGGGTTTATATCCCTAAAATAGAAGTGATTTCACCTGAGTGCATCGCATTCTTCTCTTCCCCTATGGAAAAAACCCCAGCTAAACACTCTATTCATTTAGTCTACTTGCATTCAGGTAAAATTTTCAAAATATGCAATGTTTAATGAAAATTTCACTGTCATGTAAGTTTTCAGCAGTGATAGTACATGACACAAACCCTACTGACAAAGCTAGAGAAATATGAAAACACTGGCATGCTATAACAACCCAAAAACTTGCCAATGTGAAACAGTTGAATAAACAATTTTAAAGCTATAAACTACTATTAGTATGATAAAAATACTGAGTTTTACTCTGGAAGAAATTAGTATATCTTGAACATTTAATAGCAGAAAGACTGACAGGAAACACTGATTTCAACCCAAAACCTCTAGCGAAATCAATTCAACTGCAATCTCCACATCTACTAGCTAAACAAAAAAAAAAAAGCCTACCAATATGTTCATATTTACACAGATGTTTTTTAATTTGTATTAAAATTTAAAAATTGGCTTTTTACTTTCTTTTCTGTTCCTTTGTAGATGTTACATTAAAGAAAATGTCTGGTTCTCCTCTACAGATCTCTGAAAATAGTAGATATTCTGCTTATTTGGGTTTCTTGCTACTTCTTACTACTTTAGGGAGAAGGAACAGGGAGGACAAGGATAGAAAATGTTTCAAACAACTAGAACCATTTGCTCCTACAGTGTAATATCTAATTTTGGTATGGCTGCATGCTAGTATTTAATCTATTCCTTTATATTTTTTTCCATTATGTTTTGCTCATTAAAAAAAAATTAACAAAATACATCCTAAATTTTGTAAAGGATAGGTGGCACAGTAGGGAAGACCACATTTATTTATTACATACCTCATGCTTTACCACAAAATGGATTATAAAAATGGACCCGAATTAATTTTTAAAATTATTTTAAATTATTAAATTACTGCTTATGAATGTTCAATGTAAAGGTATTATGTACAAAGTTTGCCTTTGCTCTGATAGCCTCTGGCTTGAATGGTGGAGAGAGATGAAGAAAGGTGTCCTTCTCTATCAAACAGGATAACTGTGAAGCTGGAATTAGCTGCTGTGGTGGTTTGACCAGGAAGAAGTGATAATTCTGGGATGCTGTGGTCAAACCAATGGGTGCTTGGATTTTGATATTGGCACCTGGTGTAGCCAGTGGGGCTTGGACACACCTCCGAGAACACACAGGGGTTAAAAGCAGAGCTTCGGCCCTGGGAGGCTCTCTTGGGACTTCGAGGCAAAGAGGTCAGATCGCCCTCCCCCATCCAGCCACTGCTGCTGGGCCGGGGAGGGGCAGCCCTGTGGTCGGCCTGGGCCTGGACAGAGATGGGGGGTGAGGAGGCCCTTGAGGATGGAAGGGTGGAGGAGTCCCAGGAGACATCGGGCAGCCATTCCCCCCCCCAGGAGAGAGAGAGAGGAGAGCTGGCATCTGAATTTGATAGCGGCCGGCCCAGGAGGAAAAGGTGGGGGAATGCAGCGAGGAGGTGCCCGGCCGGAGCAACAGCAAGTGTGGGATTGCCGGAGCTCTGGGACAGACAGAGACTGAAATTTTTAACCCTTTTTCTTACATGACTGGGACCTTGCAAAAATGCTGATCCTCCTCGGAGCTGAATAAGAAGGGAGATAAGAGATGAGATGAGACAAGGACCTGGCCCGAAGGATGTGGAGAAGCCTGGCTGAGTGGGGAAAGATGACTGGAGTGGCCTTTTGGCTGGACTTTTCTTGTGTAGCCATAGACTCAGTTTTATTCCTGTGACACAGAGACTGCACTTAGGGGGAGGCAGTGCCTCAGAACCAGGAGGGTTCATTGTGGGGACCCCTCAGCCCCAGGGGGTTGGAAAAAATGGGGGGAACAGATGTCCCAAAGCAGAGACTGTGCCTTTTTGGAGTGAGACAAGGCATCCTTGAAAGACAACCCTAAAAGCAGCTCTGGTCCATGCACAGTGGTGAGAGCACTGGGCATGGAAGAAAGATGTCACAAGCGGCAAAAGGACTTTCCGGGCGGTGCCAAGTGACATGGAAGCACACAAGGTTTCAGTGTGTTTTCAGGGGAAGCCTATGGTGCAAGAAGGACTCCTCTCCTCTTCATGGACTGAAGTTTGAATATCCTAAAGGGTGGTGCCAGACTGGGCAGTTGGTGATTTGGGGGAATGTATTGGATTGGGAAATTTTTGGGTGGTGGGGAGGAGGAAAGTGCTTTTTTGTAAGGTTTTCCATTTTTTTTCCCTTATAGGTTTTTCCTTCTTTTCTTGTAGTTTAGGTAATAAAGTTTTCTTTATTTCTAAGTAGGAGCCTGCTTTGCTTATTCCTGGTCACATCTCACAGCAGACACCAGGGAGAGGGTATTCTCATGGGGGCACTGGCTCTGTGCCAGGCCGAAACCATGACAGCTGCTAAAGAGCAGCACTGACAGTCCTTACAATTTCAAAAGACAAAACTGACCTGCATCAATTGCTCACATATTCCCAGGAGTGAAAAACTCACTATGCTTTTACAGAAATTTACAGCTAGACAGATGGTATCAATTGTCTACTCTCAGGTACAGAGCAAATGGTAATGAAAAGGAATGAAAGGTAAGTATGCAGTGGGGTTGACTGGAGGAAAGAAGAGGTAGGAATTTTTAGAGAAAGAATACACTTGCGTATAATCTCTGTGATTCCCCTGAGGAAAAATATACAGTGCCAGTGGGTATGAGAGCTTCTTACTCTGTAGCATCAGCAGCCAGGAAGGGAAGACTAACTTAAACATCATTTTTGAATTGAGGATAATGTGGCAAATATACACAAGGCTAGAATATACACAGAGGACTATTGGCAGCAAACTCTTTAGAGAAGTAGGAACCCCGTGTTTCAGGAAACAAGAGAAATATGTTACAAGAGGTATTTAATATACTGTGTTTTAGAGAAAATAAAAGTATCTATGCAATTCTACTATGTATACATATATGTATATGTATACATACAGGCATACACACACATATTTGTTTTTATTTTTAAAATACAGAAAAACATCATATCATATAAAGTCAATCAGGAAACATAGTTTAGCTAGGGTATTTACTCTGAAACAGAGCAGAGTAAAATCATCAGATGCAGTAATTGCAACAAAATCAAAATCTAAAGGCAGAAAGCCTGCTAGTGATTTTAGGGCAGATTTTTTTCTTTCTGCTCCTTTACCCAAGAAGCATTGGTCCATTGGCATTACATTATTACAGAGCCTTTTGAAATGGCTGACCTGCATACTCCCCTTAAATTAATATAAATCTAATTATTTCATTATAAATTTAATGTCAGAAATTAAATCTTGGAATAATAAGGTATAATGAGGTAACCGGGATTCTGGTGCTTCCTTCCCTCACAGAAAGGCAACTTCTACCTACAGCACTACTACATTTATGACGGTTATAAAGTACCCTGCCTCTCATTTCACCTGCATTCAGTCGAGTTCCTTCTGCACAACATTCATTCCACACAAATATACAAATTCTTTTTCTTTAAAAAACAGTGTTAAGGAAGGCAAGAACTCCATTTCTAAACTTTTATATATTTGCAGGACACCATAGGCTTACATACAGCTGTACATAATACAAGTGGTTAAAAGCCATTTTATGTTGAAGAAAGCATCAAGAACTGAAAATTATTAAAGACTAAAAACAATATTCTATCCACTGAAGGAAAAACAGAAGAAAATCTAAAAATTACTCAACAGTTCATAACTGATTAATATAATTTCTCCATATTTAGCAGAAAAAACATAGGTTTTAAAGTCATGTAATTTCAGAAACACTTGCTCCAAATTAATTCAATACTTTTCCAAAAGGCTCCTGTTAGTCTTTCAGTGTGTAAGTCATGGACAGTCTACAGAATACATTTCAACATCTGATGAATGAATGAATGAATGAATGAATGAATGAATGAATGAATGAATGAAGTGAATGAATGAATTTAAATCCAGTTGGTGGCCTGTCACAAGTGCTGTTCCCCAAGAATCAGGGCCACTTCTCTTTAATATCTTTATGACCTGGCTAAGGGGATCAAGTGTACCCTCTATCAGTTTGCAAATGACACCAAGCTGGGTGGGAGTGTTGATCTGCTGGAGGGCAGGAAGGCTCTGCAGAGGGATCTGGACAGGCTGGATCACAGGCTGAGCCCAGTGGTGTGAGGCTCAACAAGGCCCAGTGCTGGGTCCTGCCCATGACCTGACCAGGTGGCCAAGAAGGCCAATGGCATCCTGGCCTGTGCCAGCAATAGTGTGGCCAGCAGGAGCAGGGCAGGGATTGTCCCTCTGTACTTGGTACTAGTGAAACTGCACTTTGAAACTTGTGATCCAAGAAGGATATTGAGGTGTTCAAGTATGTCCAGAGAAGTGCAGCAAATCTAGGGAAGGGCCTGGAGTACAAGTCCTGGGAGGAGTGGCTGAGGAAGTTCTGAAAAGAAGGCTAAGGAGGAATCTTATAATTCTCTACAACTGCCTGAAATGAGGGTGTGGTAGCCTCTTCTGCCAAGTAAAAAACAGTAGGACAAGACATCATGTCCTCAAACTGTCCCAGAGGAGGTTAGGTTCAATAGTAGGAGAAATTTCTTTACTGAAAGGCTGGTTAAGCTTTGGAACAGGAAATAGGAAACTCCCCAGGAAAGCTGGATGATGTCACCATCCCTGGTAATGGTCAGATATGGCAGATTGAGATGAGGCAGATTGAGATGAGTGGGCTTTGTGTTATTCAGTCAAAGGCTGGACTTGATGATCTTGGAGGTCATTTCCAACAATGTTTCCATGATTTCTGTGTTTTGAACACTTGAATTGGGAATTTTCAAGTTGCCTTATGTTTTTATGTTATATATATATACTCTTTACATACATCTTTTAAATTATTTTTAAAAGGACATGTGATAACCAATTTTTTTAAAAATTCTGAACAAAAAATCGAAACAGATTACCACAGGCTATCAATTTTAAAGCACTCCAAGCTGCATTTCCACATTTAAGCATACAGCTGCAAAAACAAAAAAAAATTATTAATGGAATAAAAGGGAATTAAAATATAGAGAAAATATTAATAGTTCAGAATAAGTGAGTACAAGATAAGGTACACCAAGAATCACATTGGAAACAGTGTGGGATGATCCAGGAAATTTACACTTCCTCTAAGAATTTGAATGGGCCATTAAGCACTTTCTATCTGACAACATTACAGTCATGCACACATTGACAGATTAAGTAATTACTATATAACATAGCAAAAACCCACATTTTGCACTTGTGCATATCCTGTTCTAGAGTATATCAGTGCTCCTCAATGACACTGTTTAATGTGTGATTTAGTGTATGCGTATTTTTCAATACCCTGACGGCAGAGATATCATGTAACAAACAGACCATGCATCCTTTCACCTTCATAAATAGTCAAGGTAAAAATCAATAATAAAAAGACCTCACAAATAGGTACTGTTTTATTCCCTGCCTTTTTAAGTTTCATCATCAATACAACACCAAAAAATGAAGCATTCACAGTTGATACTGGTAAGTTTGTTACTCTTCTCCAGGGCAAGAACACGTTTGAACTACATTTAAGAGAGCACCAAAGACTGTTACCACTGTTAATGAACTGTCACTATGTTTCAAAAGGCCCATCTCAGTAAAACCCTTGTTATTTATTTCTTACCTTAAACACAGCTTACTGCTCTTTACCTGGCAATAACCATCACAATTCAGATTTTTAATACATTCAAATACTGGAACACCATGATAACAATGCATATATGGAGCATATATTAATATACTACTCACCAATTTTAATCTTTGCAAGGGTATTCTGCTAGTGTCTATCGGAGCACGCTCTGTGACATTACCAAATCTGACTTCTGGGATGGCAATTGCACATGTTACATGTGCCCACCTGTGAAAAGTGGCAAGTCAAAAATACCACAAAAAAACCTCATAGAAATACAAGTGCTGAAGTTGTTGCTTGCTGCATATTTGGCTTTTGCTTTGGTTTTCTTAAACATACCCATCTGTGGTTACTTCCTCATTAGGCTTTCCTAAGCTTCATTAACACATTTTAACAAACTTTGCAACACTAGCACTTTGTGTCAATAAACTTTCAGACTGCGATTTTATTGCAACAATTTTTAAGCATGTTTTACTTTTTATTTAAGTAAGAAGTTTTTGCAGGTGTGCTATTCAGGTACATATGTAAACACCACACTATTTAATTCATGCGTAATTTATCATCTACAGCATTTATTAGTCATTATTAACACTACTCAGACCTGAGAAACTATTCTTACACAACAAATGTGATTACAATTAATCAGGTATCTATCAAAATGCAAAAGGAAATGCAAATGTTATCAAGGCCTTCTGTCTACAGACACAAAGGCATCCAAGCAGCAAAGTGAGCAAGCCACCAGTGCAATGCCCAACATGAACTGGATCTCCTTTGGTAGCAAAAGCACCTGCAAGCACCTAGGGCCAGTGTTACATTCAAGACTTCAATGGAACATCCGGAGGTTTGTCAGATGATACCACATGCTTCCTATATGCATCAGAAAGCACTCCAAATCCTCCCGATACATGAATCTCAAAATAACAAAGCTAAAAGAAACTTTAAAAAGCCTGAAATTAATATTGAAACTGTGTATTTCATGAAGCACCAGAGAAGCTAACAACACTTTTATTATCAAAGAGCAGCCTTCTGAGGCTATTTCTAGAATCTTTCTGGGGTAGACAAGAAGTTACTTCTAAAATCTTTTTGGGGTAGACAAGAATTCAGTTATATCCTGAATAAAGGAAAACATTTCCATTTTTTTACTCATATTTGCCTTATTTCCTATCATTTACTCTATGTCTGTTTTCATTACTCCACTTGCTCTGTTTCTGTAAGCTCTGAATGCTGGCCTCACTCCGCTTCTTGTACATTTTGAAGAAACACAGATTACACGAGCATCTTAACAGATTAATAGGAATGTGGGCTGAAGCAGAAGGAGATGAAGGGTGATGCAGAAAACAAAAATAAAATTCTCTTTCTTGCACTAGAGCAGGAATATTTCAATAAGTCATCTTTGACAAAAACATCTGCAAAAGAATAATATGACACACAGGGACCAAACAAACTCCTGTCATGTGATTTTAAAGTTGCATTGGTCGAAGTGTGAAATAAGACCTGTATATAAAGATGACATACCAATTAGCAAGTTATACAGTTCAGCCCAAATAAAAACAGATAGATCTTGGCAGATTCATCCTTTTATTATGGTGACAGTTTCTTCATGTTTTAACTTACATGAAGTTGAGACTTTTAAAAATATTTTTTGTAATAGCTGTTTTCTTCTTATTGTCTACCTGCTAAACCACATTGTCGTACCATCTAAGCTTTATGAGCCAGAAAAGCTATAAATAAAATGCCTCTTCAATCAACCTTCAATTAAACATTTATCCTCTGATATCTCTCAACCTAACAGACTCAAAACAATTCCTGTGTCTGCTGAAAAGAAGAAATCTCAGTCTTCCTATACAGCAAACTGCTTACTGCATGCACACATACCAGTCTGATCCATTAGCTTTTAAAAGTATGACATGCTCTTCCTGTATCACTAATTAGTATGTAGAGAATAAAGAAGGAGCAAAGGAGAATGCACATTAGATTTTACAGCTGTTGGAGAAAAAAGGTTAAATTGTAACATACTTTTTTGAAAACTCAAAATTTTGAAATGATAGCTAATGCTGAAAGACAGATCAAAAACTCTACAATGTGTAACAACTGTAAGGTGCTGTTACAGAAATAGTAAAAACAAAAGTTCAACTGGTTTTACAGAAATCCCATTTCACAAATCCACTAAACTAACCTAGAGTAATAGAATGTAAACCCAAAAACCTTATATATAATTACACAAGAAAAGCGATTTTATGCAAACCTCTGTGCATTTTCCTCACAATATATCTTATGAGACATTTCAAACAAATTTATATTGATATACAAAGAAAGATATACATATTTTTAAAGATGCAACATGGAAACTAAGCTACCAGCAGCAAATATCAAAAGGGCATAATAAATTCTACTGAGATAATATTTTTGTAATTCTTTTTGTATTTATCAAGTAAGGGAAGTAACAAATTAAAGGGAATTTAAAGCGGAACTAAAAATCAGCTGAGAACTTTAATGTACTGGCAAAAATCTCCATTAAAATAGCTACAATAATAATATTTTCTGAAGGTAAGATATGGCCTGAGTTAAAAAACTTTCTCCTAACTGGACAAGAGTCATGAAATCAACTGCAAACCACTGATACATACATTCTTTCCACCTCCTTTTTCCTGGTAAGAGAAAAACAATGCCATACCTAGATCATGTCTTACCACTGCATTCCAAAGCACAAAAGAAAGAGGTCTACATGATATTGCTAAGCTACTAAGATGAGCTAATTAATTACGAGATTATTCAAAATGCATGTAAGACTATTCTACTATAGGGCTTGAAAAAACATTAAGCTGCAACATTTTCCACTTTAGCAAGGGTTACTTGCTATAGTTTCTATCAGCCAGATACAATAATAGCATGATGTCAGCAACAAAACTATTTTTGACAGTGTGTGACAGAAGTGTGTTTGAAAAAAACAAACTTCAGAATTGAAAATTATTTCAACCTGATTAAAAATAATTCTTTGAAAATACTGGGTTTAGAAGTTCAAAATTATTGTACTGTAATTTTCAGGAGCAAAGAAAATACACTTTGCTGTTTGATAAGACATGCAAACAATGTTAAATGACCTCTCTCATTTACTTTATTTGCAAAAAGGCCAGCAGATTAAAATTTGGAATGAGCAAGCATTTGCAAACATTAAAACAAATGTACATTTTACTACCTAACTATTTAACAAAATGCCAGCGCCACATTTCAATAGAAATAAGATTTAGCTTAAAAAGACACAGTCAAATAACTCAGGTTGCAAATGCTTTGCACCTGGGAATGGACAGGAAATAAAGTTAAAAATAAGCACATACAGTCCTGAAGAACATAATACTTACTTTTTATCAGTAGTCTGCTTTAATGCACCACCTCTCAAATTGCAGAGACAACATTCCTAAAATAAAAACACAGTAGAAAAAGTGAGTTTTAACGATGGTTTACAAATCAGTTCTATTCATCTGATCTTGAGGATAAAGCAAACTGCTAAAGCAATTAATTACTGGATTACATACTGCCACTTACAAGCACAGCATTTCCTTACAGAGAAAGAAATGGATATAGTAATAAAAAGAGAACTCGTACAACCAAAAGAAAAAAGGTATTTGAGTACTACTTACAGATGAAGGGATTGAATCACTTTGAAATGTAATAAAAAACCCAAACAAAATCAACACCAAAAAACAAAACAAAAAAAAAAAAAAAAAAAGTCCCCATCGCTTTTAATCAGTACTGCTGTAGAAAGGCTGGAAATTGCCACACGTTTTACAAAGGTAAAACAAAGTACCACGGCACATAATGAGTTTAACAGAAGTTACTGAGAAACTGACCCATAAGCTATTGATCTAGCTTAAATCTTTTCTTTCTTTTTCTTTTTCCTGCAGTATACCTCCACTGCTTTGATCTTCAGTACAACTCCATCTCTTTCAGGGCACTCAGCAAGGTGTTCAGCAGTCCCTAGATAACACACTAAAAAACATGGCTTTTCCTATCTCTACGTAAAACTGAGCTTTCGAACAGATACACTCTTTTTGTGTTTCCAACCCCTCACTCCTCTTCAGTCTCCTTCATTTCTGAATCTATCCTTTCCTTTAATTCTCTTTTTTATCTCTTATCCCTTGAAAGGAGCTGATGAAAAAGTGTTTTGACCATAGTTATTTGTCCTGGGTTGACTATATGATGCTTTTATTCCCAATCATCTCATTCTGTTTATGTTGAATAATAATAAGTTTTGTACCTTTAAGAGTGTTACAGAGAGTGAAGGGGGGAGAGAAGAAGCAGCAGTTTGTTTTCAGATACTGCACTCACTCCTCCACATTCCTGCTCCTGACTGTGTTGTCTGCGGACAGACAGCGGGGCAGAGAGCTCTTCTTTTGTTTTTTAGTTAGTTCTAGCTAGCTGAGGCAGAGAAATTCCCTGGACTGTTTTTTTTCCTTTTTCTTTGGACCTCTTGAACCTGCTCTGGACTGAACACCCAGGAGAGCACCGGCAGCTGCACCTGAGGCCCACCAGGCCGGGCCTGGCCTGCAACAATTCCAGCACCGGACGGACTGATCAGAGACTGAGTGAGTTGAGCTTCAACCCGGGGTTTTCTCAGTTTGTCATCTCTTTTAGAGTGGCAAGGGGTCTCATTGCTTTGATATTGTTTTGGTCTTACTGTTTAATAAACAGGTTTTTTCCACCTTTCTCCAAGGAGGTATTTTTCCCTCCCAGACCAGTTGGAGGGAGGGGCCGATTGGATCTGCTTTTCCCACCGGAGCTCCTTTGGGGGATTCTTCCCCAAATTTGCTCTAAACCTGGACACTATTCTTCTTCCCAGCTGTTTTTCTAAAAGCAAGAATGTACAAATAGAGTCAAGATATTCTGTGACAGTATACCTATATGAGACCGTGTATTTTGAACCCCTACACTTACGTTGCCCTTGCAGGACAAACAAGCAAATCAAACAAAAACACAAACAAAGCAAAACCCAAAAAAACTTTCTGCTATACTCCACTCTGATCTTATCTTAAAAATAATGAAGACTACAAATGTCTGTAAGAAATTTATTTGAATGATATATTACATTTCCTATGAAAAACATCTTTCATAACCATAGAAAAACACTTTCCTGTGACAATTGGATCCTCTTTACTATCCAAGCACAAAATTTTTGCTTTACCAACCAAACTATGAAAAGCAGAACATCCTCTTATGGAGCACCCTTTTAACTACTGAATATTATTGCAGAGTTTTATGGAAGAGAATTGAGGTTCATTATTCTATCGACAACAACCTCAGGATGGGACCTAATATGTTCCAGATCACATTTCCATTTCTAGAAGTATATGTTGACTAATAAATCAGGGAACCCAAAGGATCAAAACTACACCACTTCCAGTAAAGTCGTTTTTTTCTCTGGGCTTGCAATAGTAGCCAATCGGAAAAACAGCATATTGCAATAAAACACTGATTCAGAGTAATCCCTGCACCCCTTCCACGGACCAGGTCACCCCACATCTGACAGACCAGTTCTTCTCCTTCCCTGAACACTTGTGCAGTGTGGTGGACATCAGCATCAACTCCAGCAGAGCCCAGCAGGCATCAGGAGGAAGCAGTGGGTGGAGGCACTGACGCCTCATGAGTGGGTACTTATCTGCCACTAGAGCAACTCCAAAAGCCCCTGCTTTCCCAGGAAGCTTCTCTCTGGCCACCATCTTTCTTACCCTTTGTCTCCCAGATGGTGTGGTTGACTGACTGTGGGGTAGAGAGCTCATGCCATTCTCCCCATGTCTTTCAAGCCACACAGGCATCCTGGAGGGCACCATCTTGTAAATGCTATTTCCACCACTTTGGGTCTCTTTTTGTTTCCTGGGGTTTCAGGAGATTAGTAATTTTGTATCTAGTGATTATTTAATTTATTTTTTTTTGCTTGTTGCTGTTTTGCTTTTTAGTAAACTGTTATTTTTTCACCTACGTTAACTCGTATATGTTCCTTATGGGTGGAAAGGGGTTGGTAAGAGGAGGTAATTAATTTTAGAGTGTCCAGCTCCTTAAACTGTCTTAAGCCAAGACAGCAGTTCTGCAGAGCATGAACTTTCACGATTTATAGATAGAGTAATATCTGCAGACTGGGGAAAAGAGCATAAGTCTAACTCATCAAAAATTCGTGCAGGGAGAAAGTTCCATTCTCCACTTTCAAATGTGAAAGTTCACAAATTCTTGCTAACCTGAGCACCTTCTTAACACTGGCCACAAAAATACTTTAACTCTGCTTTGCAAAACAAAGAGTGCATTGGCTCCTATTTTAAGAGCTTTGACATTCTTACGCCAATTAAAAATTTGTTACTTGACAAATGATAACATTTTTCTGCTTCTAATGGACATTTTTCACTTTTACAAAAAACTTTCATCAGGTCATCTGCTGTGGAACTTACTAATGTAGCCAGACTGAGAATCCAAGGCCCTAAGGTAATTTTACAAATAAATTTTACAAAGAAATTAAGGTAAAGCAGCACAGAAAGAAACAGAAGTCATATATTTACCTACCAACCACAGAGCTTTGACATTAGGCTAAAAATAGAAAAGAAAAAAAATAGAGGGAAAATTAAATGGAGGAGAGCAGCCCAAGGAAAAGAGAAGGTGGCTCTAAATGTCCTCATTAGAAGCTTTAAAAAATTACCCTTATGCAGGACCTATAGAACCAAATATTATGTCCTCTACAGAAACACCTGTATGTATCTTTGGTGAGCAGAAAGTGTTGGTGGGTACTTGTTCACCGTCTGCTGGAAACAGACTATAAACAATTAGATCCCTAAGAACTAGTCAAGTTCACCAGTGTTCATAACAAAACTGTGTGGGTAGGAACACAGGTTTAAAACCCATTAAAACTATTTTGTTTATTATGTCTGCGTTGCAATATATATTCCTATATACAGGCGACATGGCTATTAGCTTAACCTGACTCAATATACTACAATTAATGAAACTCAGAGAACCTGACATTTACAGAGACTAATATTCCTAACAAATGTATACATGCCATGGGTGGCAGTGAAATAGCATGTGAACTAGTAACTACTACCCATGTTATTATCCATGAAGGACATAGACCTGCTGAGGTAGTCCAGCGCTCCAAAAACATGTCTCCTATGAAGACAGGCTGAGAGAGCTGTTCAGCCTGGAGAAAAGTAGAGAAGGCTTTGGGAAGACCTCATTGTGGCCTTAGAATACTTAAAGTGGGCTTATAAAAAAGATGGGAAAAACATTTTATAAGGAGAAATGGTTTTAAATACATTATCATTACAGATGAGACATAAGGAAAAGTTTTTAACAGTAAGGATAGTCAAACAGCAGACCAGATTGCCTGGAGAGGCAGTGGATGCCCCATCCCTGGAAACATTCAAGGTCAGGTCACACAGGGCTCTGAGCAAACTAGTCTAGTTGAGAATGTCCCTGCTTATGGCAGGGAATTTGGACTAAATAACCTTTAAAGGTCCCTTCCAACACAAACCCTTCTATGATTCTCTGGTTCTGTGTTCTCAAAAAGAAAGAGCATGTCTGTGCATCCCTGACTACCTGCTGTCAGCCTATTATGTAAAAATCAGGAAAAGAATGTATTTCATTATAAAGCATCACTTTAGAAGGTATCCAATCTCTTATTCATTATTACTTTGCAAATCCTTTAAACAAGTAATTTTGTCATTCATATTTGCATTAAATAATAATTTCATAAGCATATTATTTTATACGTATCTAAATTAAATCTTAGACCATTTTAAATTGCTCATCTCCTTAAAAATCTCCATAACATTCTAGAATTACAATAAGGCTTTTTCTCTTACAGTACCTGTATAAAGTAAGATATCTCCACATCCATATTTAATTCACAAGTTTTATACAGTAACATTCCTTTTATCTTTCAGCTTTTTTGTGGAAATTATGCTTTTTTTCATAACAATACATATCATATTCATTATTTCTGAAGTAAATGTTTCCCTTTTTTTCCCAAAAAAAAACATTTCTTCAACCATCAACCCTAATCTCACTTCTGTGCTTCAATCACTTCAAGAAACTGGCGGAAAAACCTCAAGTCAGCGTGAATTAACCATGCTTCCTTTGGTACATCCATCCAAAAGATGGATAACCTTTTTTGGAAGGATATGTTGCTACTCAGGCAAAGCTGCATATTAATTTTTGTTGCATGGATAAATATTATGCAAAACCCGAGCCTGTTTACACTCATTTATATTTTAAAATGAATACAGTTGCTTATCTTTGGGTATTTTTTTAGTGTCTGCCAGAATTCAGTCATATTCACAGTAACACTTATAAAAACCAGTTTTTACACTTCCATATCCCCATACCTACTTCATTAGCAATAGCTGCCTCCATAGGAGACAGGAAGCTGTGTGACACAGCAAGGCAGTAGAATTCTGCCAAGCCATAGCAGAGGAATATACATTAAGTCATCTAACAGTTATTTTTATTGAAAACTATGATTATGCACCACACAATCCTCTTTCTTGTTAAACTGCTATTTCTTCTTTGCTAAGGTCCTGTAAATTAAAATAGCATCTCCATATAATTACACTTACTCAGTTAAATGAAAAAGAAACTCAAGCTTATGTCAGTGGAAGACAACGTAAAATATATGTTTCTCTCAATAAATTGTGACTGACACATTTTCAAAAATTTCCTCTTAAAATGTAGCTTCCATAAGCAACCTAATAATCTCTTGCAGCTCTTTGGCATCCATGCCATTAGGGAGCTTTTAATTTAAACTAGCAACCAGATACCCTGCTTAAGTCTTCTCCTTTTTACTTTACACATGATAAACATCAAAAGCCCCATATTGTCCCTTTCTTTTTTTGCCATTTTCCATCTATAGATCCTTAGTTGGTTAAACAACCACTATTTTTCCACGTAAGCGACTTCATCTGTGGCCACGTTCTCCCTTCTGAAATGCAATGAGAAGAGATCTTCAGTGGTGTCAGGGAAAATATATTTCATTTTTATCCCACATCTGGGGAGATGTGCTTACACAGCCATGACTTATGTAGCACATGGATAATAATCTCCAAGATCTTTTCTACAGCAACAGCTGACATCACTGCTCCGCAATCCTTTGTCTGTATTCTAGCTTCAGTATCTTTACAATTTTCTCTAGTTATATCTTGTTTTCCAAGTTATCACAGTAATTTATTAATATCTTGTTCATTTCTGATTGCTCTTACTTCACAGGCCTCACTAAAAATAAGCTGAAAGTTTGTCTTCAGCTAACATCTTCTGCTACAGCTTCTGCAAAAGGGATAACCCTGCAGGCTGGTCAAGGCAATAAAAAGACTGTGTAATGTTTGACAGATCCAACTGGAAAAATGAGACTTGGAAAAGGGCATGGCTTGGTACTTCAATAAGAAGATAGTTGCTATTGAAGGAAACTAGTAGCAGATTCAAAACAAAGAAAGAAACAAAAAAACCCAGAAAGATTCTTCACACAGTATGTGTCTGTTTGCCAGATGTGGGTGCAAAAATTTTACACTAGTGGAGAAAGAATCTGCCTAAGTTAATGAAAAAGAAATCCAACAAAGTTACTTTCTACTAAGGAAAGATACTGCCTTTGGCTAAGACAATTTCTTATTTCCACATCGTAGGAGATTGAGAAAGCATTAGGAATGCCTGCTCAAGACACATATTCTTCATCAGGTATTAATTTCTTGCTGTGAACGAGGTAATAACAGACCAGAACAGACTTTAGTTTAATTCTTCTAACACATCTTACTGGTCTACATAATCTGCAGTTTTAAAAACTCATGTGCAGAAACACTACCTAGATATTAAGGAAAATCCAAATGCTTGGCACTAAGCACACACTGAAATATATATTACATATCATATATATTTAATTTTCCCAATCTGTGATCCCAAAAAACAAACAAACAAAAAAAGCTTTACTAATATATTATTATCATTCACTTAACAAGCTGTTATGATAACTTTATTGCCACAGCTTTATTTAGCAGTGATTTTACCTGAAGTAATATTTTCAAGTAGCTTCAATAAATTTTGGATAGTTATTTGAAGCATTGCATTGGAAAGAACATTAAAGATCATCTAGGCCAATTTTCCTGCAATAGGCAGGGACACCTTCCCAGGCCAGGTTACTCAGAGCCCCATCCAACTGGCTTTGCACACTTCCAGGGATAGGGCATCCACCACTTTTCTGGCAAGCCTCAAGGTAAAGAATTTCTTCCTTATATCTAACCTAAACCTTTGGACAATTTAAAGTCACTACTCCTTGATAATGTCTTAAGCAGCAATTAGGACACTACCTATTCAGTAAGTAATGTATTCCCACCATTTTTTATCAGCTCAAGCCAATTGACTTCAACTAGCATATAAAAACCTAAGAGAAGTGGTTAGGAAAGGTTTTGGGCTTGGTTTTTTCCCCGAAATATTTTTAATAAGAGGTCAAAACAGTTTCAAGAGTCAACTGCTCCAAAGATGAGTCACAATAATACCAATTTACTAGTCTCCTCTAAAAACAACAAATCAAAACAGGTATCTAATGTTCAACTCCGCTACAGCTAGGTCAAATAGATAAAAATTGTTGGGCTTTGGCTGTTAAACATATGTTGTTTTCTTCAAGCCATTCTGGTTAGCTTTATAGATAGAAACCTTTGAACTGAAAATAGATATCATTAGTCTTCCATCTCTTTTCTCCATTGCATTGTAATGCCCAAGGTCACACTCCTAGTACTATTAACACAGATGTGCATTTGGATATGGCATTGCTACATTTTATCCATCTCCTTTTCCCAGCTTATTCATAATTGTGTCTATATTTATCCTTGTGTAAAAAGAAATGGGTTGGTGCTTCTCTTGAAAATGTTGTTTTCAGCTATGGCCCACTAATGAATATGCTAATTTTTCTACACCAAGGGAATAATTTTCACTTGGAAAATAGCTTTTGAAATTACTGAATTCCAATTCAAAGTCCACTACTGTATCCACTTTGAGCTATTACCTTCAGAGACAAATTTCTTTTTTTCAGTGATAAAATATTTGTAAAAAATAATAAACTTCAGAAAAATTCATGTTTATCTAATAAAATATTCAGATTCAGTTTCCTGACAAGGAGCACCACTCTTAACAGAGTTGCTAGATGCTACCAGTATAAGCCACAACCTTCATTTGTATTTTAAGTGATTAAAGTTCACACTGATTATGGAGGCTGAGTAACTCCTTGAAAGAGACACCAACCACAGGCTAATACCTATTGAACATGTGGAAAGATCTTTGGCTACAAGCTTAAAGTATGTTCTTGAAAATAGAAGGTGGCCGTACTTCTTTTTATGGATGAACACTTTACTCTTGCAGTTGCATCTAAGTCTGTTCAAGACATCCACCTTTGGAAATTAAAGTTTACAAATCATCAGCTACTTAATTTCCACATTTTAGTAACCTAATCCTGCAAACAATCAGTCTGCCCTGCCCTTGACTTCGGGATAGTCAACAATTTTCTTGCAGTTGCAGCTCCCTTATTATACTAATGTAAAGAAAGAGCAAGTAGTGCTTCACTACACTGTCCATAGGATTATTAACAGTGATCTCTAACACCACAAAGAGCAGGAGAGAGCTGGCTAGGATAAGAAGACTTCAAAATGACAGGGAAGGGGGGTTGAGATGGAAAATGGGAATATTGAGACAATTCGAAAGCCAGAGAAGGAATGAGAACTGAGGCTGAGATTGAAATTAGAATCAATATATTCATTCAGGTAACTGGAGTAAAAAAACTCACACAACTTGACAGGAGTGGGTACTACGTGTCCTTTCTCCCTAGAATGTACATATATGAAGTAACACACATCCATAAAGTATAAAATGGAGACTATTAGATGCCTGAAGTTGAAGTAATTTCTGTCATAGTGGTTATTAGTCACTCAGATCTAGAAAATCCTTACAGTAGAAAGAGCAACTGTTCCCATATAATTGAACAAGAAAGATTACACTTTCTCCTTTGGAGTCAAAAGGAATGAGATTACCTTTCCCAAAACGTTAATAAATAAGCCATTGAAAATACAAAACTGATAATTCTTCCTGCAAAATATTAAGAGACTGCAAAAATCACTTTTACACAGAGGAACACACCTGGGGCAATTCCAAAAACAAATACAGGCTGGGTGGAGAAAACTATCAAGGCCAGTCCAGGTGAGAAACAGTTGGGGCTGGCTGCTGGTTGACAGGAAGCTCAGTGTGAGCTGACTCACAATCTAGAAAGCCAGCCACACCTTGGCTTGCACCACAAATAGTGTGGTCAGCAGATCAATGGAGGTGATTCTGGCCCTCAAAGAGACCCCAACAGCTGCATCCAGCTCTGGGACCACAAGAAAGACCTGCTGAAGTGGGTCCACAGAAGGCCAAGAAAAAGATCAGGAGGCTGGAGGACCTCTCCTGTGGAGACAGGCTGAGAGTTGGAGTTGTTCAGCCTGAAGAAGAGAAAGCTTCAGGGAGACATTATAGCACTTTCCATGACCTAAAGGGGACTACAAGAAGGATGATAAGGCAAGGCTTCAAACTGAAAGAGCATAGGTGTAGGTTATATAAGAAAAAAATTCTTCATCATGAGGGTGGTGGGACACTGGAACAGGTTGCTCAGAGAAGTTGTAGATATTTCAGGAAATTCCAGACATTCCTGGAAATATTCAAGATTGGATGCGGCCCTGAGCAACCTGGTCTAGTGAAAGACCATGTCTATGGTAGGGTGTTGAACTAAATCCATTAGGACCCTTCCAACATTTCTATGATTCTATGAACACTAAGAGTAAATGCTTAGCAAACAAAACAGGAATGACAGTGTATCTAATACATATTTATATATGATAAAAAATTGTAGGCTTATTCCCAGTATTGTAGGCAGTAAATATTAGATTTTAACCTGAGAACCTTCAGAAGCTGTACCTTTAAGAAAACAGCAAAATACAAGCTGGCCAGGTCAAGACATCCTGCTACTGGCTTTTTATAGCATGTTTTTCCTCTCAATGACTTCGCAGCACTACCTCTAGAGATCAGATATGGTCTTTGAGGATAAATTAAGATTGGATTAATTTGAGAGAGGTTCTCTGGTCCAATTCCATCTCCAAGCAGGACCAGATTCAAACTACATCTGACTGAAATCATAATTCACTGAATCACCAACCCTGCAGGGAATCTCTTCCTTGTAATATGAGAATACCCACATAGCTGGAAGCAACCAAATCTTTTCCCATGGGTATCAGTGGCAAAGGTTGATTTGGCAAACTCCAGCGAAGTGAATGAAAACTCAAAATGAGCTTTGGGTTTGAGCCTTATGGCGTTTACGTTAAAAACACTTTTTTTAGTTTAATGGTCTTCAGTTTGGCTTCTGTGACAGCATCAGAGAAACCCCATATTTACAAGCCTGTTAAAATATGTTATTTCAAAGGTTGAGTTTTGCAAGCAATAAATAACCTGTAACTAGTATAATACCAAAATCACAAGGAAATACAATGCTCCCCACATCTGAGTCCATACATGGACATCAACATTTAAAATTCTCACAGTAAGTCAACTTTTTTGGAGAGAAGGTTTGCAAAAGTTCAGATTTTTAAAAATAAAAAATAAAGATTTTTAAAGAATAATAATCAGGTCTTATTTTTCTGAAAACAAAAAACCACAGAAATATTCAGGGTTTTAATTTTTCTATTATAGCCAGATTTTCCTGTCCCGTAGTTTCTTTTATTAACAATATTCAAATGCATCTAAAGCTTGGTAGAAAAATCAGTCTGAAAATTAAGACACTGTATCACCAACTCACACATATTGAGTTAATTTTGGCAGACAGCAGGCTCTGAAAACAGCAGTTTATAATGGAAATTACGACACCATATTAGTGAGAAGGGCACCACTACAAAAAGAACGTTCAAAATCATTATTTTCAGTGGAGTGGAATAGGGCAGTTTGTAAGCAGGAATGTGGAAAAGCTCTTTGATGTCACTTTCTGATGCCTTTGGGAAAAAGAAACTAAAAATCCTTCAAATTACATAGGGGGCTACTCTAACCATAAATGTAAATAAACCCAAAGACTAATTATCCATAAGTAATATACAAAGCATGAAAAAGCTTATCTATAGAAAAAGAAATTCTGCTAAGCTATTTCAACATAGGATCTGTTCTCAAAATCAGTGCCAGCTAACCAGATGAGGTACTTAACAGTTTCTGCAGTGCTGTGGAGAACAATGTAAGAATCACTTGTGAAAAGTCACGCAGCCTCTTTCTTAGTAGCCTTATGATCATAATCTACCTGATCATGAAGCAAGCCATTGAAGTGTACTTACCCGTTTCCTGACTTGCACTCCTTTCTATTTCTTTCCTCTCCCAAATTTTTTGTAGTCTAAATAACAAAGGTACTCCATGTTTATGTACTATAGCTGTTGGGTGACCACATCTTTGCTCATTGTACAGTACATTGCATTCTCTGTAATGCCAGTCATTATTCTTCCTGACTTCACTCTTTCCAGCTGAAGCATTTAAGATTAATGAGGTGTTCGTTCTCAATCAAGGCACTTTATAAGAATTCAGTTACACTTTCAGGATCCATGCAGATGACTTATTAAATATAATTTTATTTTTTTATATTGTTTTGGGGGATTGATTTATGGCCATTTTTGCCCATTAGCATAGACCATTCTGTATCACTCTTCTGTCAATAACTCTTATCAGGACCTACTGCCTAGTAGAATATAAAGACGTATTATCTATCATGAATGCAGGTATATCCTAGAGGGTGAAAATTTGACATAAATTATTGTAAAGCATACTTCTCCAGCTACTTAAAATGCTGAAACTGCAAGAAAACAGTATGCTTCTGAATCTCAAAATCGGTTTCGTCTGATAATATAAACTGGAATAGCTATCAAGGAAAAATCTGGCTCTGCCAATCTAAACCCATATAGGTATTTTTCTATTTCTGTATATTAATAATTTTCATAGTTGGGATCCATACACAATAAAGTTTTATTTAGCTATTAAGAGAGCTCTCATTCCTACAGTGCTCTCATGCTTCCTTGCTTTGCAAAGTCATACTGACATACAGAAGCCTAATAGACATCAAATTTTCCATGAAGTTAACGTAACTGCTGTGATTTTAAGAAAGTATCATTAAACAGATTTTAAAACAATTTTTGTAAGCAGAGGAATGAGAAGGATTTTTTTCTCCTAAGAAATTAACTCTGAAACAAGGTTGTACCAATGTTTCACAACTTCCATTATATTCTTCATGACACAAAACTTTATTTCTCATTGTTTTCCAATCAACCTTCTCTTCAGGATTTAATGCCTTAGCCAGAAGGGAACTTCTCAGATGGGTCATCTTCAGCTTAATCCCCTTCCCCTATGAATCATAATGAAGCATAGGGAAAACAATTTCAAACATCCAGGAAGTTGGACTTTCAAGGAGTCAGTACTTCCTAATAAGTAAATCTTCCCATACTGTGTATTCTGAGATACAAAAAGTAAATTCTGGAAGGCATGTGTATATCTAATTCCCACAGAGAGCCAAATCTGTTTCAGATCTTCTGCAACAGCTGCAGTTTTTTAGCAATGATTATCCAGAATAAAAATTTAGATTAATGTGGTTTTTCATTTAATTCATGTAAAAACTTGAAGTCTCAACTGTGTCAGCTGGAATGTAGAATACACTCACAGTATATTCCCTGCAGTAAAAAAAAAGAAAAGGTTATGCAAATAAGGAATTTTCTTTAATTTCATCTCCCTCTCCAGAGAGACTCATGGTACTACACAGCAAGTAAAAATACAATTAAAATAATATATGTAAAACAACAGGTATAGAAGACACATTTTGTGTTTAGTTTTGGTCAAAAAAGGTGTAGCCAGGCTGGAGAGGCCCAGAGAAGGGCCATATAGAGAACCAAAGGTCTGGGAAGTTGTTTGTTCAGCACCAGTAAAGGCTTAGGGGAGACTTGATCAGGTTCCAGCATTTAAAGGGTGGCTATGAAGAAGATGGAGATTCCCTTTCTCACAAGGAGTCACATAGGTACAAGTTATTCCTGGAGACAATATAATTAGACACAAGCAATTTCACAGCAAAAACTATTGCAATAACCTCCCGAGAGAACTGGTGAATTTCCCTATTTCAAGCTAAACACTTGAAATTCATCTGAGCAGGGTGTTAGGCCATCTTGTCTAGACTGTGATTTTGCCAAGAGGCGACGGACCAGATGATTCTTGAGGTCCCCTTCCAACCTGGTATTCTATGATTATATGAAAAAATTATGAAAATTTCAAAATTGATTCAGAAAACAAACATCTGCATTTAATTCAAAAGAAGCATCAAACTTTAGGTTGTAGGTAGGACTAACTTGAATTGCTGATTTTCAAAAGGGAAGGTAGTACTTTGGGATAGCAGTATATTTAACTTGTCATTTTCAATGTACAGAAGATTGGTTAAAAGAGAACCATATTATCTTAAGTATAATTCTAGGATTAGATAAAAGTATTGTCCTATTTTGAAGAGAAAGCTGTTAGGATAATCTAAGGTTATCATCCAAACTCTGAAGGGACAGAAACATTACCCTAAAATGACAAATAGTATGAAATACATATCAGCAATTATTATCATGCTGATGTTAGGACTGAGGTTCCACACAAGCAAAAATATACTAGCATACCTAAGTTCGATACCAAACTAATAGTTTTCCCCAAAGACAACTACATCCACATTGTTTGCAATGAGTAATACTATAGAAGCAAGCAATAGAAAACTACAGAAAAAACAAAATTCAGTGTCTATTTTATCATTCTGCTTCAAAGTACAATCAAGTCTTCTTCAACTATTCCTGAAAAATGTTTCCATAACATGTTTTCAAAAGTCTTAAAGAAGTACCTTCTATAAAATCTATATATCCCAGCCCTGTCTTTAACTAGTTTTAGACATAAAAATTAATTAAAAAATCCTGGTATTAACTTCTGGTGATGCAGTTTAAAGTCTCTACAAGTCATCTTGTCCCTAAAAGACAAGATACATTCCCTTTCTTAGAAGGAGTCAAGTGCAAAATATGAAGAGTAATGGGTACAAGTTACTCCTGGAGACAATCTGATGAGACAGAAGAGGAAAAAATTCCAGAATGGCAATTGCTTATGTTACTCTTAATTATACACACACAATTTTACATTACAGAATGTGACTTTTTTTCCTTTCTGCCTTCCCCTCACTATACTAAGAATGCTAAACTTTTCCATCCTCCCTTGTGGAATGGTTGAAATAAATCAGGAATTATTAAAAGAATTTTGGTTTCTTGCAATTTCAGTTGCAACTCTTGTATCTTCCATCATGGTATTTAAACATTTTATGTCTACTGTTACAGTTCTTCAGCTGGACTCTTACCAAAGCCGAAAAGAGCAGACAGATTGTTCCATGGATTTTTTTTCCAGGCTTTGCTTCTAACACAAAGCTTAAGCATCCTCATGTCATGTTTCGGATTCTATTGAACTGTTGACATGTGCAATTTGTGAACGGAGTGGTCACAACTGCAGCTGGCAACAGGAACTACTGCTTAGGTAGAGTCGGCCATATTATGTCTGCATAGCTGACAACTCTTAAGTAATCTCCCTATCTCTGCTGAACTTCATATCATTTATTTTTCAATAAACTTTAACACTTTGGTAGCATCACATTATATAAACACCCCCAGTTCCTGTGCATTCATCCTAAACTGCTTAAAGTACACCTGTTTAGTTCACAAAGTGAACATGTCACCAGTTCTAAAACCTCATCACATAAAAATTTCATTCAGCTAATTCCCATATGATCTTGATATATCTTTCACTACTTCATCTCATCTTCTGAAATAATTTGGCTAAAAAGTACTTTCCCTTAAATTCAAATTTTCCTTATTATCAGAAACTTATGCACATCATATGAGAATAACCCCAAACTTGTTCACTAAAATGTGAATAATTCTTCTCAAATTAATGTTTTTCACAAGTGTTAGTATAAATGACTCATCAGACCCTTCACTGTTGTTCTTATCATTCACTTAGTGCTGCCACCTAAATGACCACTTCAAGATTATTTGTAATCTTAAAACCTTAGAACAATTTAAGAATCCTTTCTACAACATATAATTAAGAAATTTTAAGACTGGATTTTGCTTTACAATTTTTTCAGTGACTTTTTAAAAATGTACTAGAGTCGAAAGACATTCCGAATTTCCACTCAAACGTGTCATTTTGTTATTTTCATATTGTAGTTAATATCAGGTCCCAAGGCAGCATCTTAATTTTTTAAGTGTCTTTAACAAAACTATGTGATTTAGTCATAAATGGTATTTCATGAATAAAGATGTGTTCCTTAGAACTTTCCTACTTCCACATCATAGCTGTAATTTCCCTGAAAGAAATTAAAATTTTTCAATTTTTGATAGAGTAGCAGGGCTTTCTAACCCTGTTTGTTTAACTGATAATTAAATTCTGGGCTCATAACAACAGACTTACAATTTTCCCCTTGATATTCCCCTGAATCTAGAACATTAGTCACAAAAGTATTTCAGAAGATCCTCAAATTCATGACTGTCTGAAAAGGAAACTGAAATAGGGTATTCTAGTAACCAATGAAATATTTTCTCTGCTTTACATGCATTTTAATTTTCAGTTTTGCTCAAACACTATAGTTTTTCACAAAACTATGTCCTGTTAACCAATCCTTTTCAGGAGTCCATGAAACTACTCCAAGTTTGTGTATCAAAATGCCATTACATTTTGCACTGAAATATTATCATATTTTACAAATAGGTTTTCCCCAGCAAGCATGATCAGAAAAAATATGCAGGCTACATACCACATGAAATAATGCACATGCTACCTTTTTTTCCTCCCTTAATCTCTAGTGTGTTAGACAGCTAAACAACTTACAGCTGTCCAGGCTTCTTTTCTGCATCGAGAACACAACCACTCGTTATGGATTTCATGAGAAGGAACACCATAGCAACCTAGAATAAGAGAGCTAGATTGATTATTATATCCTGCCTTTTTAACAACGATGTAATACAATTCAATTATACATAAATCTTTAATAAAAATCTCCTCTGTCACGTAACAAAGGAGATTTTTACAATCTAGGCCTACTGCTAATGTCATAGTCTATAAAATATATCTTCCCTAACCTAAATAAAAAGAACCCACAAAAACCACCATAAGAAAACCAAAACAAACACCCAGCAAACAGAACTGAAAAACAAAAACTCCAAGCACACAAAAAACCAAAATCACAATGAATTTCTTATTTTTATCATTGCAATATCATATCATCAACTCTCCCTGAAGTAAAATTTTGACTTAATATACTGACATTTATTCTGGGCAAATATACCATATTCCCAAGTATCTCATGGACTACTTAAACTCAACTGTTAAAGTTCTACAGTCTTTAGGAGACACTGCAGAAAAATCCATGCATTCATCAGTTACTCTTGCAATAAAAAAGAATGCTAAGTGAAGGAAAATACTGTATCCCCAAATTTAACAGCAATATTCACAAGTCTTTCAGGAGAATTTTACCCTAACTACTTAATAAGGACACAACAGCATTGCACAGTGATTTAAAATAGAGAAGCAAAAGAGTAATTAAATAACTAGAATAGAAAAAAGATCAGAAGTTTGTGATCAATGAAAGTTTACAAGACAGTTAATTCTTCACTTATTTCACAGCAACTGTAGGTTATAGAAAATATTATGCAGTTTTCAAATAAAATTAGCCAGTGATGATTACAAATGGAAATGTTCTTCAAGCAGTTTTAAAGACATGCTAGAAGCCTATCTAACTATTATTTATCAATAAAGCAAAATTTTAAATTACATTTCTGGCAACAGAACAATTAGATTATTTACTTGCATGAACCCGTACGCAACACTTTGCACATGAAATCAGAAGACTTGTCCCATCTTCTTCAACAAAGGCATTTGATGGATAGTTTTCAGTGTTTTCTTCACTATAAATAAAACACATCTCTGGAATAAGAGGTTTAGTCTTCACATTTTCTGCCATCAATGTTTCTGCTGAGTTTGCTTCACTGAAAGTAGCACTTTCTTCATCCTGATTGTCTGGCTGGAAAATAAACAAAATCTATATTAAAGTAAAAGAAACTAGAGTCTTACTCTTCCTTGTGACCATGATGAAACTATTCTACCCCTCCCAACTTTTGTAGGAAGCGTAACAGTTTCATGAGAAAATTAACTGCTTTCAAGTATTTATCATAGTCATCCTACCTTCACTGTTCCAAATAACTGTGAAATCTGGAATTGCAATCAGCCTGCAAACCAGTGTTATTGCAGTGATACTGTACCTCTTGGGCCATTTAACTCAGTCCAGTGCAATAAAGGCTTTTTTCCTGGTTCCCATGCTGAGGAAACTCCAGTTTAGGACGTCCCAATTAGCAACATAGTACTCCACCACCATTTTTCTTGCCATTTGACACAATAATCCCACAAGACAGAGTCAAACAGTGCTCTGCACTGGACAGTTTCCGAGGGAATATTTTACCTGAGAAGGCCTAAGTACTGTGAAAACACTTATTTCCTCAACACTGAAGGAAGGCAGCATAAAAGAGGCTCTGATAAAAAGTATTTGGAGATGGACATATAAGGAAAGAACTAGAAAATGCAAATCCATCTGGGTTCACCACACCAAAAGGTATAATTTCAAGGGAAAATACACACACACGCACTAAGACAAACCCTTCATAAATGATAGTAGGAGGCACACAGTGTCTGCAGCCAAGGATCAATGCAGGTGAACAAAGTACCAGTTCTAACTTAAACGCCAGTGAGTTTGTTTATTCTCTTAAAAATGAAATCCTTAAGTTTATCTTTTTTATAATTTCTTGGAAAATAATTAGCCAGACCGCTATTTCCCACGTCATCCAGAAGCTGTGAGAACCTTGCTTACCCTATAGTATGGCACAAGAAGAGTGCAAACAGCACAGTGAGGTTCCTTTTTCGCACAAGCTGCATTGTATTCTTTTTCAGCATAGAAATTGGGTGGTCTTGTCTGCCACAGGTAGACCAGAGGCTTGGCCCATGCCTCTGACTCTTGAACTTGCTCTTCAATTAAGGTTGTTTCAGGCAGTTCTAAAAGAAAGAAAACAATGGCTATATTATAGTCATGGAATGAAGATAAACAACAATGAATTCTGTCATGTGTGCTAACAAAGATCAAACAATCTTACAAGAAGTCTGCGTGCAAACATGGATGTAGAAGTCTAAAAGAATGTTGTATAAGGAAAAACTCACCATTAAGTGCTCTGACAAGCACTGACTCTCTCTGTCAAGAGCTGACTGCTCCATATAAAGCATATATAGCCCTACATTTACAATTCGTATTCATATCAACAACATTATGTCTCACTCCCCCACTGTCTCTTTAATGGCTCCAAACTCTATCCCCTCTCCCTCCATGCACACAGCTTTAAATTATTTATGGATGGAATGTATTGAGTCCCAGCAGTAGTGCCAGACAAATCACTGTACTCACACAGGATGGCCCCTCACAACTCTTCATGGATGGTGACACTCATTTTCCAAAGGGATAAAAGGGCAAACATTATAGCCAGGGAGCAATGGGGAACAATCAGATCTAAGAAGCAGATGTATGGAGTAGAAGCATGCTGGATCATATGGACAGTGCCTATTAAATCTTTCACAATCAATGAGAAGGCAGGTAGGTGTCAATCAGAATAATTATGTGAAAGAGGACAAGAAAATGTGAAAAGATTTGAATTAAACATTCAGACAACAAAAACAGTTTATAGTCCTGTTCTAATGATGTATTTAAGAAAAACTGTTCACTTCAGAAGAAGAAAATTCTAACACAGAGAAACATCTAAGTACATTAAGCTGATTCATCACATTCCTTCAGCCCATGACTGCTTTCTCTCTTTCTCCACTTTATGAAAAAGCAGAGGCTTTATGGATCTCCTATGATAAATGTCACACATTGCTACAAAAGAACTATAAAATTTGCAACGTTTTATCAGTATTGAATAAAATATCAACTAAAATCTTTGCGTACAAGCAAACCAAATGTAATAATACAAAAATATACCCTGCATGTGGTTTTTAATCCTTTTTTTATAATTTCTCAAAAGAACTAATACCAATTCAATAAACATTTGCCAATAATCTGTGTAGAAGGGCACAAAGAAAACTGCAAAAAAGCTGTCAATATTTAGCAGCAGAACTTTCTGATTAAAAACATAGCTATCTTAGCTTCAAAAGAACACCAGTGAAAAAACAACTCAACACAAGGAGAAAATGAACATATAAAATGCCAGCATTACTTCTATAACTTTTTGAACTACTTACTTTGTAAGTTAAAAGCTTAACAAAGTTTTTGCTTTAAAATTCTGTCCAATCATATTTTTTCTACTGCTTGCAATTTTAAAGAACTGTAAAACACATACCTCTGAAAATTATTTCTCTATTTCTCTTCCTACCTATTTAAATTTTCCTTTAAAGAGCCATCTTATTAGCAGCTTCAGTCTTACAGGTATTTTTTTAATTTTTCCTTTTACATTATTTTCCTTCAGGAGCTTGTACCATTATTTAAAATATTTTCATTACAGTTGTGACCTCACTGAAAATTCAGAGCTTGATTCTCTCTTATGAAGAAAACAAAGAGGCACACAGAATTTGTTGTGAAGGTCTGTATTATATTCCACACCCATTATCCCCTTGGAAACTGACATCCTTTGATTACACCACTCCTTACCACCACTGAATAATTCTCCCATGATATTTGAAGGCTCTGCCCAGAACCTCAGCCTATAAAGTTCTTCTTTATACAAAAATCTAACTTCATATTTGTAGTCCTGAGACCAGTTCTGGGTTGATAATTGTAGTTCTTTCATACAGGCTTTTGACTGCCTACAGCAGGCTGCTGAGTTCATTATTATATTGGTTCTAGTTTTAATGAAAACAGTATTCACACCTTAATTTCATAAAAACTCCATAATTTCAGTTTCCTCTTGTGTGATATTTACAAAAGCTTTCCCAAACAAGAACTTGAAAAGAATTTAAGACACAAGAATAATGCTGGCTTTAATAGCTTTTTGTCGCTATCAAGAGTTTGTATTTATTTTTGAACCTCATTCCAAAAGAAGCCAAGGACAAGATGTCATATATATATATATGTACCAGACTCTATCTATCATAAACTCATAAAAATTTAACACTATTTTAATAAATTTCCTTTCTCCTTTACATTATGTTTAGAGCACTTCCAGTTAGTTGTTGACTAGAAGCAAACACTCCTCATTTATTTACCTCTGATCTCTAACACCTGTAATTCTGAATTCTATGTCCTTCTAGGTCCTTTAAGGTGTGACTGTTTTCTTCACGATCCTTACTGCAGTCTTCTGTCCCTGCATGAACTACACAAGCTCTCTGACATGATCCTCTGGTATATTACACCATGCAACCCCTCACTCTTCTCCACCACAACAAGAAAGGAAAAATATCAATCCTCTTTTCAGAGAGAAGCTGCTTAATCCAGTACTGAAGGGTTCACTGACAGGATACAAAATTAAGAGAAAACAGAATAGAAAGACATTCCTAAGGATTATAAACTTTGTCTAATACTCTGTTACCACTACTGTAAGACAAATAAATTTCAGTTCTCCTCAGGAACTTCCTAGTCAACCTTGAGCCTAAATTATCATCTTTCAAAAATTTCAGAATATTATTTCATGTCCTTTTAATCAACATTCACCCACCCACAGTGAAATAATCAAATTTCCAAAGAAACCAGTATTAAAAAAAAAAGTTACAAAGTACATGACCCCACTACAAAGCATGTACAAAACATCACAATGCTGCTTTAAACAACTTCCTAACCAGGAAGGTGAGGAATGCAATCTTCTGCGAAACTATTCTGCATCAGTAGAACTTAAGCAGCTTCATTTTGTGTGCTTTATTTTTCGTGTGTGCAACAGCATCAGTGAGAGGAAGAATTTCCACATAAGCTTCTCAGGTAGTACAAGAGGAGGTACCTTCCTGATTTCCACGTAGGCAGAAAAGTTATGCACCATTAACAAAAACTGAGAATCTGGTTAACCAAAACAGGCAAGGAAATTAAAGAAAAAAACAGCTCTCCAACTGTCTGAGAGAAGGCATAGAGAATATAATTACTTGATGTAATAAACACTACCATCTTGGCACAGTTAATGGCCTTTCTTCATGTTTTCATCTGATAATACCAATGTCCTACTGATGCCCAAAAACACTGTGGAAAACTTAAGGAATTTTTAGATTTCTTTTTTTTTCTGTTTATTCAGTGCTTCTCACTCCTTTTATTTTCTTAAATTACTCCTTTCATTACTTACTATTTAGCTAAAGAGCAATCAGTGGCTCAGACTAAAATAAATTTATTTTCCTAACTCATATTGTTGCATGCGGTTTCAGGGTAGACACTCAGTGGCCTCATGTGAGATGAGTGTTTCTCTGATCAGATGTGTCTATTAGAAGGGCACAATACAACTGCAACCTCCAGCTAGCTCTTTTCAAAATCCACCTTAACTGACGATTCTCAAAATAAGAACAGAGAACAATTTGTAGTGACTGACTCAGATCTCAGAAACTCTATTGTCATAAGCAAGCATACTTTTTTAGTTCAGCTGTGAATCAGTGCCAATTGCAAGTACTCAAAACCTGAAAAAATTGTGGTGGAAGCATCTGTTCCTACAGCAAAAGATACATTGCCCTACATACCCCACCAAAAAACAAGCATCTACTTTATAAGACCAGTATATAATGTTTCAAGAAGTGCTATGAACCTGATGTTTCATTCATAATCTTACATATTGCCATTTTTCTGGAAGAGCATGAGAATGCTCTCAGCTCTGGTACAGCAAGTTTTTGATGAATAGTACCTTATTCAATGCTGCCAACCAACAACACTCTATAATATGCATCATTATGCAATCAAGCCTTCACTGTGGTAACTGGCCTTGCTCTAAGAGCACCTACAAACAGCCCAAGACTGGCAATTTGAAAGATAAAGGACAGCCAATGCAGTGTGTGAAATATAATGTATGTCTATACAGAGCATTTTCTTTACACAGCACATGAAATGGAGCTGGGGAATCTACCTTGACTTCTGTGTCTGCTATAACTCAGATCAAGTCACCAGCACTTCCTCACAATTCACTGACAGTAAGCACACTAACAGGACTCTGCACAGGCACATAACAGAACTCCTTGGTGTGAACTCTGGTGTAACATTTTTTTACAGCTTTTCAGCACAAAACATACATTTCAAATTGAAAGGTAATCAAGACAAAAGTGAATAAAGCATCCTTAGTATTTTTTCATATAGAAACTTTCAACTCAACTACAGTACAAAATACATCTCACTGTCAGAGAGAATAAAAGAAAAATATAAGATTTGAACCTGCCAGCCATGACAGGGAAATCCGCACCTCAATTGACAGCACTATTCAAGAGAGATTGCACACTCATGCTTAGCACATACGCATACTCACAAATACCAATGAAAGGTATTTTATTTTGCAAGTCTATTAGTATGCACGTGGTTTTTAAACACTCCTATACGAATGAAGTCAATTTCTTGTAACTTCTGTCATGTTTCTGGCTATACATATATCACACATTCATGCTGAAGTCTAAAATGGATTAATACCAGTCAAAAAAATTTTTAACTGGACAATGTAATGCAGTCTATTCCTAAGTATGTAAAAACATCTTATTGTGACCACTAACAGTGCTCAGAGATCTTGATTCCCCCTAAACCACCTGGGCATTTTTATTCTACTGCAAATGTTTTTTGTGGTATTACTTTACCAGATACAATCCATAATCAGATTAAATATTTTGTTTCCTAAGGAGTTAGACCAAATGATCTTTTTTCCAACAGAAAAGCAGAAGTACTTGATGATACAATTATGACTTAAACAAATGCATAGTAGCTGATATAAATTTTACTGTATCATATTGTGCTGATTTTGGCTGGAGTAGAGCTAATTTTCTTCACAGTAGCTAGTATGGAGCTGTGTTTTGGATTTCTACTGAAAATGGTATTGATTGTATAGAGATTTTTTTGTCATTGCTAAATAGTGCTTGCCCAGCATCAAGGTCTTTCCTGCATCTTGTGCCACTGATCGTGAGTGGTAGAAGAATATTCCAACTGTCTCCCCGGTCTCGTTGGTGGGGGAGTGAGTGAGTGAGTGAGTGAGTGAGTGAGTGAGTGAGTGAGTGAGTGAGCAACTGTGTGGTCCTTAGATGCCAGCTGGGCTTAAACCACAACACATACAATTCAGCCATAGTATTACTTACAGTACAAGGTGACTAGCAATGCTAAACTTGATGATAGTTGCTGCTATCATATTTGTATCAGAAAACAATATTTCTATAGGCTCAATTAATCTCTATAACGTAATTTCAGAAATACCAGTTCTCATGAATGTGATATTCATACACATCTGCACTCCTTGCCATATTTAAGAAAAGTGAAACAATTCATTAAAACAAACTGTGTCGACAAAAAGAAAATTACAGCCCAGGATCTGTTTGGATACAAAGGAAACTCCTTCCATAGCAAAGTAGTTCTAAATAGTCACTATGCTGCTTTCCAAGTGAATAAGTGAATGAATGGTTTCTACTAATGTCACTGGTTTAACAGTTTGTGGGAAACTTGCTCCAACACAAAATGTTAATGCTTTGAATGGTTTTTGCTTACTAAGTTAAACTCAAATTATCAGGCAGAAAACATTTGGGCCATTTGCAGAATGGGCTGTTGCCAGATTTGCTGATTTAACCCAGCAGATGTGAAAAGCCATAGACACTAATACAGTACAGTTTGCTTTTGCCAATTTCAACAATGATTTTGCTGCTTGGGGTTATGTTCCACTGCTGTTTCCTGGCATTGTAGAGCAGCATTCTCCGCTATGAAGCGCACAGAAGCATCTGTTATTTTTCAGGTAGTTGAGCATAATCTCAGCCCTGGGAGACATTATCTATAGTTTCAAATGTCCTGGAGGAAATAATAATAATACAAATAAAATAAAAAAATAAGACAGTTGGGAAAGAGTCTTGTACTTGAAAACTTTATTGCTCCAGCAGTGTATCAGCAAACTTAGTTTCAGAAACTGTGTTTCTTTTTTTTCAGTCATAAAAGATATGGATCTCATAGCAAAATATGAACAGAAAAGTCTTTAATTTATTGTACTCTTGTATGGGACCTTTGAGAACAAGTACTGTGAAGTATGCATACATACTTCTCTTTTGGTTAGAGAGCCGAATTGCCAAATTAGGTATTAATACTCCAATTCTCATAAAAATTACATGGAAAGATAACTATATTGAATCAGAGTCTAGAAGTTCAACCGAAGAGCTCCTGGATCAAATCAGGTTTAGCTCCCAAAACAAAGTAACTTTAATCCTTTAATAAAAAAAGTTTAATAAATCCTTTAATAAAAAAAGAAGTTCAATATAAAAAAGTGTAAGACATCCACTGTAACAGATCTGAAAATGTTTCAAAAAGTTTTAAATATTCAGCATTTAAGAAAAACAAAAACATTTTTAAAAGACAATTTATATGACAGATTTGGAAGATTTTATACTGGGATATTCTGATTTTCCTTCAGCATACTATTTGAGCCCCATAATCAAATTCACATTGGTTTCATGATTGAACTGTCTATTGTGATTGCTAGACTTTGCTCAATATGATTTGTACTGGTATTTTATATTATATTGTATTATTGACTGAATTGTATATTAAAATTCAACACCCTGATAAACATAATTTGTATCTTCACTGTCATTTAAGTGCATTGCTGTATCACTCTGCTAAATTTAAATGCCATGTAACTTCAAGTAATTTCAAATATGAAAATCCTGTATTTTTCACTAAATCATCCACACACAGAGTATCTTGAAGAACCTGGTCAGAGTGTATTGTACTCCTACATTAACTGGCACAGTCAGCAGGCTTTTCCTGAGGGTGAGTGGAACTCACTAAAAGATAATGGATTACTTTGGCAAAAACATTCTTTCTGATTTGATGTTAGTCACAAATAAGAATCTAGTAAGAAAGACCTCATTGTGATTAAGACTGGCTGCAGACAGGACCACTACCACTTAAAACAGTAAATAAAGCTAGTATAAATACCAGCAAAGGCTAGAAAAATCTTATTAATAACTTTGAAAAGGAGGGATGGGAAAACCCTGACCACGATTTTTCACAGAAAGCAGGAAGCACTGATCTCACCGACACTTCGGATGAATATGAAAAACTGAAAAAATTCTAAGAACTTGAAGAAAGGAGAGAAAAGGTTCACAGGTTGCTGGGTATTTATTTCTGAGCACTAGTGCATAAGTTAGAAGACAAATTAACACAGCACATTAGAACAAGTAAAAGAAACAGTTAAATAGTATTACTTACACAAAGTAAAAATTCCTATTATACTACATTTTCAATATGTGGAATATGTAAAATGACCCTGTCAGGCTGTACTGGACCTCAGTCTTTCTCTCTGACAAATTGCAAAGTAACTAAAATGTATTTGATTTACATTGCTATGATTCCAATAAGCTAACTTAGACAAAGCTCTGAGGACTCATAGCATAGAGATTCAGTTTACATTTAAATGATCTGTAAAACTAGCTTTATGGAACCATAGCATTGTTATTTTTGAAAAGTACCATTTTTGGTTGCTTACTAATTTCTGCAACAAAATAATTCTCTATTTGAAACACTAGATCATAAAGACACAAAACAATTACAAGGGGTAAAAACCAATCTTTCAGTCACAGCATTCCCTAAATAGCTGCATTCCACATGCACAGCTCTTTTGTGCATAGAGAATGAAGAATTTAACCCTAAAAGTTACGGTTCAAATTGCCAAAGATGTCTACTTATTCTGGCTACCTAAGCTGAAGCACAAGCAACACATTCTTACTGATGCTAAAGTCCATGACTTTTTCAGGGTCTCCAGAAATAGCTACTTACCATGTCCAGAAACCAAGCTTAGAGGTGATCCACTAGTCAGACAACTTTTTTAAAATGTGGACAGAAGGCCACAGAAAGGGAGATGTTCTTAAATCTGTATGGACTGCCAACATTAAGTATTTACAGCATACTGGTATCATAATTTCCATTATTGTATATATATGTGTGTGTGTATATATAAATATATATAGTATGTATTAAAGCAATTCCAGTAATTTCACCTGTCTTTGCACTGTGTAAATTTAAACAATAGCACCTGTATTTATAAATCCGTTCAAAGAGGCATCTCAGCAAAATCAAAGCAGAAACAAAAGAATATCTGCTGGAATCTACTGCACAGCCTATCAGCAAAAAACCTGTATGTCAGTACAAAACCACTTCAATCCAAACTACAAGTTAAAGATTAGGAGATACTTGCTCTATTGAAAAGCTTTAATTCATAGCACTTACTAACAGCTGCTTTCTCAATTCCATTCTCTCGTGTAATTTTTCACAGTTCTTAAGAAAAAAATTCATATTTTGCATTATAATGTAATCTGCTTGTGGTCAATGTACTTAGAACAAAAAAACTTGATCAATAACTAATATTCCATTGGGATTTTTAGGAACTCATACTGCCATCTACACACATGCTTACTGAGTTACTAATTAAACACTGTAGTCTTCCAAGGTACACATCTGTACAGAAGTGGAAAAAATGAAAGCTTTCTCCCTCATCATTAGGCATGTCCTGCCTATTAATAAAACAAGTCACTCAGATACAACAGAATTACCTGGTGGTACTTCCTTACTTTGGAAATTAAAATGTAACATCGTTGACCATACTTACAGATACTATATGATCAAATAAATATCCAAGTGTTATGTTGTTAGAGTACACTCCTGTTTTATGCTACTCTAAAGAGAAAAAAAAAAGTACCAAGTGGGGAAAACTTACTTTATGGTTATTTTGTATCTCTCAGGTAGCATAAATCTAACCTATGTCAACATATCATTTCAGCACAAGTTCCTCTGGGCAAAAGACAAGTGAAATTTGAGGAACAAGGTTACTTGGACATGTTAAGATTGTCCAGAAGTTCTTCACTGAACCAAGACCTCTTCATAAGTTTAGTATATAAGTTATAAGTTAAGTATAGAAGATGCAAAACACACTCAATCACAGATCCAAATGCATGACACATCAATGCCCAAATTAGAATTACAAATTTGTATCTTTAAGCTACAGTTCCTGCAGACCACTGAATCAAATATCCCATAAACACTTCATACACTAGAAAACAACTGCATTTAAACTCCTTCAAGAATCAATTTATTAAATGTAATTATTTTGTACATTAAAATATATATATATTACATACACATCTCAGCCAAGACAATTAGCAAAATACCTTTGACATTAAAACTAAGTCACTCCCAATACTAGTGGTTTACAATGCGGCTTCAGATTTTGACAGAGGTGATGATAATTCTATGGGCTAGGCTTTTTTTAAGATGAAAAACTAAAGTTATTACCAGAACAACTTACTAGGTAATACTCTTCACCAATACTCCAATGAATTAATCATTTATAAACACAAGTCATAGGTTTTTTTGTGTTTTTCTTTGGACCACAATTATGCAGAAGCTCAGCTGCAAAGGATCACCCCACAGAAGAGATATCTGTCTGTTTGGTAAACATCACATCCAGTTTGACTACCAACTCCATTGCTACACTTAAGAAAGCAAATGAGAGGCTGTACTAATGCAGCAAGAAATCAATTTTCATTTTGGCACACCTGATAATAAGAAATTATACATGCCTTTCGATACAGGACTGTAATTCCATCCAATCCTTTATGAGGTAAAATACCATATTGTAAAGCTAAGAAAGCAGCACAATTAGAGCTGCAAAGTTCATCTAAAAGAACAGTGACTCTTCAATGATCACAACATGTACCACTGCCCAGCAAATGAGGATAAATGTTACAAGAACTGGTTTGTATTCCCCTCTTGACCAAAATACTGGCTTATCTTAAATCCTGTAGGTGGTCCACTAAAAGGCTGATAACTGTTACTTATTAAATATGTCAAGGGACTAGAGCTGCCAGTGGTAATAATCAAAGCTGTCAGTTCTTGCCATTTCTGGAGATCAGCTGCTGGTCCAAAGGCTGACAAGAGTACTGGAAATTCAGGAAAAGCATTTAGTTGATGTTTTAACACATCACTTTTCTAAATACCTACCAAAGATTATACCACATTTTTATAAAAGGTCTCTTAGGGTCTTCAGAACACCACATGCTTCTCAAGTGTCAGAAATTTTTGTAATTATATCAATCATACCTTGAAAACTGAATTTAAACAAAACAGAAGTAATACAGGTACCAGAGAAAATTACAGAAAATACATTTTTATTGCATACTTAAGACTGTTGAAGGGGTAGATAGTGCTGGAGTCTTCTGTGCTAAATGATGATGATATATGAAAAACACATAATTATGTGCTTGATTAACCAATACTCACACAAAAACAAAGTATTTTAAAGAAGTAAAACTTCATTCAACAAAACATTATGGGAGGGAAAGAAATACTGGAAATTGTAATACTAATGTGGCAAATATAAACATGCCTCTATCAACTGGTTAGCAAATTTTTATCTACCTATACAATATCAGGAATAAAACATTTCTTTCTGAAGTAAATGAGAATCTTCAAGCAAAATCTCTCATCTTAAACTCTGAAACAAAATAATAGTAACTGCATCTACAAGTGTAATTTTCCCCTATTTAAGCAGGCTTAGCCTATTATTGATGTTACTAAACAAGCCTTAAATGGTTTGATTAGTCATATCAAAACAAGCACATCTCACAGGATGCTGACAGTGAATGTAAAAACCAAGGCTTCTTCTCACAGCAGAAGCCACTGTTTCCATTTACAGAGTTCTCTCTTTCTGTTTTCCTTACCTTACAAACTAATGAAAGCAAAATTACTATGAAATTCTGAATCATACTTAAAATGCAAAAAAACATATACAAAGATGCCCATACTGAATTTAGTCTATACACTATAATTATATTATTTAGGGGAATGGGAAATTTTAGTCAACTTCAATCTAAAAACAGTTTCTAATGTTGCGTGACCAAATAGTGCTGGAAAGAAATCTCTGGGACCAATCAATGTGCATGCAAAGTTAGTGCATGCCTGCTCCTTCTGCTGAATTTGCTTTTTTATTGCTTAAGTGAACAGAAATACAAGTGTATTAAATACAACAGAATATGATTACCACAAGTTAACATACTGCACTGAGTATAAGACCAAGGTTCATTTCATAAAAATTGTTAGTATGTTGAGTGTGACATAGAGCCCACACTGTACTGGTGCACTTATTTTCTTGAACTGGCAACTTGATCTACAATTTTTAGGATTGATTCTCCAGTCCCTAGTATTTCTCAGTGTTCAATCTTTTAAGCATTTATTCCACAAGCAGTCAGACATACATAAGGAAAGGCTTCAGCAAGAGTGAAAAAAATAACACCAATAGACAACAAATAACCAATTAACCTAATTATTTTTCATAAAGGAATACACAACATATATAAGAATATACAGTGATAAAAAGAAAGCACAAAACTCAAATGTCCAAGTGATCCTGTAAAAAATATTCATTTCTGTCGAAGAACTCAGTATTAAAAGTGAATTCACAAAGTTCCTGCTAAGATTTAAGCATGCTGTTCAACACATATTCTACTTGCAACATTACAATTCTGAAATGGCTAACAGTGTCAAAGAATGCTGCCTACATGTTGTTAACATCCACTGATCACCTATATTCACAGAAACTTCTTAATAGAACCCTAGTATCTGAAAGACCTCAAATATATGAATTTGAATATACATTCTCTATATTAGAAATGGCTACAGACCATCAGAACACTTTCCAACTTGTGAAAAGTGATACAAGTTACAGATTAAATAAAAAGCCTCAATTTCTTAACTTTTCACGACAACACTAGCCCATATCTTCTTCCTTTACTTTGTCTGCAATTATCATTTTACTGGATCCAGATAAATTAAAATACAAACTAATGTACAACACACAAATCCCTCTTGTGACACAATCAGAAACTACTGTATCAGGAGACTATACGATCATAGTCTCAGCCAGCATAATTTTTGCCCAAAACCACAGAGAACAAGAACTAAGTATGAATGCTGAATTACATTTCTACTAGCTACTATCCGGAATATGGATGAAGCACCTTCGTAATGACAAATATAATCATAAGCACATTGATAGCGATTACTTCCCTAGTATCTGACACAGATACTTGAAAAAAATGAAATTGTCTTGAAAAAAATCAGAAAATTGTCTAGCCCTCATGTCATCATGTGTCAGGTAACTTAATGGGGCTACAGCTTGACAATCTCCTTTATCAGTTCTTCAATCTCTGCCTTAGATGTAAACATCCTGCTCACCCAAATGCTACCACTTCTCTTTTGGTGCTCCTACAAAAGTCAGCCAATTATTTGATTACAATGAGAGACAGATGCGTGAAAATAATAATAATTCCAGTTCCAGCCAGGAAATACCAAAACTTGCCATGTCCAATAAAACTCTTAATAACTTCCTTCAATCAGTAAGCATGCTTAATGGCTACTGATTCTAAGACAGCTCTTACTTTCCTAACAAAATAAATCCTTATTTATTGAAAGGACAATCATCAAGCAAAGAGGAAAGACTTTAAGGTATATGATTTCTTGTCAGGATGTTGCCACTTTCACAAAACATTAATACACCAGGAAGTTGGCAAACTACTGGATGAGATGGAGAATGTCTTAGTATTAGAAAAATCCTTGATTCAAAACTGTCATCACATTATCATCTAGCCAGATTATATCATACACAATCCATGTAAATAGGAAATCCACAGTATGTTCCAACCATAATACTGAAAAAGCATCAGCAGCCAAAAGGAATTTAATCTCTAATTTAAAAAGAGCATTTTTACTGCAACCTACCACATATTAAATCTTTAATTACTTTACTAGATGAAACAATATTAATATCATCCTGTAAATTACCATAACATTTTCTGAAATATGCTCTGTCTAGCCCTCAAGGTATTCAAACATACTCATATATGATACAGATCATGGGTTTAAGCTGTCTAATTTTCAGAAAGATGCTTAACAGCTAATTGAAGTATCACGCCTGGCAAAGCTGCAGCTCAGATAAAAAATGAAAGAGAAAGTATAGCTTTCTAAAACTAGTGGGGCAGAAGACACAAATCAATTACTTCAGGGTTGAAACAAGAAGGGATAGGTATTGATGAGAGGTCAATTGAACCTACAGCAGTCAGGTCAACAGTGACTAACTTGCCAACTGAAAGTATAATATTGCTTAGTTACAACAAGAAGAATCAATTAACGGGCATGCTGTCTCTCAAGTAATGAAAATTTATCTGCAGCTGTAAGAAACAGCTACTCTCAAATCCATTTGAGAGGGAGAAAATTCAGGTAAAAATTGCAGATAAACACTGAAGGATGCAAAGATGTTGGAATCAGACCCATAGTCACAGACACGGCATCAGGTCCAGATTATCAAACTATCTAAGGGAGTGTGAGAACTAAACTCCAATTCTGCTAACTGAGGAGATTCCGGAAAACAGTACATGAAACTTTTGTGGTTTACAGAACTGAAATGGTATAGTGGTATGAAAAAGGAATGTGTCTGTTTATAGATTTTGATCTATAGTTTTGATGCACATTTCCAGAATGTCCACCAAGTCACACCTGATAAAATAAAGCAGCCTTATTCATCAACTTTGGGCGGCTGGATACATGATTGCTGGGTAAAGCAGATTTACTTTTTATATTTACTTCAGAGAAGGAAATCCCTATGTTGGGAACATTTCTTAGATTTTGTAGTCTGCACAAGGCAGTGACTCTCTAAATGCCTATATATATAGTCTCATAAAACCATAAAATTATCATCAGAAAAATGTATTAAATAGTCCACTCACCTTCATCACTAGTTGCCTGCTGTTTAACCAAAGTCATTGGAGATCTAGCTGGGGGTTTATGCAGTGGATGACGCCAGCTCTTAGATATTTTCTTTGTTTCAACTTCCTCTGACTGAAAGGAAAAGCCACAACTAATTTAGTATGTAATTCTGCATAATTAATTATGAAAAACATAAACATTCTTCTGAAGCACAGATATCAAGTCTGTAAATAGTACCACAGTATACTTGAAGGACCTTTAGTGTACCAATACAACACTTGCCTCTAATTAAGAATATATATTTTAATTTAAGAAGTGCAATCCTTGTCATACACAAATCATTTTAGGTATAATTTATCACAGCCTTCCTAAATTAGAAAGCATAAATCATGTTTTGCTCATGCGATGTTTGACTGGAAGATCAGCATCGTCCTGATTTTCTGCAAAAAATTCTGCATACCTGTAGTACAATACAGCCACTAACTGTGGCTAGAAAAATGAAGTGGAAACCCACTGGCTTAGCTTGTGAAAGATTCCAAAATTCTTCAAGAATAAAAAATTTAAAAAAAATAAATCTAGAGCTGAGATAAGAAATCAACAGTCCCGATAAATTATTAACATGTTTATCTAGTAGATGAACAAATTATTTCCTCCCTCAAACGCTCTTATGTACATTAAGTTTAAAGTTATTCAAGCTGCAAGAATTAAGACCAACACTTCAAAGTCTTGAAGTGCCACTGGAGGAATCCCAAAGAAAATGAGTTACTAATGGTGTCTGGAGGCTCAGGACCAGAGGAAGGGCAGGGACATTGGCAGAGGCGGGGGAAGGACTGAGTTTCACACAATTCTTATGGACCACAGCATTCTGTGCCTCAAGACCCTGGATGCAACCTAGCAGATTATACACATGCCCGTTGAAGTAAATTATAAAACAACATTATTTTTACCATGATAAACAAAGGGCAGAAAATGTGGTCAAAGCACAGGACAGGTTTACGATCTAGAACAGTTACTAATTAAGTAGAAAGGGAACTGTCAGCTTTTTAAATTGCATTTGTACACTTCTTCACTTAAAAGACAAAGAAAGAATATGGAGTAATACAACAGAAAATCTGAAACATAATACATAAATATAATGTGGTTGAAAGGCACAGGAAGAGATACGATCTCTAATACATGCTAATTAAACACTGAGATGCTTGTACTGCTCCTTATTACAGTGGAAAGGCTGGATCCAAGATTATCAAAACTTACAACATTGAAAAAAATGGTTACAGTTCACATATGTGGAAGAGTCAGTACGATTTTTAGTTTGGTTTCTAAAATATATTCCCCATGAAGTCTTGCAATTTGGCAGTGGATTTCCTGCTTTCTCTCTGCCAATTTGAGATTCAGCTCACCACTCAGAAAGCTACTGACAACCACCACAGCCTAATTTTTCATTTTGCATCCTGAAGTCAAAGATAACCATGCATCATAGCCAAATAGTAAGGAAAAAAAGGCCATATGTTTGTAGGTGACCCAAAGAAAAAATATTATTAAAACCTACTGTTTAAAAATTGAAAATATATTCCCTTTAATAGTGGGATTATTTCCTTTAAGTGTTTCCTTTACATATTTCAGTTCATTTCCGAAATCCAAGAATAGTAAGCAGGTGAAGCTCACAGCCCTGCTCATATTGGCAAACAGTGAATATGGTAATAGCTTTGAGAATAGTTGCTGACACTTCAGATTCACAAATATAAAGTGAAATTAATAGACATCTAAAATAACAGGGAAAAATATGACAATAAGCAAACTCCAAAAACAGTCTGCTTTGGGATCAGAATTGCCACTCTTGCCTAAGCAATCCAAAACACATTCAAATTATCATCTGATTAAAATCATGTGTATTCTTAAATGCTTTAATATGGATATCAGGTCTCATTAGAACAGAGCTCATTCATACTTCATTAAATCAAGAATATATTACTATTATGATGTAATTTGTTTCACATACACAGGATATTTCCATTCTGTCTTCTTCACCCTTTTTTACAATGGGCACTTCTCCACATTCCAAACTACTTCCAGAACTTTCTAGGTTGCTGATACCATCCTCTGTCGAGACACTTTCCTCTCTATCTGGATTTTCTGCTTCAGAAGTTTGTCCCTCTGCTTTATGGTATGGTATGGATGAAGCATATAGATTCTGAGATTTCAAACTGTCTTCTTTTCTACATCTATCGGAAGCAATCTTGCTAGCCACAGAATCTTCAAGCGTAAAGGAAGAGCGACTGGAATCTATCCTGTCCTCATCTTCCATTTTTGTTCTCTCTAGTACAGGAACAGGGGTCAAAACTGAGTCAGAAGAGATTCTTCCTATAAAGTAAGAATATGATTTGTTAATAAATGCCACTTTACATTACCATATTGAATTTCACAGCAATCTAAATTATTCAAATTCAAAGCATGGCTCCTCATTCAGAAATCATACAGAAAACCATTTGGTGGAAGAGCATACACAAAAGTGGAGCATTGGTTTTATCAAAGAATAAATTAAATGTAGATGATTTGAGTTCAGAGCATGAAATATAGTTTTCATCATTTAATAATCAGTATTTTGCATTTGAATTGTAGCAGGTCATCATTTAATTCAAAATAATCAATATTCATGTAGCTTTCTTAGTCTTTACTCAGGTTGCCTACATGCACTTTGAGTCAATGAAAAAATATAAAAGGGTGGTATATTGAACCTTCTACCCTACATTTTATACCTATTATGCCTGTTTAAAAATGAAAATAACCAAAGATTAATAGTATATAATTACAAAGATATAATTCAAATAGATACCAAGAACAGTTTTTAAACAACAGCATCAGTCTAAAAATGAAAAGCAATTAGCATAATTCTATAATTCAGAGTGAAACTGAGTGGACTTTATAAAAATTCTTTCTCTGCTGATGCTTGCAATGGAAAGACAGAACAATGGGCTAGAGGTCACTCAAAAAACATTCCTTTAGAACTCTGGCATACACTGCACTGAATTCTGATTCAGCAGCACATCCATGATATTAAAGAAAAGGGTTTCCGTCAAATCCCTTGCTATTATTTCTTCATAAAGGTTATTTGAACTTGTTTTTTCTGAAAAATTTCCTTTTCAAGTCAAATGAGTATAAAACTTGGTAATACAAAGACAATAGTAACATGCAATCTCTGGGCACAAACTGTAAGTACTGCTTCAACTGAGAACAATGAACATACTAGTTAAGACAATGCAGAGCAAACTATCTTCTGTAACACAAGTACTGCTTCTATCACATCTAAAAACGTTCATTTTCCTACACACGTCCAGGCACCACACTTTAAGAGGACAAAGGAGAGAGGGCAGCTCTCTACTCTTGTCTGCTTTTCCTTCCCTTGCCCATAAACACAGAATGGGTGCTAACTAAATACTATTTACTCTGTAGTCATGAACACTCAAAACCTCTATTAAAAGTTGCGGGAAGATGCAAAGCAATACCACCTTTAAAAAACAAACAAACAAACAACAACAACTAGAACAGACCTGGAAATGCTTTGATAGAGCACCAGAAAATTTGTGTAGAGGAATTTCTAAACTTCCATATTGAAATATCTTGGTATCTTTATGTACATCAATCACGGTGATTACCACCTCCAAGGAAGCAGTAACATAACTATTAATATTCACAATAATTAAAACACTGTCTATATGCAATTTGAAAGTGAATTTTCAGTAGCATATAAAACAAAATAGGAACTTGTAAAACTTAAATGAAAAGTCCAGTTTGCTTTATAACAGGAATGAGGAACTATGAGGAACTATGAGGAACAAGAATTAGAATGGAATGTGAAATAGAATAAATTAGGTTCTGAATAAACCAAGTATATTAGAATAAAAATGATTGTGGAGGGAAAAAACCTCTTTGCCGTGACAAGACCTTTATAGCTGTCAGATAGCTGCAGAGGAAATTAAAAGGAATCTGGAGGTTTAAAATACAACCTCCTTGTGCACAGGTATGGAACACTTCCAATTTGTAGGTTCATCATGTAAATACATGTAGCATACTCCCAAGGATATATATTCTGTCCTGTCTGAATAGTGTTAAGACATTCTGTATAATTTCCATATCAAAAACATTTTGCTGTAACATATGTGAGTCCACTGAAGAAATATAATATACAAAACCTCACTCTTTTTGCTCCTTTAAAAAACAATTAAAAGAGTTCTGGTGGTATCACTCTCAATTAAGAATATTAAGTTTGGTATTTTCTCTTTCTTACCAAATATCAATCTGCTTTGCACAAATAACTACCTGAGTAAACATTTTAGTATGCTATTCTAGGACAATACTTTAGTTTACTAAACACCCACTGATTTGTCACATTAGAGTATAAACAGCCTACAACTTACATGTGAAAAATAATCAGTGCTTATCTCACCTGAAACCTTGACATGATCCAATAAATGCTGATCCAGATGCATTCTACTACTGTTTTCTTCTTCCCCAGAAGGCAATCCTATGTTTACCACTCTCACTTTTTTTTCTGGTTCTTCACTGACCTTGAAGCCATCAGTAGCTGCTTCAGTCACTATGATTTTTTCATCAGCTACCATAGCAGATACTCTCTTGTCCTCTGGAGTTTTAAGCTTTTTAGATCGAGATCTGGTGTGCTGGAAGCTGTTATAGGAGATATTGCTGTCAGGGTAGAAAGTCTGTCTTGGATAAGATAAAACATCTACCAATATATGTCCCTTTCACCTGCTTAAAGTGGTAAAAAACTGACAATTTTTCACCTTTTTGTGTTGAGATAGTGCTACAATTTATTAAGTCATAGATTAACAATTGATTGGATTTAACCTTCTAATCTTTTATCACCATTCCATAGCAAAGTTGTTAAATTCTAAAAGTAAAACCGTCTTTAAGTAACTATTACTTAACTAGCACACAAACTAGCTTTTTAATAAATCATTTTTTTGAGACCAAAAAAGAACTATCCTTACAAGAATAATGAAGACAAAACTCTCTCAGTAGCAGTAAAATCAGATGATATTTCCAAACCTTAGTGTTAATAAAAGACTAGTCTGAATATCCTCGTAAAAGCTTATCTGTTTGGAAGTTTTTAAATGAGTTTTAACAGAACCAACAAGCATCTGAGAAAGGTAAAATATTATGATCACCGAATATTCCAAAAGGCTACAATATCAAGCAATATATGTAATTATTCTGTGTTAAAAAAAAAAAGTTGAAATTAAAGATTGAGTGTAAGTTTTTGCACCCTCAGATGTATAAGAGAAAGCTTAAGGCAGGAGAAATGGCAAACCAATTAGAAACAGGCTCATAATCTATATCAGAACAAATGTAATAGAAGATAGTCCAGTTTCAAATTCAACTATGTGACAAAAGAGTGTGGAGAGACAGAATGTAAGAAAATAAAGATAGTGCAGAAGGCAGTCTCACACCTGAGGAGTTGCAGCTGTACCAATCACCAAAGATTAGGAACAGCCCTGCCCTTAATAGGCCACAGCTGTGTCCAATAAGAAGCCGAGTGCTACAAAAGAGTGGGTTAGCTGGTGGAGGAGAGTGTGGAAGTCTGTTGGTTGCACTGGAAGAAGAAGGAATCAGTGCTGTGAGGAGCTGCCCATGTAAAATCACCGAGAAGGTATGGAGCTTTTGCAATAAGATGGCAACACAAGAGTATTAATGTCATCATACAGCAGGTTTCAAAGCTCATAACACATTAGAGATAAAAGCACTACTATTGCAGGTGAATTTTACAGAGTTTTAAGTGAGTCTTACAAGGGTCTTGCATCTGAGATTCTACACATCTCCAGAAAAACATTTTGCTGCCCCTTACATTTTGTTCCATGTCTACAAATGTGTATCTTTCAACACATTCTCTATAAAATAGATATTTCCAGAAAATATGCCAAAGTATGACAGAACCATCAGTTCACACTGTAAATAACAGAAAGTTATAGTTTATTACTATTTACATGAAGTTATTAAATGTTATATAGCAGCAATGGATTTCAGCTGTAAACGTCAGAGATAAGCTCTTCCTGTGACTATATTCATGAAGATTTTTATTTTCACTTTGCTGAAACTTGTATTATTCCCATAATCAAAATTATAATTTTAACTAACACATTACACTAGAAACAAAGCTGAATAAACATTTTATCTACCTCTGCAATGCATGCCTGAAAAAAAGCTCACTCAAGAGTTAAACAGCACTAGAATTGTGTTTATTGTCTTAGCAAGGTGCGTAAATCAGCCCATGCGATCCTGTGATAAAACTTTCAATAAAGTTACTAGATAGTCTTTGTTTTTATTCAGAATCACCTATCCATAAGGGTACTACTAAATGAATCACTGCTGGTCCAAGTGGGAATTTGCATTTATGCTGTACAATACATGCAGGGAAACCTACTACAGGGAAAAATGGCATTCACCTAGTTAAACAACAGAATTACTCTCTGCGAGTCCAGGTCAGTATGATACATGTACTAACAAACAGGCTGTTCAGCTGCTTCACTAGCTGTCTTCAGGAAGCAATCCTACCTCACAAACTACCCTTACCCAGAACAAATGTGGTGTTATATTTTCAGTAACAATGTTCCGCTACAGTGCCAGTTGGTCCCTCACTTTACAGATTGACTGTCATACCTTTTCCTCAAGACATACATTAACTTACAAAGAAAATGAGGAAGTTTGGTTTAAGACCAAGCTTAAAAAGCCACTAACTGCACTGTGAAATTCTTTGGAGATGGAAGATCTTTAAAAAAATCAGTATTATCTCCAACTCAAAAAGCTGCACTAAAATACCAAAATACCAATAAAACTGCCCACCTTTGGCTAGAAATTAAGCAGATCTTTAGATATCTTTAGATAATGAAGAAGAAAATCCATAAAAATCCTGTTACGTAAGACAGGAAAGCACAATAGTAGAGAGAATGTGCAATGCAAAGAAAAAACATAATGCATTTCAATAAAATTTATGTTAAACTGCTTTAAAAGGTCAAAGGTCAGTGACAAGCTGAGAGACTTTTTCTCCTAACTTTCCTTATTCTTCTAAATTTCTTTTATTCTCCTAACTTTCTGGCGATGTTGGCATGTCACCAGACTGAGATTTAGCCCTTATTATGATCTGCCACTGACCTGTGGTAGATAAAGACAGATTTTGGCTGCAGCACTGCAAGAGCATGACAAATAGGCAGTGGTACCTCCTTAGGGTAAAATGGCATTGAGGGCTGTTACTTGGAGACTTGAAACAGCTGGTGGGATTCTATCACAGCTCTATGATAAGTTTTTCCTGTTTAATCTCCTTTTCAACTCTTAAGAGAGTCTTCTCGCTTGTTCTTTGGTTGCTGTGATCTCTAGAAACAATGGTAACCATCTGTTCCTTGAGAATTACACTGGAATAACCCTTACTAAAGAGAGATTTTAAGTGACACATCTGAATGCATTTTGATGTTCTCCTTAATCACTAACTTTTTTAGGTACACAATTATAAAGTATCACTTATAAGTTAAATTTTCACAGTCACTCTGAAAGAATACTGGTTTGTCCCCAGGATCGTCTTAATACAGAAAGCAGACAAACCTTTTTTGTCTGAAGGAAATGAATTGAAAGAAAACATGTGACATAGTTTAAGCCCATCTGAAAGTTAAAACAGTTAAAATCCATGCAGCCATTCCTCTCCCTCCAGCCCGTCCAGGTGGTTGGGGCGGGTGGGAGAGAGTGAAGGAAAGAAATTAACAGTAACAGCAACAATACCAATAACAACAGTTTATATAAGCAGGCGACTACACACAAAACACTCATTTGAATCCAATCAATCCAGAGCCATAAGGCTTTCGAAGACAAAAGGACATCATAGCACTCAAGCCCTGGGTATACACCACACCCCCTTCCTTCTCAGAAGTGAGAATCCCTTACTTCTGTGCCCCAGCAGCGATGCATATGGTAGAGAACAAGACAGGCACAACCACACAGCTCCAAGCCCCACCCCCTCATTGCTACCATGAGAAAATAAAATCTCTTGTGGCCAAAACTACAACAACATCAGAGAATGCAGCAAAAATGAAATAGAAAGGACACTGCCATCATAAAAAGACAATAAATAAATAGATGGCAAAGAAGCATAAATACCTCTTGGGAAAGTTCTGTATTTTCCTTCTTCTCTGTAGCCAGATCTTCACTTCAGGTGTTGATTCAGGAGTTGGTTTTGTATGATCAATGGTATATAAATCTTTGCCCTGTTTCCACAGCTGGTATCTCTCTGGTTGAAACTTCCTCACAAAGACGTCCATGGATATTGACACCATGTCTCTCCTACAAGTGCACTGCAAGACAAGACAGGTATTTGTAAGTGACAAGTACTGGAATATTGCCACAGTTTGCAGTTAGAAAGCCCAAAACAAAAATCCCACATGTACAAACCAATTCTACTTTAATCAGTATTTTCCTTTTTCACTTTTTCTCAATTTTCAAGAGGAGAGGATTATTCAAAAGAAAACACTATCTGAACAAATGTGTCACACTGGGATTCCCTAGTACTTAAGGACACTTGTTTCATTAACTTCTATGGGTTAAGAACAAAAAGAAACTACAGCATTCTTTCTGCTCTATTGGCTGGTTTTGACAATTTTAAGCAAACCTTGCTACCTCGAATCCAGAGATTGCACATATCTTGAGTGACATCAGAATTCAACTTTTAAAAATACTTCTTGTAGTATCCTGTTGACCCAAAGGTCTTTACAGGCATTTACAGTCCCAGCACTTAACTCTTCAAAACATAAATACATACAAGTGCCACATCAAGTTACAGTTTTGTCCAATTTTTTCCTACAAAGAGTAGAAAGGAAGCAAGAGAGAGGAGTATTGTGTCTGAGGTCTCAAAGGGTGTGCTAATATCCAGGTAATCCAATCCACTGTACAGTGCAGACTCTAGAATCACCTGTAATACCTTCCTCATCAACTTTAATCTAATCCCTAACTTTAGTCCCCCAAAGAATTTTTGCATTGTTTTTCTTATGCATCTGCGTAGAGTATTTTTGTCTTATTTGAATAGACTCTTAATGGTCATGAAAATGGCAAAGGAGCCTCCACTTGAAATACTGTATATGCTGAGTCAGTTTTCAGATTAAAGTCATTGAGCCCAGTACCCAAAAATACTTGACAGTAGGAAACTGTATTAAGTAAATCAATACATCTACAGTACCTAAACAACTATAGTGGGTTCATCCTGGCTGACTGTCAGGTGTCCACCAATTTGCTCTTCCATTTCCCCTCCTCAGCAGGACAGGGGGAGAAAATAAGATGGAAAATGCCACAGGTCTAGGTAAGAACAGGCAAGTCACTGACCAGCTACCATCTTTGACTTCTCTTGAGGAAAACACATGAATGTAAATTAATAACAGGTTATGGCAGTGAGAAACAAGAACAAAACTAAAACCAACTTCCTTAACACCCATTTTTCAGGCTTTACTTCACTCCTGACTGGTATCTGCGGGGATGTTTCTTTCACATTTGTCTCCCTTTTTTCTCTCACGGCTGCTGCAGAGTGATTTTTATTCTTTCTAAATTTGCTGTCACATGAATGCCACCAAAGTAGCTGACATGCTCAGCTTTGGGCAGCAGTAAGTTCATTTTGGAGTCAGTTGGATTTGGCTCTGTCCAGTGTGTGAACTGTTCCTGATCAAGAGATGGTAGTAATTAGCCACTGCTAAAGCAACTCTACACTACCAAAAACTTGCCACAAAAACCTTAGCAAATTTTTCTCAAATTGAAAGCAAACTGATTGTCTAAAACATAGTCTTACATAAAAAAACTTTGAAAGAACTTCACTATAGCTTAATAACGCTGACTATTTTTTTCAGGTAAGAAGAGGTGTATAGAAAAAATTTAATGATAAATAAATGGCCTGCCATTGTGGTTTACTACAGCTAGTTTTATTACATTTTTTTAAACAAGCAGAAACAGACAAAGGACTGAATGCTACTTTCCTACCAGAAAGGTTTCTGCACACTAAATGCAGATTTCTTTATCTACTATTTCCAACTATCATTTCTAGTTCACCCTTCTTCATCTTTGAATTCACAAGATATATATTGAAAAAGCATCTGAGATGTCTTAAAAATGCTTGCTTTCCTTTCAATGTCAGCATTGCTATACTGCATATTCCCAACATTGCCATCTAATGGAGGATGAAATGGAAAGAAGGGGAAAAAATTCAAGACAGAAACTGCAATTTTATGCAGCTGCCTTTAATTATAGTTTTTATCCAAAATACCATCTGAATGCTCCCTTTTCAAACAACATGCATATACACACTTATACATGCACTCTGTAAAAAACTCAAACATATTAGAAATAGTATGTTCCATTCAGAGAGTCCTTGACAGGACACAACAAGCAGTAAAAAAAGCAATGAAGACACTTCTATATACTGGAAAAGTGCATAGAAATCCACAGTAATATTTTTAACTTTTAAAATTGAAATCTGTAATATAAAGACAAGTAATAGTGGATTTTCTCTCCCTTTAATGGACAAAATCTTTTCACATTTGAGCCCTGTTGTGACAAACCAGTAAGAAATTACAGTTAAAGCCAAAATTTTGTTGTTAAACACCAAGACTTTCAGAGCCTTGACAGAAAATAATTACTTAAGTAAGCACTGAAGCATTAAGAAAGAAAATACATCTAGAAATACAATGTATTCTATGCTGGAATGATAATAAGGTATTAAAAGACTCAAATCACATCTAAATGGGACACAATTTCTGTCTTTCCATAATCTTTGCTCAGTTTCCATTTCATTTAATACAACTACTAAAGAAGAATTAACAAAACCAAGCAGGGGTCAGAAATTTTAAGTTTTAAAATTTTAAAAATATACTTCTGAGTAAAAAGTAACAGAGTAACCTCATGCTCAACAGTATCACTGCCCCAAAAAACAGAAGACAGGCTTCCAGGCACTGAAAGGGTGGAAGTACTTGGAATAATAATACCAGATGACATCAGCAGATGCATTCTGGAAATTATTTCTACCCATATTTCCTCAAATGATTCAAGGAAAAAAAAAAAAACCAAACAAACAAAAAAAAACCACTAAAACTGTTGCTTTGATAACTTATCTGGAGGATCTTCCATTCTTCTGGATGGTGGTGGTAGTTTTTACTTGTTTTAATTAATTTCTCATTTGACTGGCTTGTAGCTGGCAATGATGTCACTTTCTGCAACTAACTTGAAAAAGTGACTAAAAAATTCTCTCTAAAAGAAAACGAAATGTGATTCTGTTAAAGGCTCCTGGGAAAAAAACAAAACGGACATCTCCCTGTCTACTAAAGTATTCAGCAGTGGTTTTTTTGGGTTTTTGGTTTTTTTAAACTTGTAATATTTTTTAAAGTAAATGCAAAATCTAAGTAATTGGACTACCGTGTAAAAGGCAGCTGATGTTGCCACAGATAAATGTCACAACCTTTGTACTGGAAAGAATTATTTTCTATTTACAACAAAATTAGTTTAATACTTATTCTTTAACCAAAGACTAGTATGACAATCAGCATACTTAAGAGAATGAAACTCCTTCACAATTCTTACTCTTAAATTCTTACTATCGACATCATCAATGATACCACCACTACACTTATTATTTATCCTGCCACATATATACTTGAAAGTAAGCAATTCAACTAAAATTTATTAGTAAAGGCAAACCTTTACAGAACAAATTGTAAGAAAAAAGTTTAAGCAACTTTAACTAATTGGCAGAAATATATGTGAGATATATTTGTGATATGAGAACACCACCTATGAGAGACAAACACAGCCAAAAGGACATTTTCAAACACATCCTATTTGTGAATGGAAAAGAGAAAAAAATTTTTTTTTATAAATAAATAAATAAATAAATAATTTTTCCCCCCATTTTATACTCTGATTCAGGAAAATAAAAAAGAATATACAACAAACTTCTAGATTTATACATATTAAGTTAAACACACACATAAGCACATTCTAAAATACATGACGTACCTAAGAAGAGTTTTTATTAAACATTTTTTATATCAATGCGAAGTGCATGACTTACAGATCTTTCCAGCTTTTCATCATTGGTATTTAATATTTAAAGATGAAAAGCTCTGTCATCAAATGAATCACGGGATTTTAAAAACTAGCAAAAAAAAATCTGTAGAGGATATCATACTTTGCTACAACAGAAAGTTAATAGATGGTTTATTATTTCACTAGTAGAGGAGTACTATTTCTTAGAAGCATAGATATCTTTTAATCACAGAAATCTGCATCCAGAGTCAAGTCTTCATGACTTGTGTTTTTATTTTTTAGTTCAATGAAGTATACTTCAGATGCAACTTGTAAGACATGAACTGATGTCTTCGTCCACAAAAGTGTCTTCTCCACAAAAACATTAGTTGTTATACTAGTGTGTTAAAATTTAACGCACTAAGCTTGAAATATCAGAAGGATTTTTAACATTTTGCACTGAGTATTGGATTTTGTTAAATTAAATTAAAATGTGATTTTCACTATATCTGAAATCTATTTTAGTTATATGTCTTCTGAAGTTTTAAGTTGAAGAACAGTAGTACTTCATTAGGCTGTTCTTTTCCTTTCACTTACATAATCATTTCAGAGAGAAAGCATTATCTAATTCACATTGCAACTGCACAATGTACGTAAACTACACACCTATGGGACATCATATGGAGCCTAACAGTCACTGGAAAACACGGAAAATTCTCTTCTTTAAAAAGAGAGAATTGATTTTTACAGAATAGTTACAAAAGCAACGAAAATTAGCAGGATGAGGCGTGCATTAGGCTGGTAACCTTCTTTACATTATGCAAGTGCGCCCTAAAATTATTAAATGAAGTTTTTTTTCAGTGATACTCCTTCCTAACTGCGGGTTTTCGGGGCCCGGCTAGCTGCGGGGAACCCCGCTGCTGGGCGGGTGCGGGCAGCCCTTCCCCTCGGCGCGTCCCGCCGCGGAGCGCCTCGGCCGCTAACACGCGCACGCGCAGTCCCGGGTGACCAAAGACGGCACAGCCAGGTGGAAGGAGGCCTCGGAGGCTCAGGTGCTGTTCCAACAGGCCTTAATGTCGGGAAGTCCGAGGGCGTAGGCAGGGAAGGAAAGCGGGGTACAGCCTCGATTGAAGGGTACCGGAGCCGGGGTGCCCAGCCTCGAGCCCGGGCGGGACAGGGTTTTTTAAGGGGGAAGGGGTAGGCGGGATCGGGGTACACTTCGACCATTAAAAAGGGGTACAGGGGGGGCAGAAGGGGGGGTGATTTGGGGTACACTAACAGGGAAACGGGAAAAGGGTGTTCCTGGGGGGAGGGCCAATGAAAGAGTGGGTAGCAGGAAATTTTCTAGAAGGGAAGGAGTGAGTTACAAATGATTGATCCCAAGGTGTTCCCACTCCGTCCCCCCCGTCCCCTCCTCCCACACCTTACTGCTTATAATGACTAAAGCTTTGTTCAGGGAACAGCAGCAATGATGTATTTATTGGAGACAAACACTTCGAGTAATTTAGATTCTTTTTACCAGCTTCAACTATACTTAATCAATTATTTCATGCACTATATCCCACTCTTGCAATACTTTCAATGAAGCATGTGCAAACAGGGACACCATTTGCTGGGATTCAAGAGGCAGGAACGACTGATTGATAATCAGAAGCCAATTTATTGGGCCAAACATGGCGTTTATATAGGATCTCTTAACAGTACAACCATCCAACGACCTTAAACATTGCCTTGTATGGCAACAACCTATTCTTTCGTTCACCTCAGGTACTGTTTGCTTAACCCTGCACCGGTCATCTGCTAACATGTCCTGCTCCTTTTGTCCTGTGTGTTTCATCTTATATCCTGTTTTCACAACCCATATCCACAATGCACTATATCCCACTCTCACAATACTTCCAATGAATTTCCAAACAATGTAAAAAATGCATTTTGATAAAAAACATTTTATAGGTGCTGTGACCGGAAGTGCTTCCTGTGGACTGCCTGTAGAAGTACTTCACAGGCACTGTTTGCTAAGAGGACAGGATTTAATAAAACCTGGTATCAGTAACTGTCCTTTGCTATGGAATCAGGCTGTGATGTGTTTTCACACGAACCTTCTGGCAACTTGTAAGCAGTGTTGGAGAAACCTTTGGTAGCAGTTAGCCATCTGTACAAGCATTGAGAAAGCAAGCTTTCCTTTTTTGGTGAATCATAGACAGTACGCTCTTTCCCCTGACACATCGTGTCACACACAACAAAAATACAAATGCAAAACACCATTCTTTAAGGTCCTTTTTATAGAATAGAAAAAATACACTCCTGAATTCATTATTTGTATTCATATACGCAAACAATCTGCAATATTTTTCAAAGAGTTCAATATTAAATAGTGTCTTACAAAATATCTGGCTTTTTTTCCTAATTCCTATTTAGAATTTATTTTATGTTTACATATAATGCCACCTACACCTTCTTACAAAAAAGACGCAGTTTGCATTATATAAAATTGATTACATCAGCATCAGTTAACATTACAAAAATGTGGTCATTTTTCTCCCATTCCTTTGAAAGCTGGACAACAGAAACAGTGTGACAAGACACAACTAAAAGAAGCCATATTTTCTTAAATATTCCACCTCACAGCCCTTCTTCCTCTTTATCCTTCAGTGGTATCTTTAATGGCACTACACTTATCCCTTGAAAGATTGAGTCACTATTAAAGTCACTATTAATCTCTTTTTCTTTATTCTAATTTCAGTCTGTATTTCTACCTTGAATCTTTCTCCTGTTTCACTCACATTTACTTCTGTGTCCATCCCTGATGTCTATACAACAGAAACTCCCTCCCTGGAGCCTTTATGTCTCTGCTGTGTGTAAACTGCTCTTGCTCCATCATTCTCTTAGCTCTCTGTTCTTTCCTTAGTACCTTTGGACTTCACTCTCAGATCCTTAAAGTAACCGCTTCTACCCCATATCTTTATCTGCCTACCAATTCCTGATTTAAAATGGAAGTATTCTGCACATGCAAAATTAGAATTTATTTTAATGAAATTAACCTCTATCTGCATACCAAAATTAACCAATTCTCTAACAGCTCCTAAAGTAAGAAAACAGTCTGTGCAATAACATGTGTGTGCATATATATTTAAACGTATATATATAATTATAAAAAATAACTTGTTGTGCAGTACCTAATACAGATACTAGGTCATACATACTATGTCAGTTATCTTTTTGCATACAAACATTACAGTCATTATCATGGATTTACTAACAAAAATTTTGCTATTATCAAACATAAAGAAATTCACAAATGACCCAAGTACAGCAATTCTGATGAACTGCATTATTCTGAGCTCACTAATTATAGCAAAGGGAGACCTGTAATACATTGTACAGTAAGAAGATAATGTAACAGGATACCTGGTAAGGAAACATTCCTTCTCAATTTTCAAGAATCAAAAGAAAATCAATAGGATATCAATTTTAAAATTCCATTCTAAACATGCCACCTGGGGAAAACCTCAAATTAGAACTTGACATATTGCAGATTAAAGGAGAAGATATACACCTGGTATGAGTAAATGAGCTGAGGAACAGGATATTTTCTTTTATTTTGGATATCAATTTATCAGTTAAAATAAACTGTTACTCCACTGGATTACTTAAGGCCATTTTCCAGCACAATTAGTATGTGCCAGTTAACATCACCAGTAAGTGTGATACAGCAAGTCAAATTACTGTCAGGACTTTGAGAAGTCTTTTTTAAATTAAATTTAGGTTTAACAATAATTGACGATTCACGGCAATATAACCAGATGAGTATATTGAATCTTTTTTCTACACAACTCAAATTTTTAGAGAGCTCTAAGTCTAGTTGTCATGATTAAAAACTATAGTTGCATTTACAGATGGTAAAGTTGAGGGACTGATCATGTCGAAAATTAGATACTATTATTGTATAAACCTCAGAACTGTTGGACACTTCTCACTGCTGTGTCCTAAACACAGCACAGAAAATGGAGTAGTGATGTGTCCCTATATTTATAAAGTTATAAATTACCTTTTGAAATATTTTTAAGTATTTTTTCTATTTTTTAATAAGTATTTTGAGATGTTCTAAAATTTCATTTTACATTTTTCTCAGGTTTCACCTATTAGCATCTAGTTCACTATATTAATGGACGCTAAAGCCAGCAAATTAATATTATCAATGATAGATCACAATACCTAATGACTGTCTGGGGGAAGGAGAAGAATGCAGTGAAATTCCAATCAGAAGGAAAAGTTCTGGCCAAGTCTCATGCAAAGCATGTAAAACTCCATCATATTCATTAAGTTTCTCTAAAGCACATGATAAATTCTTGCAAAAGTGTGGCTAATTTTTTTCAAGATTGAGATGCCCAAAATTCATCACTCATGTATATCTTGTAGCTTCTTTAAATTCTGAATGGCACAGCAGGATGAATTAACCAGTGGTCTTAATACATCAACAATCTCATTGCTTCAACTGGTAAGCGTTATTTATAACTGAAATTCATAGATGATAAGGTTAAAATATTAAGACCAAACAGATTTATTTTAGATTCTCAATCTACTGAATTTTATTTTTTTTCCAAAATGACTCTTCCATCAAGTTCCATCAGGACACCTCATTTGTACTTTTGCTCAGCAAAGTAGAACGATATTTAGAAAAGCTATATACATTCAAATAAATAATGAAAAAATGTGTAGTTTTATGCAACTTCCTTCCAGGAATTTCAGAATGCTTTGCAAATACTTGTGTTTCTTCCTCATAACACAGAAGAAGAAACGAGACCAAAGAAAGGCTTATTTATAATGGTCACAAGGCAAGCCATAGTCAGAACTGACACTGGAATATATTAAATTTTCAACTTCCTGCTTCAGATGTAAGTCTGAAAAGAGGAAAACAGACTTTTTTTCTATTCTTAAAATCATTTTTTTGTCATACTATTCAAATTCTATTAAAAAGCAAGAAAAGAACAGCAGAAAAATATTAGTGAATAAGAAATTATGGGGTTCTACCATGTATTTTAAAATGTAATAAAACAACAAAAATGTTAAATAATTTGCAGCTATTTATGTAGCTTACACCTTAACAAAAGACAGAAAGGAATTAAATTAGCTATGCAATGTTCTAACAAACATTATGTCCTATTTAAATCTAAACTAAGTAAGCAAAGAAGCATCATGGTATTAAAAAAAAAAAACCCAAACAACAAAATTTAAATAAAACAAAAACAACAAAACAGAACAAACAAAAAATCAACAACAACAAAAAAACACATGCAAAAGAAAATCACACAAAAGACAGCATAAAACCAAAAACCACAACAAGAAACGAAACGCAAACCAAGGGAAAAAACCAACCAAACAAACCAAACGAAAAAAATACCACAAAACCAAAACAATAACAAATCCCGTATCTCCAACCCTCTAAAAAAGCTAAAAAGAGGCAAACCTTCCCAGAACAATGCAAAGAAAAAAACATCAATTTTGGAGGAACTTCAAAAGCAAGAATTTCTGTCAGTGTTAAATGACAGAAACCATACAGCTGTGAACAGTGCTGTGTTGAAGCTCTTGAGACACGGGGAAGAGAGGCTTTGTAACAATGGTTGTTGACGTTTGAGATGATAGGAGAGGAAGAGAAGGTAGCACAAAATGTCAGTAACACAGAAACTGCAGAATTCTCTACAATTTTTTCCTCCAACAAAGAAAACCTGTTTGTAAGCCCCATTTTTGCAGTGAAGACACTGACACGCTCTTGCTGTAAGGCATCTTGCAGTCCTATGAACTAAACTCCTCAAATATTCCTGTCAGGGTAGTGAAGTGGCCAGTTGAGCACAAAAACAGCAACAACATTTAGGAATGAAATCTACTTACAACAAAACTATAATGGCTACTATCTTGGAACACCGGGTTCAACTATTAAAGCCACTCAAATATTTAACTTGCAAAAAGAGGAATCAAAGAAGTGAAACCAGAGCATTATGTATTTCACCTACCACAAAGAGAAGAGTAACTGAACCAAACAAAAATTCACTGACTTAAGTGTGCACTCAAAATAAGTGAAACTACTCTTAGATATTTTTGGAAGAAATGGAGTATGCTTCTGTTGACTAAAGCTCTCGAACAAAAAAACAGATTCACTGATGGGAAACAAAGTCTTTTTTAGCAATGCCTGGGTTATCAACAAATACATCATTGTCACTAAAGATCCTAGAGAAACATCTGCCAATAGTCATGGAAAATTGAACTCCTTCCTAGAAAATATGAGTTTCCAACCAACAAATATGACAGACAAAAAGAAAAGCTCAATGTAAACAGACACTGCATTCAATTTAAACTCTAATAAAAAAAAATGACAGACCATTCACAGCAACAGAATTTCATTTCACTCAAGCAAAGAAAGAAACAAAGGAAAAATTATATTGACAATGCAGGCTTTTCCCTTCCCTCCTTTTTGTCACCTTTTTTTTTTTTGTCAAATCTTTTTTTTAAAATCACTCACCCTGACTTCCTATCATAAAGCTTTCATGAAAATGTTTTTAAATCATCCTGACTATTATTAACTGTCACCAAGCTACCACAGTGTTGCATGCTACCTGGAGTCTATCATCTTTAACATTAAATCTTTATTGCAAAAGATGTGCTTTAATTTTAAACAAGCTAAGGTAAATTTGCTGCTTTAATGTAAATTTCTGTATGACACAGGACACAACCTTTATAAACAGTTAGTAGGTTAAAAATGCCTTGTCTCAAATAGGATTTACATTTAGATGGCCATATTGTGGTACTTCTTAACACAAAACGCACAACTTTCTCAGTGAAGAGAGTTTCACCCATCAAAAGATGGCATTTTCAGTACATATGCATTCATATAGCTATACTTATCTATATAAAGTATACTTGAGAGCAGTGACATACCAGTGCAACTACTTTGCTTCACCCTGCAGAGAATGTGACTAAACACCAACTCCTTCACCATTCTGTCTTTGAGAATAATGAAAATTAGGTTCTACATTCTTGTTTTTTCCTCTGGTCTCCCTGGAAGGAAAAGATTGTTCTTCCACCTTTATTGTACCTTTTAACTAGACATTTTTATGATCGCCCTTTCAGCTGTGTTTTTCAAAACAACTGTTTTCTTTTAACAATTCTATTTAAATGGCTGGAGAACAGGAAGCACTGCACCTGGGGAGGAAAAACGCCATGAACCAACAGCAGCTCACCCAGGAGGGCCCAGGAGGAACACGGGCCGGCAGTGAGCAGCCCGGTTCCCTGCCGGGCTCACTGGGTGTGCTGCCAGCGGGACCCGGAGGGATCCTGCCCTCTCCCCTGCCCCGTGAGGCCACACCTGGAGTGCGGTGCCCGCTCTGGGCTCTCCAGCCTACGAGAGATGAGGAGCTACTGGGGAGAGCCCAGAGAAGGGCCACAAACACGGTGAAGGAACAGGGGTTTCCCTCTCCCATGAGGGAAAGCTGAGGGAGCTGGGTCGGTTCTTCCTGGAGAAGATGCAGCAGCACCAGACTCACCACAGGACCTGACAAACTGAGGGGTTTAAGGCCATCAAAAGACGTTTGACAATCTGAGTGGGGTCTTTTCCCTCTGGGCTGTTTGTTGTGCTCGCCACGCAACAGCCGGGTGCCAGAGGCTCCTGTATTCGCACACTCGGCCCAGTGTGCGGCCTCCAGCAGGACCCAGGCCCTGCCCTGGCAGTGCCCACACATCACTGAGGGCTCCCGGCCACTTCCTCCGTCCCGGACGCCTCCTGCAGGTACCCTGTGCCAGACGACTCCCACTGGCTGGGCGGGAGCAGAGTGGAAGGGAGATTTCTCCTGCCATGTAGAAATTTCTCCTGCCTGGGGGAACGGAGTGGGAGGCAGGTGTCGAAGGCAGCTGAGAGGCTGCTCGGTCACTTTCCAGTAAAGTCTCCTTAGCCTGCAAGGAGACCCTTCGGGAGGCCCCCGTCTCCCCTCCCTGCCCACGCTTTGGGCCTTCTCTGCTGCCCGCTTCCCGGCGCCAGAGCAGCTCCGGCCCCGGGCCCGTCTCTGGCAGCCCATGGCGCACGGCGCCGCCGAGGCTCTGCAGGAGAGCGGCTCCGCCGCGCCGGCCGCCCCGAGCGAGGAGCGGCGGGAGGCGGCCGGGCTGTGCCCCATCTGCCTCGGCGACCTGGACGACGCGGCGCACGTGGACACCTGCCTGCACACCTTCTGCTTCGCCTGCATCCGGCAGTGGGCCGCCGTGCGCGCCGCCTGCCCGCTCTGCTGGCAGCGCTTCGGCCGCATCCTGCACTCCGTCAGGGCGGACGACGACTACCAGGAGTACGTGCTCGGCCCGCCCGGCTGCCGCCAGAGCGCCGCGCCCGGGCACGGCGCGCTCGGCCCGTCCCCGCACTGGCGCTACCGGCTGCGCCCGCGGCCCCGCCGCCATCCCCCTGCCAGGAGAAGGGGGCGGCCGCCAGGGGACGGACGGAGAGCTCCAAGAAGCTCCGACACCTCTGCCCGATAGGCTCGGGGCAGCGCCCGGCCCGCCCCGCCGGGGCACCTGCCATCCTCTCGCACGTGCTGGGGGCGCGGCTTGCGGCCCTCGTGCGCTTGGAATGAACATCCAGAGGATTCCCGGAGCACGCGTCTCTCACAACCCCTTGGTACACCGCATATGAATACACTAATTCGGTGGAGGTGTTATTTCATCTCTGTCTCTCTTTTTCATTACTATTATTATTAGTCATAATAGTATTGTTATTTTTTAAATTATTAAAGTGTTCTTATCTCAACCCAAAAGGTTTATCCTTCTTTTTCCAATACTCCTGCCCAGGAAGGACAGGGTGGTAAGTGGGTGCATGGATCTCAGTTCCTGGTTGGTGTTCTCCAGCTGGAAGAACCCCAGCTTTCATTGGTGCTGGTGCTGGAAAATCATTGACTTTGGACACAACAAAGGTCCAGAAGCTTTTCAGAGCATGATTCGCTCAAAACCAAAGGAAGCCGCTTCAGGCAATGCTTTCTAACAGTGCCTTGTTAGTGTAGGAAAACAAAAGGGGACAATGTCCAGAATGTGCTGTGAACTTCTTTATATAAATGCTGCAACAGAGCCTCTTTCACTTGAACTCCCAAAGCCTTCCCTCTCCAAGAACCAGAGCATCGATGCCCAAGCTCTGTGGCCATCAGCCAGAATGCCTGACCTGAAGGAAAGGCAGGTCCATGGACACAGGGCACCCTAACAACCCTCTCCCTCCCAAATGGATTCCAGACCCAAATGGATTCGGTCATCCCCCTGTCACAGCCCTCTGAGCCTTCCTCTGAGCCTTCCATACAGCAGCAGCTCAACTCTTCTGGCCCAAACTGGCTAAAATGCAGGAGAGGGCTGGGTTCAGGCTTCACAAAAGATGCTGCTGGGGACCATCTGCTGACCTGCACCCTTGGCTTGGTGTTTTTTGCAGAGCAAAGCTCTAAACTCCAAGCATCCCAGAACTTCAGGAGCTGCCCAAGAAGCAGACCCACGTGCAAGCAAAGCACATCTGTGCCAGGGGCCAAAACATGGGTTTCCCACCGCTCTCTATCTCTGAGTCTTACTGGGCCCATCCCAGTCCCCCACTTTCAGTCCTCTCCCCAGATACACCAGCACCATATTTGAACATTTCCACGAGCTCCACACAATCCCCTTTTGCTGGGGCAGCCCCACAAACACTTATCCCACATCCTACATGGGTCCTCAGCCCTGCTGGCCGAGTTCCCATTGCCAGTGAGGCATCTGCACAGTATTCCTGTGGGATCCATCTCCATTGGCAGGGAAGGGTCTGGAGGTCCTGGGGACATGAACATACAAATGTCACTGGTGGTGTGTCCTGTGGCCAAAAGGCAAAGAGGCTCTGGGGGGTAGACTGGGAGTGCTGCCAGCAGGACAGGGAGGGATCCCAACTGCTCCCCTGGCCACAGGTGGAGTGCTGTACCCAGCTCTGGACTTTCCTCCCCAGGACAGATGAGGAGCTACTGGAGAGAGCCCATGAACTGCTAAACGAACTGAAGTCTGTCCCCTTTGAGGAAAATCTGAGAGGCCTGCAATGGTTCAGCCCGGAAAGGAGAAGGTACATGGGGATCTCATCATTGTTTGTAAACACCAGATGCAGTGAGTAAAGAAGAGGGAGCTTGACTCCTCTCGAAGGAGCCCAGTGGCAGAACAGGAGGCAATGCACACAGAGTGAAATGCACTGCATTTCATTAAATCCCATTTAAGCATGAGAATAAACTTTTTCACCTTGACAATGGACTTGGACTGGGCAATTGTCTATACATTTAATCACCATCTTTGGCCTTCAGTATCCTGAAGAAAATGGAAGCAGAAGGTAATCTTCCTCCCTCTACCACTTCCCTAGGTTGTGCAGAATTAATGTGACAAAATAAGGCAAAACCATCTACTGGACTCTTTACACTTGTAACAACAGCTGTAATCAAGTTATGACTAATTACCTTCTATAAAATATGGATGAAAAATGTAGTGAAACACAGAATAAAGCCAAATTACAGTTCCCAGACTGCAAGCTAAAAGTACAAATGAAGGTCCTGACACAAGATGATGACCAGCATTTCTCTTAATTCAGATAATTTACCATGCCCTAAGATCAGGAAAATGAACATTACTTCACTGTGCTTTACTGCACTTAAGTTTTTCAGAGAACAATAAAAACAGAACACACTAATTCTGCAGCAATAACAGATAAATCAATTTAACTTGTTTATATAGTCATCAGCCTATAAAAGACAATGAGAGGCAGAGCAAACTAAGTATGAGCAAGTGTTACAATAGCTAAGAATGCATACAGAACTGCTACAAGGAGCTCAATGGGGGGCATGCAGGCTCATCATTATATAAGAAACTAGGAACCATTTACTAGGGTACCAGAATTCTTTGCCATGTTTTTGGTGCAATTTATTTTATTAAACCAGCCTATAAAAGGAATTGTCTCAAACCATTACTCTTTGTCTTTACTAATGTAGAGAGTATCTTCAAATACCAGTAAAACTCGAAATAAAAGCAGTGACTTGTCATTAGCCAATTCAGAGGTAGGCTAGATGGTGAAATTATTGATCCAAGAAGTATCTTGTAGCATCAAACACTGCACTGACAATAAAAAGTACAAATCAAACTTTTTCTGATTTTATTTTGAGATTCATATTGATCTGCATTAGATAGGACTAATACAGGACAAGAAAGAAGTACAGAATGGGAAATACAGAACAAAAGATGTTCATTATTGCAGAGCATTATTACCCTATAGCACAGAACACAAAGATAATTTTAGAACCAAAATCTGTGTTAATCTATGTAAAAGAAGAGATGACCACATACATCCATGGTCTCACTCTTACATCCACGCAGATGCTCCAGCCATTCCCCAAATCTGGGAAGGTAGTATGACCAGGGATATGTGTGGTTGCAAACCACAGAAGTATCATCATTTCCTTGGCTAGGTGACTGCACCATTACCATGTTTATACCAGCTTATATACATTGAAACCATCACAACTCCTTGGCATTAGGAGGTTGGAACATATGAGTTCAGAGAGTTTTGTCCTCATCAGTAAATAGTTAGGAATCACTCTTGACATGCCAAGTGTTCTTAAACTAAAACCTCTTTCACTAGGCTTTAGTATTTTTAAATCAGCATACAATTAAATTAGCTGGCAAACTTTTTAAAAACACTTTCCTCTTGTGGGTAGGGCTGTATAAATGGAGACAGAAGGGTTACAGACTTCTCTAGAAAGAGTTAAAAGGCAGTGAGAATTTGCCAAAAATGCTGATCTTCTGTAGCATATAGATTCAAAAGACATCACACTTATGACAAAGTTATGACAACTTGGCTTTTGCAGAACAGTATGCTTAATTTTAGCTCTTTTCCTTTTTTATTAACCAGAATGCAACAAAGAATATGTGCCATTTTATCATTATTCCTTTTGGGTGGCTGTAAAAGATAAAAAGATCGTTTGAGATCTATATGCCTTCTTTCAATAATTACTTTTTACAGTAATCAGAATTGCCATCAGCCAGTTGTTCCTTATGTTTTGACAAAGATCAGGATTCTGCTTATGAGAGTGACAGTATGATGTGCTGCTTATTCAATTTTCTTGTCAAATTAATAGGAGATATTTTCCCACAACACTACAAGAAGATAAAGAACTTCTCTAGTCATAAGGTCTAGCCAAAAATTTGGCTAGCTTTCTGTGGGTTAGGTTCCCCCCTGCCCCCAAAACTGAGATAAATAGTTCATTAACAGTAACTGTTTGATTTTCTTAGGACAGTCAGGTGATCAGATTTACCTCTTCATAACTAGCTTACCTAGAATATTAAATATCAATGTTTTTAACTAAGGATTTTGAAAATGTGTGAAAAAAGCTGCCAGAAATAAAAAGAATGTGTTCCAAAGCTCCAGATCCTTAAGAATATTTTATTAAGATAAACACAACACATTATGCCTGGATTTCACAATACTGAGATTCTTACTTAAAAACCGCAAAATGCATTCTTTTACTGATTTTTAGTTCATTTAAAACATCCTTTTATCCCATCTTAAATAAATAAAAGGGCTATTGAAATTTAGTTTTTAACTTCACATAAATAACTTGTATGCATTTCATGCAAAATTATGTTGTGTTACATACCTTCCCCTCGAGAAGCCTCTACAGAAGGCTTGATTTGGCAGGGACAGAACTGGTAAGACTGAACTAACAGTCCTATATGATATCCCAGTAGCTTTTTAATCTGTGAGAAGTCTACTAGCCACAAAGAACATGCCAAAAGAGTGGAAGAGATTTCTGCATCAATTCTGAACTAGCTCTTGTTCCATACATTTCTATGTTCACTTGCAACAAGCCTGAAATCTATCATTAAACAAGCTCGTATCAATTCTATGGGTTGGCAGGCAGTGAAGACCAATCTTAAATAATTCAACCTCATGCTACCTAATTGTATCTTGTATTTCTGGTTTAAACAAACACCATGTTAAAATAAAAACCAAAACAAACAAAAAAAAGTCAACAGCGGTACCTTTCCATTAAGAAATGAAAAAGCCACTTTTCCTTGCTGTTTGTCACAGTAAACTGAGAAGGGAAAATGAGATTTAAAAGAAGAGTAAAAATGATCAATAAGAAATAGTACTGACAGTTGACTACATTCAATCATGTTGATTAATTAAATAAAATTAATTAAATCAAATTAATTTAATTAATTAATTTGATACTATTTATGTTGATTCAGTATTGCAAAACCCAAATAATGCCATTGAATTTGCTCTTAAAGACTTGCACTAAGAAAGTTTTCTTTGCAACCAAATAATTAAATTTCTATCAGAGAACTACCTTAATGTAGTACTTAACTTAAAGCAGAATAATCAGAATTTGTTACACATTTTCATTATTTTACTAGATCTTTTCCTTGCTTGCTGCATGTCTAAAATGTCACGAACAGTTCAATTACAGAAAACAATACAATTACATTCCGTAATAGTTTTAATTAAGAATTGCAACTTGAGAAACAGAATTTAATTCAATTTCCATGCAGTGTCCAAATTTCCAAGTATTTCCATTCCACTTTGAAAAATTGATGAAGGAAGGGAAATCCTCAACTGCAAAGCCTAAAACAGAAGCTCTGCCATCTTGATATGCAATCATGCACAAAATAAAGTGGTATGGGAAAGTCCTTGCAGACTTTCATAAGTTTGGGAAATACAAGTCTATGTTCTGATTTGCAGAAGCTTTCTCTCCAAGTTCAGATCTAGCATTCTAACATGAATACACTTTATATTGCCCTCATTGAATCACCACTGCCATTTCATTCAGGCAAAAGCTGTAATTCTGTCCTTGAGGTTTTTTGACAAAAGTGAAGACTGATGTTAAGTCACATATCCTGATAGCAGGGCCTACAGGAGAAGAAATTAAACTATAGACAGCATAGAACTGCAAACATTTTCAATAAAGGATGGAAATGACTGCAGAATTTTTATTTTTCTCCTAACATTATTCCCTTATTTCCTTTAAACATATGTAAGTCCAAATCCTAGAAAATACCATTTGGAAGTTTTGTGTTCAGCAGGGTCTCTGAACACTTAATAGAGTTATTTTTTATTTATATTGCATGTGATAAGACCAAATTAGATCATTAAATTTTAACATTCCATGGAGGAATGATAATGGCTTTCTGGTGATGTCAGAATACTTTGTATACAACTTCTGCATTTACTTTTCCAGTGTGATCAGCATCTTATTTTATTGCGCAGATGTCACTCCACCAAATTATTATCAGATTGTTCCATCTTTAAGTAGATAATTCTATGCCATATGTTTTGTAGGAATTAAGATTCTTGCACTAGTACGTACTATACTGCTCTCTCTTACTAAATACAGTTAGAGAATTAATGCTTAATAGACACATGCAGTGAACACTAAACCTGCCACTGGGAAGGACATGACACAAAAAGGGGGGCATCGCTTGATGTTCTTTTCAACTGTAACCAACCTATTGGAAAAGAACTAGCAATTTGAACTCAAGACTTGTACATCATGAAATTCCATCAGGGAAGATAAAAGGACTGAGAATGAATGCATTTTAATTAATTGATTGCCTCTATCTTCTGAGAAAATACAAAGATTCTTCAGCTTCTGTTGACTGAGGGTGGAAACTAAGGATGCACCATGCCTTTCAGATTCAGAAGTTTTGTGAACATAGGTACCTTATAGGGAAAGTAAAACTGGGCTCAAGAGAGTCACAAACAGAAGAAAAATTAAGTTAAACCAAAACCAATTACTGCTGCCTGGGTCAGGAACACTGCATTCATCCAAATTAATCATGAGTGTGTGTGAGGTATTTGTGCTACAGGACAAAAATGTAGGTAAAGTTGACCTTTCTAAAACTAGATGCCCATCTTCCTGAAATCATTTTTCTCTGAAACATTTACTCAGCAAATAATATACCTGCTACCCTTTATACTAAAAAGACAAAATGACCCATTCCAATTTCTTCACTATTGCAGACATCTACAGAAGGCACAGGGATGGATTTATTGTATGCTATGTCTTCTTCTCCAAGAACAACATTCCTATGGAAAATGTCAATTGCAGTAAGCAGAGTAGCTAAATAACCCTACTAAAAATTCACATTCTTCATACAGTATCAAGTTAAATGAAACATCATCCAACAAAGGCCTGCAATTACCACAGGAATTCCCACAAATAAGCACTTTGAGTAACATACCTACCAAATGAGGTCTGGACTGTGGGGTTCATTTCCTTCTAATGTTTATTTCTCTCAGGAAAGAAAACAGAGGAAATTGAAAAAAAAAATACCAAGCAGTATATTTTAAATACAAAAAGCTATCTATTTTTTCCTGGTTTTTTAGCACAGGTTTTAACCAGGTTGAAATTTTATTGATGCTACATTTATGGGAATCTTAACACGCAGAATTGCAATGTCAAGTAAATGGTTCTAGTCACGAAATGAAAGCATTTGAAATGAAATGTCTATTTCTGCTGCACAAAAAGCAAACACTTTCATTATATGTCCTTTCTTGGCCTTATGCTTTTGAACTCAGCATTGACCTCTAAGAAAAAATATGCCTAATTCATTCCTATTATATGGGTTTTCAGTTCTGATTAATATCCATAGAATTACATGTATGGCCTCCTTATGTCTTTTTCCTCATTTGACCTACCCAGCTGCCTACTCTAATATTAAGAAGAGAAATTAAATTTTTTTTTATCATGTTTCCAAAATGTTTTTACAGACCCCAATCTGGAAGGTCACTTTCACTAGGCACAAAAATTAATTGTGATGCTAGCTTAAATATATTCATAGACTGCCTAAGTGTTTTTTCATTTTTGTACTGGGATTAACATGCTTGCAAGGATAATGTTTCTAAACCCACCACGTCTACAACAGAGCTACAGGACTTGGTTACTCACAACTCAAGTACATGTTGGTGTCCTGGATCCAGCCTATATGGAGAAAATCAGAAAGCTAAAATACATTTATAAACAAAATTGTAGCTTGCTTTTCAATCCAGCTTCTGGTACCTTTGCTGTCCCTCTGTGTGCTAACTCTACCCTTTTCAATAAAAGGGTGTTTCCTCCTACTTGCTTTCAAATAAGGCTCCCTCCTGTCAACAACTTCTTGAATTAACTTTTTTATAACACAAATATTCAGAATTTCATAGTCTTTCAGGTGAGTTTTACTGTGGTCTTCTACAATGGTATTGACACTATTGTATCACAGCTACTACAAAAAAATTGTTACTCATAATATCTACAACTCCATTTCTTTTATTGAATAGCATCCTGTATTCACACAGTCATCAGCTGCATAGACCCTAGGTCTCCGTCATTTCCAAGAGATTAAGTCCCAACTGCCACAAGAGGTCCATCTTTTTACATCACTGAACAAACAAATTAAATTTAAGCATTGACACTCTGCTGGCTTGCACACCTCTGCCAGAAGCTGAGCCACATCACTCTCCTGTCAAAACAATATTCACTTAGGACTAATGCAACATTGTCCTCCACATCTGAGAAGAGACACCAAGGGGGTGACAGGTTTGCATTACTAAATTGTCCCCTCTCAGTTAAGAGACACCTCCCTGCCATGGTTTCAGCATTTTAAAACAGTGGTAATTAATTTCTTCATCAGACACAATATAAGAATAATTTTTAAACATCCATGATGCTAAAGAGCAAAAAAAAAAACCAGTCCTATTACCACCACTCCACACTTCTGTAGGTCCAGTTTTCATTCATAGCTGGAATACTTGTGCTCAAGGCTTCCTACCGCCTGACTTTGTCTGCATCCTGTTACTCAAAAAATTTTATTTGTTCAAGTACAATTTTTAGATTTCTGGGAAACATAAGTTGCTCTACACTTGGAAAAGTTACATATGTTTTACACTTGAGTAAAATTAGAAACAGGTAGTAGATTTGTAACTATTACAGGCAAAAGAATCCATATCAATCTTCCCTGCTTCAGCTAAAAAAAACACTTACCCTGAAGTAACTTGAAAGTTCATGACTCCCACAGCCTGCCAGCCAAAAGAGAAAACAAAGCTTAAACCTGTAACTGAGCTCAACCATAACTAGCCAGCCTGTCTGCAGGCCCTTGTTTCACGATCTGTGACCAGTAATTCATGCAGCTTTTCACAGCTCTTTTAAATGGAAGGTTTTAATCTTAAAGGAACAAATAATGAATGAAAAACAATGTTTAAACAATGAAACACTGTCCATGGATATCTATTTTGCATAAGTCTAGTTCAGATGCCTAAGATCATGTATGCAGTCTTAATCTCTTTATCTGCCTGTTCTTCTGCAAATAATTCTCATTTTACTGACAATACTATTTTTCTAATCATTTCAATTGTCTGAATTAATGTCTCCAAGCCATTGCATGAAAAGACATCATTATGAGCTAGGCTTGGAATGAATGTTTTCTCAATTAAGAATGTGTGCATTGTTTCTTATCCTGACAACTGGGAGCTTCAGTTACTTCACAGAACAATAAACTCATTCTACTTCTTTAACACACTTGCTAATGAATTACAGTATCACATATGCAGCAGCACAGTCATGTGGACCATAAAATGGTGCCACACTACTCTGCATGTTTTGCACTCCTCAGTTTCAGCATAAACTACCCCTACTTCCAAGCCATACAATACAAAATACTGGCAAAAAAAAGAGAGGTAAGGTTATCAACATAAAATATTTGTTTGATTTCCTACATATTAAAAAATCTTATATTCCACTCATCTAATTTTGTAAGGTATGGCAACACTCTTAATGGACACTCTTACAGTTTGCTAATTAACACAGATTGGGGAAATTACAACATAACACATCATGTTTTACTGCCCCCCAGTTTAAGACATCTAACAACAAAAACAAACAAACAAAACAAAACCAAAACAACAACAAAATCACCCTGTACTCCCTCACCCCCTTTCTTGACTTTGGAAGACTAATTTCTTTTTAGCACCCTTTGTTTAGATCACATCTATATAACTGTCCAGTTCCCTCTCTTTAAGAAAAAATGTAGATAAGAAATCATGAGTTCAGCAGAGGTTCAAGGCTGTCAGAGAAAAGAGCAAGAGAAAACTGAGTGAGATGAGCACAGTTAGCATGAAAAATGTTTCAGCGGGAAACCAACAGCACCCCTCTGCTACTTGAGAGATTACCAAGAGAACAGAGTGAGAGTGGTGGATGACAAAAGGGTGAGAGACAGTGGTCATTTATTCAAATATAAGTGGGTAGAGATGGGAAATAAGAAAAATTTTTCTCCATGAGGACAGACTGGCCTCAGTGGAACCAGGCCCTGAATTATTCTTTGATCCTATGAAACATACAAAACAGCTGACAACTTCATTTACATAGCAGACATACACTGAAAATGGCAACTTCCACAAGGTTTAAAAGCCAGTAAATCTTCTCCATCAGTGATAACAGAAGGTGAATTTTAAACTCTTTAGTTATGGTACACATTTACTTTTATAAATTCTATTAGTTAGCAAAAGAAGACAAATTAAGAGAGACTGGTTGTATTATGACATAAAATGCACGAATGATTAACAAATCCATAAGTTTAAAGAGTAGCATGTTCTCAGAGGAAGAAGCAGGAAATACTTTTTCCATAATACTGATAAAGGGTCAAACCACAAAAAGCAAAAAAATCCCAAGAAAACTCAGCAGGCCTAATAAAAATACTTCATCTGACTTCTGAGTATCAGGTCTGACAGTTTCTCAACTAATTTAAAACCTATCAAATATGAACATCAGGAAACTTCAACATTTAAATGTAGTGGTCAACATGCACTGAGTACAGTTATAATAAACTAGGGGCTAAGGACATACAACCTTTCCTCCTATATGGTTATGTACAACTTTAATGTAAGCATAAATTGCTCAGAGTTTTAGTAGTCATATAGTCGAATAGTTTGGACTCAAATTAAAACTTCAGTCATAAACTATAAGCAGGCTTTCTTTTGATAAAGTAGTTATCCCTGATATATTTAAGCTTTCTTACTTCTCAATAAACTTCATGACTACTTAGAGCAATGCAGACCATTGCTACTTAAAAACTAACATATTTTAAGAAAAAACAGACTGTCTGAAGAAAAAAAGCTATCATTAATAGCATGCAGATTCCATAAAGTGACTCATTATGTGGAACTTCTGATAGGGTTGTAGGCCTGTTCTCACATGACATATTCTAGCATAGGACTTGCATCAGGGTGACTGAACTGAACAGAGCCATTTTAACCACAGCTGCAAACACATGCCAAGAACAATGTTTTTAATGTGTTCTTCAGCCTCTAGGAATGACACAAGAGCTGCTTGTTGCCATCAGGTGAACCATCAAGTTTGTTTTAACTGCAAATGAGAACAAAAACCAGGAACTGTATGTGTAGAAAACAATAAAAAGTTGATCTTTTATCCAGCTACAATCTTTGTACATAGCACTTATTTTTTCTTCAGATTCACAAAGTTTGTTGAATGAATTTCTTAAGAATAAACAACTGTAATAAATCAGACTTCCCTCTAACAATTCTAACAATGGTATCTTTCAAAAAAGCACTGGGCCTTTTGTCTGGGCATTTGTTGTCTACAGTCAGACAAGTTTAACATGGAAATATAAGACTCCCTTAAACAACATTTAGAAGCAAAATATAGAGAAACATAGCTTTAACATTTTTCTCATGGCACAGTGACCCCAATAAAAAACAATTTTATGCATAGCATTCATGAGGTTTTTTCAGTGCATAGGGATTTTGAAAGTCAAACTAAACGGACTTGAAAAAGAAAGTAATAATTACAAAGCAAAGCATATGAGGGGAAAGAAACAGTACATATATATTACTGTTCTTTCCCTCACCATTAATTCTGAAGGAGCTTTACAATAATTTTATAAACTTCTGTTACAAAAACTGTTGCCTAAGATTGCAATTAATATCAAAACATTTATTTTTTTCATTAACTAGATTTTTTTATAATATAAACCAGGAACGTCAGTGTGACTGTACAGGAAAAGAACCCACAATGACAGCTTATGTTAACATACCTGTACTAACCTCCATGAATGAGCACTGGTTAAAAAGAATTTTAAAATAAATGGGAGGAACACCAGTTAAAAACCACCACAGCTATCCACAGTTAGGACAAGTATTTTCAGCTACTTCTCAAGTACATTCATATCCCAGGCATGTTAAAATTACAGAAACTCACTACTACTTATTTAAGTATACATGTGCTAGCACAGACTAAGATTAACTCCCGTTTTGCAGTTTGACATGTGGTAGAAGCCAATATTCATGCAATTTAATGCCCTCTATGCCTCAAACCTCACTGCCGAATAAGTCAGTCCATAAAGCAACATTGTTTTTCCCAGAGAATATGCTGTACCTTAATAATCAGCTACTGTATCCAGAGAATTGTGTTATACTGCATTTGTCCCTAAGAACAGAAAGACATATCTTGAATTCCCAGCATAATAAAAACCAAAGCCAAAAGTAGCATAGATGTAATGTCATATTTTTAAATGTAAATGTGACAGGCATTTAAGGAAAGACAGATTCCAAAATGAAATATAGCAGGGGGATTAGCAAAACCACTATGATTCAAATAACAGTGAATTCTCCAAGGGTTCAAGCTTATCTGAGTCTCAGCAACAGCATAACAAGCAAAAGTCCAAATCACAGATGCAGGGATTTTAAGGCACTACAGCAACACATATACACCACTAAATAAATCATTATCATAAAAATGTAATTTCTTAATAACAATTCTGGATGATGAACCTTTGCTTCAAGACTAAAAGCAAAATAAAAGCAGAAAATGAAAATGGTCTAAATAGTATAAATCACTGTACTGTGTGCCTATGGCACCATGGTATTGGCAGGGGATAACTGCAGGGGCAGCCTCCATGGAGAGAAGCCTGAGGTAGCCCAGTGCTGGACATAATCCATTCCAGCCAGCCCTATGGACCAACCCTGAGGCATGACTGAGCCCTGCAGCCAAGGTGAAGGAGACTCAGAAAAAACATGCCTAACAAAGGGAAAAGCTAGCAGGTAGTAAGAGGAGGAGGGAACACAATGAGAAATGGCGAAGGAACACCAAGGTCAGAGGACAAGGGAAAGAGGTCTCCATGGCAGAGCAGGTACTTCCCCAGCAGCCTGTGGAGAGTTCATACCAAAGCAGCTGGAAGCCTAAAACAACTGTGACCTTCCGACAAAGCCCATGCAGAAGCAGAGGAAAATTGAGAGAAGGCAGAAGTGGCACAGAGGAAATTTCTGTACACTGAGCAGACACTCTTTTCTCCCTCATAACCCTCAGGAAAGCAAAGGGGGAAAAGATCAGGAATGAAATGTGAAGTTCAACCTCAGAGGTGGAGGAAGAAAGGTGCTATTTTAAAGTTTGTTTCTCACTACTCAAATGTATTTTAATTGGCAACAAATTACTTTTCCACAGGTTGAGTCCCCAACAGTAGATGGCGAGCAAGCAAACACATGGGTGGGTGTTTATCCTTCAGCGGATGCTAACTCATGACAGTGGGGTGAGTTGAAAACAGGAAAATAAACTATATAAGGACAAATGCACTGCACTGTTTTCCTTCAAACCTAATAATATTATGAGGAACTGATTTCATTTGTGGGAAAAAATTTGTAAGTGTGGGAGGCAGTGTTAAAATTCTTAGTAAGATTCACAATCTTGAAACTCTCAAGAAACTGGAAAAAATTTCCAAGACTATAACTGGTAGTTTACTATTTTATTCTGCAAAAGGCAAAGTCATTTTCTGGGGGTTTGTTTCTAAACTACATTGATTTATGTGATGTATATTATTATGATACTACACTTAATGCAGATAAAACATTCCAGGCAGAAATCTGTGCTTCATTGATAAAAAAGCAGGAAAATCTGACAGCTGACTCAAGGCAGAAGGATTTATCCTGAATAATTTCAGTTTTAATCCACAAATTGAATCTCTTATTATATGGTCAAACTAATATTGCTGGGAAATCTGGTCATTTCCACTATCTCTTTTTAACATTATTATTAATGTTCCATTATTAAATTTTTTGGCCCCTTGTTATCTCTTCTTTGGTCATTCAGATTCTTTCCTTTAAGCTTGAAAAATATCTAAATCTTAAATGGACTTACCTTTTGTTGTTCTTGAGAGTCAGTCAGTGGCGCCCTACTATAATTTTCCACAATTACAATCACTTATGCATTCTATGTAAGAAGATACAATCCTATTGTAAGAAGTTACAATATCAATGTTTCTTTGCTTTTTGTTTCCATAAAGTCAGTAGTTTTCTGATGATATTCAATTTGCCATAATTCTACAAGTTATCCTCTACCAAAAGATGGCTTTTTATTAAGCAAAGCACAGGGCTTATACAGCTTCTCACTTTACAAAGTGCTATGAAAAGCAATTCTTTTTCTTAAATATAATAAAAAACTTGTTCAACAGAAATCAGCTCACACCTTTTTTCTGAGGTGGCCTCACTTGACTCTTCAACTATCTCCTTTATCCAATTAAGCACTGTTGACAAGAGCATTGCTGAAAGCCATGAAAGAGGCCGTATCGAATCCTCCTTGGCAACCATGACATAGGCCACTGAAGGATTATCACTGGGCTCCCAAGAGCTATGCAGAAAACCCATGCTGGTTTTGCACCAACATTTTATTAGAAGAATTTTCATAGTCTTATTACTACCAGCCTGTACCCACCCAGAAGCCACAATGATGTAAGGTACAACATAGGCAAATTTCCATTGTATGAACTTTGCCCATGGCAGATTTAGAAAAAGCAAAAAAACAAAGTTGCCAAGAGCTTTCAGCACCTTGCATATGCTGCAGCTCTCACTGCTCCTGCCAGCTGTACAGCTGAACCAGTGATAACGCCGGCTGGAAATTTTAAAGTAAACAGACATGACTCCAAAGGGATAATACGAAAAGAGCTTCTGGCAAAATAGTAAGATAAATTAAAAAAAAAGAAAACCTAGTAAGCTGAATGCACCATAAAGAGCAGAAATAGTTTTGTACTAATATCTATGAGATGACTCCTGAATGCATTAGGTATCATGTCATGCTCCTAAACAACTATGTGCCAGGCAGTTTTCACACATGTGCTTTCAAAGCATTATAAATAAAGAGTAAGTGCCAAAGTCATTATCCTCCTCTCCTTGAGCTAAAGAGTATCAGGCACATGCAGCTACTGTTCATGCTAATCATCACTGCTGTAAGACGGAACAGCAAAGAAACAGACCCGTTTGATGATTCTGACTAATAATTTCTGCCTAACAGTAATTTAGCTAATAAAATGCAGTATCAACAAGCGTTTCAGCACCTACCAATCAAACTTTGCAATAGCCTTCCTGAACACTGGGAAATTATATCATTTTATATCTTGTAATTCATAAATAGAACATATCACTCATGTTAGTCCGGATGAACAAGTACCATCAGTACAAACAGATTTTTGTACATTTGGCCATGACAAACAGAAACAGATGGGAATCCATTTTCTAGCTACTACGTAGAAAAAAAAGAACATATGTAGGTTTCTTAAAACACAGTAAAGAAAGTTTTTAATCAATGTTGGCATTTCCTGTGCACCAGTGTCTCTTTCAAGAATCAGGGTTAGAAAATGCACTATAACACGTTATTTTCATAGACCAATTTATTTGGTCTTCCAACAACAGTGAAAGCCAAGCTGGATTCTCAGTAAGCTGAACAGTTTTAAAGACCATAAAAGTCTGAGTAAGGAAGAAAGAAGCTGAGTACACAGCCAATAACATTTTGTAAAGCACACACAGACATATTCTTAGGAACCAGAAAGTAACATTAAACACCACCTGAAAAAAGGCTTTAGCGAGGAAACCAGAGGTAATACATATAGTATAGCAAAAGGAATATTTATATTAGTGCAAAAAAAATTCTTAATATACAGATTCTACACTAATACCAATTCCTTTTTTTGAAAGGTGTCTTTAAAGATAAAGATACTCAGCCATATGTCTCTGTGACAATCTGGCTGAAAAAAATGTTTGTGATGACAAACAAGTTAATTTTTCTCAAATCTTTCATAACATCAAAACAGAACAGTTTTAGGCATATGTATTCCATGGCATTTCAAAAAAGAATCATAAAAGTCATGGAATGGCAATCTTTAGATGGAATGTTAATTTCTGCATTGAGAAATTAAATTTAAAACACAGACTTAAGGGAGAGAAGAACAAGAAATCTGAGGATTTCTCACAAGCAGAATCTTATGTATTTTTTTGCCATATGAGGACAAATTGGACCAAACTAGAAAATCAAAGCACAGAAGAAAAGATGGCAATCTCGGCTGTACCAACATTAGAACATATTAATTAGTCTAAGTAATAATAAAAGGTTCAACCAGATCTAAGTATGCTGGATTTTCTCACTATTTAAATTGCTGTTAACAAGTACTGCATGTGTTGATTATCATCAAAACCAACACTGTACACTTTGAACGCTATTTCCATTGTCAAAGTGGAGATGGAAAGGAGAATTTGTAGAAACAGAATTTTTTTTTAAATCCAGATCTCAATTATCTCTTCAACTTTACGAGCAATACACTCCACGTTTTTTCAAGCACATAAGAAGCCAAAGTGATCTTTTTAATGGTTTCATGAATATACAAATCTATTTACAGACAAAGGATATAATTAAAATTTTAGGACAACAGATGGATTGTGTAAGTATTGCAAGCAGTCTTCTCATTATCGAAAGGAAATCATTGCGTCAATCCATTAATAAGGTAAAGGCAGAGACTAAGCCACTCTGCAATATTTTTATTACAGAATTTTCAGGGTAAATAATCATTTCTATTGCTCATATCCAATATTACTTAATAAGCAAAAATTAAGAAATAACCAGAGAAGTGAAGGACACCAAATTAAGCTGAAACTCCCAATTTACTTTTTTGAGTAGGAAGAGAGTTTTTGATATATTTGGTAACAGATAGGCACTCTCTCCTCAAAAATTGCCGAGTTGAAGAGAAAAGACTAAAACCACAACTTGAGCTATTCATCAAAGGAAAGGTTTTAAGGCTTTTTAAAACTACATAGAATTTAAAGATGGCAGTTAATCCTGTTTACTAAAAGAAGGCTGTACTCTAGCACTACAATATATGAAGTATACTCAGCCTTTTCACACAGTATTCCTTATTTTCCCTGACACTCCAGTATAAATCAGGCCTGAGTTTGACCCAGTCTATCTAGATGCTCTTCACCAATTTGCAAAAAAAACTATTTTCTGCAACTTTTCCTCCTTAACATGGGAACAGATACAACTGTGGCTGCGATTTTTTCTCTGATTAACTCAGTTCCTCTTTGTTTTAATCCTATAATGTATATCATTTTTTCATCTTTGCAATTAACATATATGGGTAGCTTGCAACACTTAATTTTATCATATCTGAGATAATTTACCCAAGCTGGTTAAGATAAGAAAAAAAATACAAATGCAATTTGCAATTTTAGCAAGTTTTTCTAACAAAAAGGAAAATCCTAATATGCAATTTTTGGGAGAACTTGTTGAGATTTACTGCCTAAAAAAGAAAACATGAGATTAATTCAGCAAAAAACAAATTTGCAGATCTTAAAACAAAGTGTAGAAAACCCAGAGTGTGACAAATCTCCTATAAATAAGGAGGATTTTCTCTTAGAGACAGCTAATATAAAATTAATAGATAGTTACAAACTTTGTCATCAATTTAGTGGACCATCAAATTTTCCAAAATCATAATTTCTCAGAACTTATGTGCATACTAAAAATCTTTGCCTGCTATCAATAGCACAGATTTCTCATGTAGAACTTCCAGTGAAAGTACATGCAAAGATAAAGAGATTAGATAGACAGATAGACAGACAGATAGACAGATGGACAAACAGACACATAAGTTTTTAAAATTCCACAGACTTTGTGGCTATATAGCTTTTAATCTCTTGGCAAGAAATTCCTGAAGGAAAAATAAATCCAGTTCTATTTACTCTCTACCAGATTACACAGAGAATGTGCTGGTTGTTACTTGAAGTTGCTTGAGTACAGGTGTCACACAGAAAGGACTTACACATGGGAACAGTAAATATATTGCAGTTGGGGAACTTCAGATGCTGTTTATTCTGCATCAAAGAATATTTCCAAGAGCTGTTCTTCATACTATGTAAGCTCTTTAAAATATCTAATACTAGATATTTCATGACCTGATAGCCTTTCAGTAAGAAAATGTTTTCCAAAAAGGTATTATAATCATCTTTCATGCAACTGAAGTATAACCTCTTTTGTATTTTATTTTGCTTGGACACAGAGAACAAAGAAATAACACTGCCTTTAAAAAAACCTCATGAAAGGCTTGTAATATCATGCTTCAGTTTTCCCTTTTTCAGACCAAGCAAACCAAATTATTTCATTGTTCATGTAATTCTTACTACATACTACAGCGTTCTACTGCTCTCATTTTCAGATCAGTATATACTGACATCTTCTATCCAAACAATAAAGAATTTCTTCAAGTGAGACTTCATCAGCTTCAGGTGAAATAGTCCACTTATATATTTTCCATAATAATGCTGTTGTTACTGCATGATGCTAGGAATTCAGGAGAAAGGTGAAAATTTTCATTATTCAACAAGTATCAGCAATACAGGTAACTAGAGAATAACTTGTGATAAACCCTGAATTCTCTTTAACAAATTCAATGCATTTAATATCAGGTGTGTACACCAGGTAAAAATGAGTGCATTTAGAAAATGTCAGAAAATGCCAAACTTTCAATTATGTATTGTCATAATAAACCAAATGCAGTAGTAAGAAGCATTACTTTGAGCTGAAGCTTGCAATAGCACATAGATACTATGTTTTGTTTATACCCAGAAGTATTTCCTTTGTATTTTAAATTTTCTTTCTGGGTCAAAAGTACAATTAGTTTTACCCAGTTTAGAATATTATCTTCACTAAAAAAAATGCATTCTGATGACAATACCATTCTTTGAGCACAACAGGAGAATTTGGTAACAAATACTGCATTGAAATAGCCAAATTCCCCATCGCAGAGGGCCTTCATGATTCCTGAGAAACTCGTGATTTGTGAATGCTTGAAAACTAAGGAAGTCCCATTCTTTTGTCTCAGAAAATTTTGTTCAGTTATCCTTGCTTTTTCTCAAGGAAATTGTGGCAGTTAAAAATAACCTTGTCATCCAATGCCAAAGACTCAATACTGTCTTCACTACTAAACTCTAAAGAGTTGCTGGTATTGTGGCAATTGAGGTAGAGGTCTGCTGCAGACACTCCTAATCTCCAAAACCAGCCCTCACGCCAAAAGCCCATTCACTCCAGCAGTATTAGAAGCTGGCAGAGTACCTCCTACTTACATGCAGTCAGAAAAAAGTGGTTCTTAAAATAATGCCTGAAACCCACCCTCTCCCCTTATGACCCAGCTGTGGGAAGGAGATCACTTAAATCCACAGCAGAAATCAAAAGGGCAAGCAGAAAAGCTAAGAGAATGATATTTTTGGTAACAGTGGTCCAGTGGCCACAAGAAAATCCACAATCCCTTCATGTGCCATTTGATGGCACCGGACCTGTAACAAGGTAAGGTGATAAATGTAAAACATACCTGGTATACCCTAAATTTTATTTGCAAGCAAAGAAAATTCTCTTGTAGCAGAGTTATTTTCTATAAATGTGTATTTAGGCATATTTTGCCTATAATGAAGACTACTTTGTCTTCCAACAATGGCAATTAGTCTCTATCATAGTTTACTTACATCTCCCATAAATTCCTGTGTTCATAGAATAAAGCTTGTGCAAGATCATTTGACATTTTGTCCAGTAAGATGCAGAAAGTATATTCTTCGCATAGTATGACAATAAACTATTCGTTTGGGAAAATAGTAATATAATCATGACATTTTTTGCAGATAAATATGAACTTGTGCTAATGCACTGGCCCAGATTCTACTCTGCGCTTGAAAGATTCAGAGGAAATCCGAAATGGCTTCAAGAGATCGCTATTTCTTATGCATTTCCCTTTCTTTTGTCTGTAGCTGGAGGCCAGTTGCCAAATAATAAATATTGCACCCTTTAGGCTGCTTTTCCTACTGTTAGAACAGTTTCTTTCAGAGAGCTATTCACTGATAGAAACCTCCAAAACTCAGAGTCTCTGGTTCCTTTCCACACCGGCCTAACTGAAGGCAAAAAACAAGATCACAAGTCTACTGCAGTGGCCCCACATCACTCATGGATTCCTTTATGTAAAAAAAAGTTTCAGCCTGATGAAATCTCACAGGCTTCATTCTAACATGGAGAAGTGGGATGAAAGACAGGAATTTCTGGATAATCCATTACCTTAATTTTAATAACTGATATGTCTTAAGAATGTGGAGATAGTGTAAATCAGCCTTCTGAAACATGGAGTCAAGATTCTCATCTTTTCCCTCATATCCTGGGGACCCTCAAACACCACCACATCTTTCCAAATTCCTAAGAAATTCTACTGTGTCACCTATATATTATATCCTTTAAAGCTGAGTCATCCTCAGGATTGACTCCAGCAGTCTAACAGCTTAAGGATACCACTAATGCTAAAGCATCAATTATTCCTAGTTATATACTCTATATATATAACTATATATAACTATATATAAGTATGTATATAGTTATGAACTCAGATCTGTGGGATTTGGCAGAAATTTAGCCACTGCAATGTTCACTCACTAGAGGCAAAAATGATCAGAATTTCTAGGTATAAATCACAAGACTTCTCAAAATTCTTCACATTTTATAATTTTAACTTAAAACAGTGTTTTACTATTGTTTTCAGTGAGCAAGTCCATGATATTAATGTAAATACCTTCCAAGATGGAGTTCAGCTTCAATAACTAGTTTAAATTATTTTCAAAGTACTTTAGTTTTAGTAGCTTATACAGCAGCTTGTGTAAGTTTAAAGGTGACTTAGATTTTCAGATCACAATGCTGTAACATCCAACAGTGATGTAACAGACTGCTAGAGAAAGAACATTAAAATGCAATTAGAGCTTGATCCTGCTAAAGCCTCAGCAACTCAGGAAGGTGCTGAATGCCTGGATGCTCCTTTTGAGTGCAAAAAAACTCAAAAAAGGAGTGCTATGTCTGAGCTTGGACTGTGTTCATACAGACATATAAACCAACCAAGACTGCTTCCCCAAGATCCATGTGTTTTTACAAGTTCTATGTGAACAACATTGTCAAAAACATTTTCATGTTTTGAAAAGACAACATAAAGAAAATAACACCTTAGTATTTTATTACATTAGCTGATGCACAGAAACAGACTAAATTTTTGTCTTATTTTGGGATGGGGAGAGGGAAGAATGTCGCTCACTACTTCACAGGAAATAATCTTCTCATTGAAAAATGACAATACCAGAACACTAACACATAATTGCCAGGACCCAATTTTAAAGGTCTTGCTTGATTGTCTTTCCTCAAATATTTAAACACATTCTTTATGCAATAAAAGCAACATAAACAAATGCAGGGGGGGAAACAAGGAGGGGAAAAAAGGAAAAAACCTACCATATCTGTCCCATTTATGTACAAGAAAGCAGTAAAACAAAAACCTCTACGTCATGCATTCTGTGTGAATATTAACATTTCAGTCATTAATTAGTGCCACATAGCACTGAAATTTATTTCAGATAATACAGTGAAATTGCTGTTGTTTAACTATTTTTCTTCAACATGTCTCTTTGTAATTGAAAGTACATTGTTTAGGAATACTTAAAAACACTTAAAAGGCTACAGCTATATTTTAGAATGTTAACACTTAAATAAGGCAAAAGTAAAATTGCCCAGCAGCCATTCAAAGATTGTCTAACAGTGGCATCAAATTCACAGACAGTATAAAGTAAACCACTTTATCCACTATTATCCACTAGAACTATAACTCGCCCTACTGCTTGACTCTTACACTGTGCTACCATATTCAAAACTGGTTGGATACTATTTGGTAGTATGTTTAAATAGATCTGAATTTAAACAAGTATCCTACACTGGTAACCAGAAAAACTCAAACAAAACCCAGATAAGGTTTTATTTTGAAGTGCTGATCTTATCGCTTCTATGATACTTCATAGTACTGAAGTACAAAGGATGTAAACACACTCCTCAAAGAAAACTAATATTGTTTTTAAGATTAATTAATACAAGTCTAATTTCTATACAGGCAATGGGGTTTATGGATATAGATGGAAATTCCAAACAAAGTCACACCATTGTATGTCGGGTTAATGTGATAACAATACCTCATAAACAAAGGGCAAAAGTCTGCAGTAATGAAAAGCATTAATATCTGAAGCTCTGAATAAAAAATAAAATAAAATAAAAAAAAAAAAAAAACCAAAAAAGAAACTTTCTCCCTATATCCCATGCCAATATATTGAAGAATTCAATATAATGCTTACTATAAAGATACTGACACGAGAACAGTTTTCAAAAGTTTTAACATAATGAGTATTCTGTACTGCAAGTAATTCTTTCCCATTTCAAGAGAACAAACTAAATACTAACTTTGAAATTGAGAAGAATGTTCCATGGAGTTGTGACATCTAGGAAAGACACTGAAGGTAACTGGAGTGCCAGAAAGGACTTTTAAACCTTTGAATTCAAACAGCAGCATAGGGAGTGCTGATGGAGTAAAGACAAGAAATCCAACACATGGGCGCATGGTTATTCATCATCTTCACAGTGGCTATGACAGGATGCCTTCACAATGCAGTTCTCCCCAACAAAATCAGACTCCCTGGCATGTTTCTAAGCTTAGACCCATGAAGTGTACATCATCCTCCTCTTGACAGGACACATGAGCTTGAAGTCAAGGTACAGAGGTATGTTTTAACTTCATCTCTTAGCCTGTCACAAGTCATTGTAGGAGAACAAGAGAACAGCTTTGAGCATTCCCACCTTAGGGTGGCAGGCAAGGAGACTGCACCATCAGATACAAATTGTGGTCATGTTGCAAAAAAGCTGGACAACTGATATCTCAATAAAGTACTGCTAAAATCTCAATCCCTTTCTTTACAGAGCTGCTCTACTCTGAAACAATCTGCATTTAAACAGCTAAATCTGCAAGAGGGAAGAGAACAATACCTGGAGACTTCATAAATGAAAACATACTAAATGGAGTTCAAGGTCTACAATGCAAACACGAAAACAAAGTTCTAATCCTCTCCTTTCTGTGATTCTGCTCTTGGAAGGAGAAACATTTTATCCCACATCTCTTGAAGAAGTGCTGAACTGCACAAAGTGCCAAATCTAAGGTCACCTTGCTGTGAGCAGGGATCAAACAAGCAAAATAATGGAGTCATAATTCAGACAGATTAAAAAATACAGTGTCTCTCAAGGGTTTTCTAAAATGTAATTATAAAGGTAAAAAAAGCTTCTTCTTTTCTTAGCTATAGAAAATTTAATTGCAAAGTTTTTAAAACTTACTATTTAGAAACAAAATATTTAATGGCTGCCTGAGCTAAGCATCTGACCTAGAAATGATTTTCAGAAGCAAACCCCAGCTGAGCTTCTGTGTTTACAATCACGATTACGATTGTCCAATTTTCTAAAAGCAAACATAGCCATAGAGTATAAATTTGTCTCCGGTGGGTCTAAGTCCCAACACAGACTGAAGAAATCCTCTCTTATCCAGCCAGTTCTCATATCTTATAATGAGCCCTATCACACAGTGGAGTAATTAAGAGTTGATTTTATATAGGAGAATAGCACAGGGGCTTACTCATGACACAGGTATAAGGCATCCATAATGAAACAGTGCAAGAGAAAAGCTAGGGGGAAAAGGATTACTTACAGTCTTTATCTCAAATTACAGCAGGCTTTGTTTGCTAATACCATTAACTTACTGGGTCAATTTTAAATCTTGGAACCTATTTACACTGTAGAAAAAGACTTCTCTTTATGCACAGAAATTGTATTTACTGTGTCTACGAAATATCACTTTATTGACTATATTCATGTTATGGCATAAATATTTTTGAATCAGATGTGCAGCTTAATGCATATAAATACAAAACTTCAGTGGATAAAACACAAGTCAGAATGAGAGTGTCAGACTTTTTATAACATACCTATACAATTACCTAGTGTTTAAAAATTGTTAAATTTCGCTTGTTCCCAGAGAAAGCTCACATGGCAAAAGAACTTTTATATAATGCTAAGTATCACTAGTAAAACAATTCCCAACAAAAGGTACAGCATGTATCAGAATATAAAGGACAGCAGTTTAAACACAAGCAGGAAAATCACACAACTGGAGTGTTTTAAAATGTTGTAGTGAAATGCTGATACCACATTTCAGTGTGTAAGTCCTACCATATTTCCCTGAAACCTGCTAGTGAAACAAACACAGTGCAAGTTTAATTTCACACTGTCTACTCACAGCTAGTTCTGTGTATTTCAAAATCTCCTTTGCAAAATGGCCAAAAAAATCCCTTTATCTACCTGCTCAGACATGAAGAGGTTTCAGCTTTTGTTTTAGTTTTCTTTTTTAAAATGTAAGACAAGAATCATGTTAAACAGGATGGAGGAATCATCATTATCTCTTGCACTGAGTATCAAATTCACTAACCAAAGATGCTCAGGAGTAGCTTTTTTTTACTCATCTTTCCTGCGATTCTCAAAATCAAATCTGCCATATAATTAATACCATGAATGTAATGTGTGTAACTCATTTGCTGCAGGAGGAAAACAGTGCTCAGGAATGCTGCTTTTTAAGATGTCCACATGCAAAAGGAAAATTTCACGAGTTCTATGCACACTTCACAAGAAAAGATCATAAACTCACTTTTAAAGCATAGTAGTTTTACAATGCCTTACATTGTAGTTGTACCAGTGGAAGTTCTATGACATTAGGAACTTCTGCTTTCTATACTTTCCTGAAGAGCACCTCACATCACACATTTGTATCTGTGCATATGTTCCTTGGTTTAAAATTCACAGAAGAGTCTGAAACTGAAATATAAAACTAATAACTTACTACTAATTTATCTATCTGGCTATTTAACACATTAACTTACTAATTTTTTTCTGACTTCAAATATATGATACTTTGCCCCATGAGACAGAACTTACATATCTGTACTTGAAAAGACATCATTTTAACTCATGAATCTTGACTAGCTGATCACCATCTTTTCATTTGCTGTCACAATGTTCTGTTTCCAGTTGTGTCATAACTTCTACTAAAAATGTCAGATACAATTCATGAGACAAGCAGTTTCTAATAAAGTCAGGAATTTTGGAAAATCCTGCGTGTATTTTAATAAATATTTCACACTTGCAGCTTTACTTTTTTGGTTAACAAATGTGTTTATAGACTTTTTAGGTAAAGCCAATATTTTCTTAGTGACTACTTAAGTCATAGGGTGATTCCATCAATGTAATTCTAAGTTGATCAGTAGGGCTGCTTAGAGAAAAAGGGACTTGCTACATATTAACATATTATACTCCCTAAATAAATTACCTTGTCATACAATTTGAAGGCAATTTTTAATTTATATAGAAATTAAAATCTTAAAAATCTTCTGCTACGTCCAACACTGTAACCTATTCTCTAATATTCTCTTATTTAAGTAAATACTAAGTTGTTTTGGTTTGTTGGGTTTTTTTTATATCAGAGCTAAAAAAGGATTTTTATAGGCCAAGTACAGTATTTACCATTCAAAATTGTCCTGCCTCTGATGCTACTCCATAATGATACCCTGTGTATCTAATACAACACCATCTCACATTCACAGTGTCTAACATATGTGATGCTTCTGATTTTACCATCTAGACCCCACAGACATATCCTGGATTTTTAACAGAATTCAGATAAAAACTTATAGATGCAGAGAAAGTGAAATGGCCTGCTAAAATATCACTGTTTGCAGAGATGTGGAATGGGAGAAAACAATAAATAAAAAATACTTTAAACATAAAAAAATACAAATTTTAAATATAAGTTTTTCCCTCTCAGGTGCCTTTACGTAATTTCTTGATATGATCAGTCATTGTCTGTTATTCATAAGTAGCTTGACAAACTAAAGGAAAACAACTCATTCATATTTTGTAACACAAACAGGTGTGTTTGTGTTACAACCTTAAAACAGGTTTTAAGATATGTATTTGTCTTACATTATAAACCATTAAGTATGTGTCCCATGTCTCAATATACATTTACGTGATTGTCACTTCTGTATTTAATACTCAGCCTTCTCTTCTGGACAGAATGTTAAGAAGTGGCACTACTGCTACACTGTTGTACACAGACAGCAATACTACAAAAAGGCACTGTGTAAAACAGCAGGTGAGGCTGTATGTGGAGCAAGTCATATTGAATAGAGCAGCTGTAAATCCTAGGAAGAAGCCCAGTGTAACAGGAAAGAGGCAGGTGCTGAGTGGGGGTAGTGACCAAAGCCAAAGTTAAGGCAGCAGTGGCACCACAGAACATAACCTCACCTGAGCAAAGCATCTGCATAAATCACAGAGAATTCAAGAAGAAAAATCTGAGATGAGAGCTTGAAATTCATGTCCCCTGTCATATCTCAACAACTAATCCTAGTCAGACTGCTTGAACACATCAGGAAACATGCATATGTTAAGGTTGAGAATGGCTGTAACGAAGTCAGTGAGCAAAATCTACAAAGACAGGAACACAAAACCAATTCTGCCTAATTTTTTTTTTAATCACCTTCCCCTCCTATAGAGTCTTGCACTAAGCTTTTCTGTCATGAGAATGGTATGAAATACAATTATTTGTATCCACTTTTGCTGTCAGCACCAAGTACTACACACAGGCAGAACGGGCCATTTTTAGCATATTCAGTTCATTTCTGGGTTTTCAGTTTTCCTGGATTCTGCTTCTAATAACATGTCCATGAAGTCTAGTTTGTTTCACCTCTCAGCTCAATTGATATTTTAAGCTATGCTTTCCAGAGGGAATCACAGCAAAGGTAAAGAAAAGAACCACTTTTTTTTTTTTTCTGGGCCTAAAACCCCTACTAAACTTATTTTGTAGACAAAGCAAAAAAATCACTAGAGGACTTGAGTTTCAAATTTAGTATTTCATTCCTCAAACTACTAAATGACAGAAAGTGCCCCAAAAAGCCTAATTTATCCCAGCACGTTGTGCACTGGGAATCCACACAGACAGCTCAAAAACAGCTCCTACAAGGTACATGGCTGTCAACAGTAACTGGCTGCAAAGGGTACAACACCTTAAGTCTGCTTGAAAAGGTCTTAGCACAATTCCAAAAGGAGGGATTTTAAAATGGGGAAATGGGGAGAGAGGCAATAAATTTAAAAAAGAAAACCTTTGGGAAGTTTATGACCCACAAAGATTTTAAGAACTTCCACAAAAGTGAAGGGGGGGGTGGGTTGGGGGGGGAAGAAAGAAAAAAAAAAAAACACCTGATCACAATCTAATATAGAACCTCTATAAAATGACATAGCTACAAGATTCTGGTGGAATACAACTTAAAGATCATCATTAGAATTTCCATTCTGTTTAAAATACTCAGAAGGAAACATAATCTACAAAAATTAATTGCCACTGCTTCTAATTTTTCCATGGATTTTGTAACAAACATATGCTCCACTTGTTGGCAATGCCACAGATGTTGCACAGAACTATTCCTTGAGATTTGAACTAAATGTCTTGGACACTGCTAAAAACAAGAACACAGCCAACGGGGGCAAAGCTATCCAGACAGAACACTGATTTGGAGAGGATGGAAAGGCACAGCAGCGAAGCACGCAGCTGCACAACACTGCTACAAAAGCCAGAAGGAGGGGAAACCAGCTGGAAAAGAGATCTGGATAAAGGCAGAGAGAAGGTGGAAAAAACCTGTGTCAGAGAAACAAACTGGGGGGGGAATAAGAAGAAACCACTACCTCTGAAACCAGGACCTGGGAGTTACAATGGAAAGAGAGGTGACTGATGAAACAGACAAGTGGGCAAGGCAGGATGGTGTACAGCACACACAGAGGGGCGACCAGTGACAGACTGGTCTGTAACCATTGGAATATTGCATTCTCAACACTTTATTTTCTCAAAAAAAAAAAAAAAGCATTTGTCACTAAATCTTCAGAACAGATATAACATGGGACAGAACAAGAATTTTGTAAGCATTAGTTCTGCACATCTTTGCAGACACTTCAAAATGTAAAGACAGCACAGTGAAGAATATTCTAGGCAAATGGGAAATATAACTTTAAAAAAAAAGGCACAACTATCAGAAGAAATCAATTATTTTCTTTACTCAGTTACAGAGTCCCTGTGTGATGGCATGCAAACCACAAACTCCAATTTTTCATGAGCAGTAGCCAATAAAATATTACAAAAGGAAGCTGTAAAAGTATCAAGCTACTACATTCACAGTTTAAGTCAGCTAAGTGTGGCTCAAAGTGCTACAAGAAAATACTAAAATTTAAAACTCAAGTCACTGGCATCTTCAGTTGGATATTTTAAATCTACAAATATTTCAGCCTTTATACATTTTTATTTAATGTTCCATAGCTGTAAAATACAGATAGTAATACAAACTAATCCACAGGACTACTGTAATTTTTAAGTCATTTTTATCAAGTTCACAGATGCAAGAGTGGAAGTATTACAAAAAAACGTCTAGAAGGAAGTTTTTTTTCTGGTAGCTGGTTTTAATAGTGAACAGTATGTCTGCACATTATACTCTGATAAAGGAATATGAAATAAATTAATCTTTCCAATGGACCACTGTCTGTGGGAAAAAAATTCTTCTGTTCATAAAGACTACATATTAACACAACAAGGGTGAACAAAAAAGGCGTCTTGTTGTTCAGAAGCCTCTCACCGTCTGGGGGAGAGACGTCCTGTCCCAATGGGGAGCAAGACTGGAAGTGGGCCTGTAATGAAAGCTTCATCGAAACCTGCAACTTTGAAGCTCACCTGGAAAACTGATCATCCTGTGTGGGTCGACCAATGGCCTTTGACGGAGACAAAGTTGAACATTCTTAATAAACTGGTAAAAGAACAACTACAGCAAGGTCACATCGCTCCCACGAACAGTCCCTGGAACTCTCCAGTTTTCGTCATCCACAAGAAGACATCTAATTCCTGGAGGTTGCTGCATGACCTGAGGAAAATCAATGAAGTGATTGAAGACATAGGTCCTCTTCAACCTGGACTTCCTTCTTTGCCCATGATTCCAAAGCATTGGCCTCTCGTTGTAATTGATTTAAAGGACTGTTTTTTCCATATTCCACTTCACCCTGATGACGCTCCAAGATTTGCTTTCTCAGTTCCCGTCATCAACCGAAGTGAACCCATTCAAAGATACCACTGGAAATCGCTCCCACACGGAATGAAAAATTCACCTGTAATTTGTCAACATTTCGTTGCCCAAACCTTGCATCCTGCTCGTCAGAAGTTTCCAAGATCCATGATTCTACACTACATGGATGATCTTCTCATCACAGCCTCTACACAGGAAGAGATGGAAGAAACTCAAGACGGTGTTGTTGCTGAAATTCAAAAAGCTGGACTTGAAATCTCTGCAACGAAAATTCAAGAAGTTTCACCTTGGAAGTACTTGGGATGGAAGATGACTGAGACGACAATAACACCACAAAAAATTCAGATCCGAACCAGAGTCAACAACCTACAAGAGTTACAACAACTTCTAGGAGAAATCAACTGGGTCAGACCGATGCTGGGAATCACCAATGATGAACTGAGTCCGCTCTTCAATTTGCTGAGAGGAAGTTGCGACATTACTTCGCCAAGAACTTTTACCCCTGAAGCTCGTGCTGCTCTTGACAAGGTCACGGAAGCTCTCCAAAAAAGACAAGCTCATCGCTGCCTTCCTGAAAATCCTTTCTTTCTTGCAATTTTAGGAGAGAAGATGCAGCTTTGAGGTCTCACTTTCCAGTGGGACGCCACAGAACAAGATCCTTTGTTAATAATCGAATGGGTTTTTCCTCCCTACAGGTTTCCAAAGACCATTTTCACAGTTTTAGAAATGATTGCCTACATTACAATTAAGGCTAGAACCAGATTGTTAACTTTGGCAGGTCAAAAATTTTCAGTTATCTATTTGCCATTGAAAAATGATTACTTCAACTGGGCAATGCAAAATTCTGATGATTTACAATATACATTTTTGTATACAGGTGTTTGTTCCATACACTATCCAGCTCACAAACTACTGCAAGCAAAATTGAATTTCAGAGAAAAACCTAAATTAAGTGAAGAACCTTTAAATGCCGTGACTCTCTTCACTGATGGCTCTGGTAAAAGCCACAAGTCCATTGTAACTTGGTTTAATCAAAAGACTAACTTTTGGGAATCTGATATTCAAGCAGTAGAGGGCTCCCCTCAGATTGTTGAGCTTGCTGCAGTAGTTCAAGCTTTTCAGCTTTTTCCTCAGCCTTTTAATTTGGTCACAGATTCTGCTTATGTTGCTAATGTAGTCAGGAGAATAGAAGGTTCAATTTTAAAGGATGTTAGTAATGAAACTTTACATCGTTGGCTTTCCTGTCTTTTTACAACTTTGCAATATATAACTAATCCATGTTTTGTTTCTCACATTAGGGTATTCATGTTTCCGTGGACACATTCTCTGGTTTTTGCTTCCCTTCACACAGGTGAAACTGGCAGTCATGCCTGTCATCATTTCCTGCAAGCTTTTGCTTCATTGGGTGTACCCCAAGAAGTAAAAACTGACAACGGTCCCGCATATATATCTCAAAAATTGGCCACATTTTTAAATGAATGGGGTGTTCGACACATTTTTGGCATTCCCCACTCTCCCACAAGCCAAGCAATCATTGAAAGAACACATCAAACCCTAAAATGCATATTAGATCAACAGAGAGGGGGAACGGAGATCACCCCACAGATGAGACTGAGCAAGGCTCTGTATGTTTTAATTAATAATTTGGGGAAAGGGTATGCTTTTGTCTCCACAGGTGCTGGAATTAAGTGGGTTCCTGGCAAAAACGTCAAACCATATCACACCTCAGAACCTGTTGTCGAGCCCAGAACCAAGGAAACAAGTACGCAGACGTGAACTGAATCGAAGGATCCCGGGTCTCGCCTGACACCTCTTGTTCCTGACGTTCTTTGTGCATCGGTAGAACCCATGAACTCTGATTTTGTGTCAATGTTATTTATGAGTATGCCAATTGAATGCTGAATGTTTGTTTAACAGAGCTAATTTTTGGCAAAAACTTAGGTTATTGTTTTTGTGGAGAAAGAATTCTGCCAAAACTTAGTTCCTGAAAGAGATGGGGCAAATTCAAATGGTATACTTGTTTTGCTTGATTTTAATTGTTTTTTGTCGTGCAGATTTGCCTGTGGATCAACCGAAAATGAATGTTTGGGTGACCTTAGCCAAGGCTGCCGGATCGGATACTATATGTCTGTCTAATTCGGAACCAGAAAAGCCTTTTTCAACCTGTTTGGTTGGTGTGCCAGTGAAAGAGTTGCCTTTGGTCAAAAAACAATCCAATGGTAAACCAGGTGGAATTGACAATGGAAACAATCCCTCCTTCAATTGGAACATTTGGTCCAAAAAACTTCTCAGGGCAGCATTTGAACCTCAAGAATTGGAAATCCTTGGTTCTTTGACCATGGATTTTTGTTTTACTTTCATGACTCGTGCCTGGCGAAAAGGTGATCCCCCAAAGTTCAGTGTTACCCCTCATTATTTTGCATATAAAAATTTGAGGTTTTGGTGTAATGTTTCAAACAGTTGGGATGTGTTTCCGGAGACGGATCAATATCCACGGCAATTGCTGAAAGGGTATTGGTTCATTTGCGGAGACAGAGCTTGGCAAGGCATTCCAGCTCACCTTGAAGGTGGCCCTTGAAGCATTAGTATGCTCACCATAACTGCCCCCACTGCCAAAGCAGTGATGAAAAAGAAACAAAGGAGAACGAGAGCTGTTCCTCATTATGATGAGAACTGTCAGAGTGATTTTAAGCCTTGGAATGCCGCCAGAAGGGTTTCAGCAGGTATATTTTTACCCCAATTGGCTTCAGCAGTGGCATTGAGACAATCAGATTGAGTTGGATGCTGGCTGAGCAAACAAGCTAATGCCACATCCTCTGCAATCAGTGATATGTTGACCAATGTTGATAGTATTGGACATGCTACTCTTCAAAACAGAGCAGCCATTGATTTTCTTTTACTGGCACAAGGGGCATGGTTGTGAGGAATTTGAAGGATTGTGTTGTATGAATTTGTCTGATCATTCTGAATCCATTCACAAAAGCACTCAAAAATTAAAGGATCTGACAGCCCAAATGAAAGAAGATGGAGGTTCCTGGCTGGATGATTTGTTTCAAAATTGGAGTTTTGCACCTTGGCTAAGGCAACTTTGCAAGATAGTTCTTTATGTATTAGGTGTTCTAATACTGATATTGATAGTGGTACCTTGTATACTCTGTTGTGTTTGGCGAATGATGGACAAAACAGTCCAAGAAGTTTTTGTCATTCAAGCAGGAGAATTAGGAAGTAGAAGCACGGAGAGTGTACGAAATCTCACAAAAGCAGCAGATGAAGGTATTGACATGAACGAAGGTTTTGAATTAAGGCCTTGGAATCGACCAGAGTTTTTCGAACAATGACTTGTGACTATTGCCAAACGTGATTCATATCTCTTTCAGGGATTGAGTCTTCACAGCATTAAGTTGCTGTGCCGTAATATAGCAATGCTTCAGTTTAGTGCAAATAGGTCTCCAACAGATAAAAAGCAGAAATTTTGCAATAGAGCTATGAAACGCAAGTAGCAAGCCACAAGAAAATGAAGGCTTCTGGGTCAAACAGCGAGGGGGAAATTTTGGAATCCATAAAGTTAGAGGGTTTTTGGGAAATGGTTAAAATGGTTAAAAAAAGTATGTAGGCCTCAGGCTGAAGTTCTGTTACAGCAGAAAAGTTTCCCAAGCAAGCAGAAAAGTTTCCCAAGCAGTAGACGTGACAAATAACAATAGGCCTCTGTAGAATTGGCTTTAGGATGGCAACAAGGTTATTTAATGTATATCTTTAGAAGGTTAGCATGAATAGAGCTCTGTTCTTTGTCTCCTATGAACTAGTCTTTGTTTTAACTACCATTACGTGTGTTTTATAAGACTGGATAGAATGCTTGTCAATATGTGTTTTTCTGTGTATGATTGGCTGAAATCTAGACTGACATGATTTTATGTCTTTCTGTATCCTCCCACCCTCGAGAGACATTTTGTGTGGATCAGTGAGCTGTTAACATCATGTCTCCATTGATTGTTTTGAGACTGATGTGCTGGAAAAAAAAGCAAAAATCTCTTCACTGGTCTGGTTCCAATGTTGTCCATATCTGGATGTTTTGCCGCGGCATAGTGGGTTCCTTTTTTAAGACATGGGTTCCTGACACAATTGGACTTATATCTACCCTTCCCCCGCAATACTGAAGTTGAACTGAAACCCTAGTTTTGACAGTCTAATTTTTCAATACTTGATTTTGTAACCTCTCCTGTTCTTTCACACTGAGTTTCTTGATGAGTGTAAGAATGGCCTACTAAGATGTTAACTGTTCAATTTTAGATTTCTCTAAACAACAAAAAGTACTGAACATCTTGCTGTTATGCAATGATGTCAAAATACATGAACTGTCTGAAAATCTTAGCCTGACATTTTACAAGCACTTGTCTGTGAAACACTATGTAAAAGTATGTTTGGTTCATATTTATTAGTACAATAGGTTCTTCATGAAAATACCTACTTACAGAGAAAAGCGCAAAAAAATTTTTAAAATGCAAATTAAGTAGCAAATCTTACAATAAAGCACCTCAATGAAAGTATGAAAGTGTAATATCTTACAGCAGCTGAACTGTTATGTTTACTAAAATAATTATTTTGAAATATCTTAGCAATGAATTTTCAAGAAATTCAACCATTTGTGCACACAACCTTTTTAAAAAGCATTTGTACAAGATGATTACAGACATAATACCGCTGACTGAAAAGGACCTCTTGAATTCACACCAAGCAGTATTTCACCCCATTGAATGAATTCAAGGCATCTTAATTTTAATGATTTGTAAGTTTTATTTTTTTTTTTTTACATTTCTAATTGCAATTGCTGAAACAGAAATGTGTAATTCTGCTGGTAGACTTTGGCTGGATGCCAGGGCCCCACCAGAGCTACTCTATCACTCCTCTTGTCAACCAGACAGTTTGCCGCTCACGTCACACCAGATTTCTACAAGAAGAAGTTGCAGCTCTCGCATAAGAATTTTGAAACTTTTTGGAAGCTTCTAAGTCTACCTGGATAAAACATTTGGATGGAAAACCAAAATGCAAAAGTGAATGGTGAAGATGACAAATGTATTCCTAGAAAATCTCCAAGGCTGTAATTTACCTTTCAGCACTGGAGCAGCCCAGACATGCACAGGAAGAATTTATGCTCACAAACAATACACAAAAGCAACAAGAGAGAATGAGTAAAGAATTGAAAACAAAACAATTTTTACATGCTAATAAACCCATATGTTGAAGAAGAACATGTGCCAAACTTTCTTTTTGCTGAAAGATTACATAGGATGAGTGCAAGAAATTTTACAATACAAATACTGTCAAATGTATGGTCCACACATCATGAAAAGTCTTGCCCCTATTTTGTAAAACAGCCTTGAGAGATACCCTTACAGGCTTTACTTATCTCATTTATGTAACCAAATTGAAAATCTTTGCACCTAAATAGTCTAAACCGCACCCTAGAGATTATACTGTCCCTGTAGAGAATGCAGTTTATTCATTCATGCACTTGTGTCACAAGTACGGCACTAGAAAAGCTTATCAAATTAACCTACATTTCAGTGTCTTTTTAAAGGAGAGATTTAGTATCTTTGTTTCCAAACATATTTTTTTCCTCACATGTAAGTATTTTTAGCAGTTGGAATGTGCTAAAATACAGTAGGTGACTTAAATCTACTGCATAATCTGAAGTAAAAAAAAAAAAATCTTCCTGAAGAGTAATTTTTAGAAGTACTTGTACACCTAAATATCCAGGCAGGTATGTTCTGGAGTTTCTAGAAGTGTACATAAGCCTAATTCGCAAAAGTCCTCTGCTGTCATTGGCCAAAAGAAGACCTCACCATCCCATCAACAAATAAATATCTTTTCCCATAATACAAGAGATTGCATTTGGTTTGCACAGCAAAACCACTAGACAGTAGAAAGATGACTGGATTATCACATCAGGGCTTTATGAAAAGTAAACACTAGTTTCCCTAAGGCACCTAAGAAAGACACACTGATAATGTTAAAAATAGCAGCAAGAAATTTCTAACAATATCAGGTAGGATGAAATTTCTCATCTTACATGCCCTCAAGAACCTTTCCCTTTAGCACTCCAATGATAACAATAAAACTCCCTTAAAAATGCACAATGAATTTACTCCTGTTATATTTTTATACAAGTTATTTACATAAAAATCAACATTTAACTCTAACACAATACTATTAGAAATTTACTACAACAGAAAGTGAAATTAATTATAAACATTAAAAAATCACTGAGCTTAATTTTCCTTTTCCTTTATACAACATATTTTACACTGTAAAGAGAACATATTGCACCTAGCAGCCTGCTTTTTCTGATCACATGTATTTCTCAAATAAATAATAAAAAGAAGACTGCATACATAAATGGTTAGATACTGCTGCTTTTCATACCTGAAAGTTGTTGCAAATGAAGCTGAATGATCCACAGCACTTTTGCTTTCAAAGAAAAGTGAAATGGATTGCTCACATCTTTCCTAGAATTTGTGAAGTCAAACACAGGACCTGGATTTCAAAGTGAAGTATGAAAATTCTTTTAATACTAAGTGTCTTCTGAAGTCTTAGTGAACCACTTCACATACAATTTAAGCAATTATCATAGGAATTAAATGAAACAAAAATGAATTCAAGGAATCTGCTAGTTCAAATAAACTCCAATTAGACTGCATTTAATTCTCTTGGTCAAATATGTTTGAACCCTTAATTTCCCTTCTCTGATAATATTTTTATTCACATTTAATAAATGTTATTTTTGGTCTGATAGTTTAAGTCACCTTTTCGGGGGAAAAAGCACCTTCACTAAAGACATACTTTACATTCTATTATCATTTTATAATTTAGAACCTCTCACCAGCTGCATGTACAAAGTAAGTTAATTCTGTTAAATACAAAACAAAAGCATACTGCAGCCCAGTAATGGCTAAGAAATGTACCTTAGGGAAGACACCTGCTTTCCACTTCTCTCACCTCTTTAGCATTGCTTTTCATTTTGTTTGCCTTCTAGTAAACATCTCCTTTCTTGGATGCCGTATCATTAATTCCTCGAAATGCATTTTCATTACCAGCAGCATCACTAGAGCTTGTCAACATGCTCATACTTATGAGTCTTCTTCAAAAATTATCCTATTCCAGAAATTTCTATTAAGAAATCAGCAAATATTTCCCTTTTTCCTACCAATGTAAAGCTCTCTCTGTGGAATTTATAGCTCTTACAATTCCTCTGTGCAAATTCACACAAGCACATGCAGGCGATAGTTTTACTGGCTGTTTCATGATTCAGTGAATAATGTTTTCCACAAAAATTTTTATATAAGTAAAGTTGGACTAAACAAAGCTACTCATTAAAATGTGACACTTAGGATTAAAATACTCATCCCTATAAAAGTAGGTATGATTCGTTAGGTCTTCTTCATTGTTACATTAAATAGTTGTTTCTGTTAGTTAGGATTAATTTATTAAATGTTACTGATAAAAAGGCAGTATTTTCTCATTGTTTTAAGTTACACTAAAGAAAACTTCCCAGTTTTAACTGGGTGTCTATTTAAGAAATTATACGTGAAATTTAAGAAACTGAGTTCTTTTTTTAAGAAATACAAACAAGCAGTTAAAAAAATTTATTTTAATCTAAAATACATACTAAGCTTTAGCAGCTAGGATAATAGCTGATTTGGCAAATTGGAAATGGAACTTATCTTATTGCTTGATGGCCAATAATTGTTTGTATAAAGGGCTCACTCACCTCTTCACAGCATGAATGACAAAATAAGAATAAGCAGAGCAAGACAAAATAAGAATAAGCAGAGCAAGTAAAGAAAAGAGCACAGTGCCAGAATAAAGTAAAAATGCTTTCAATTATTCACAGAGACATAATGTGCTTCTTTATGATCAAGGAGCAGTCATGGAGAAAACAAAAGAACAAGACTTTCAAACACAGTAGTGTAATGAGTTTCAACAGGCTTGTAGTCTCCACAGTGCACAAAGCAAAATGGACAAAGAAAAGTATGCAGAATTCCAGCCTAAGCCACTAACACTGCCTACATTGCAAAGAATTAAATGAGGGTTCACAGAGTCTTTGGAAGATGACTGAGATTTGGTAGCACAGTTTCATACATAATATAAAATCACAAAAAAGGTGCTACCTCTGTCTCAAAATCATTCCTAAGTAAAATATCTAACCACAATTAGTCTAGGAAACTCCAAAAATAGAACATATATGGTCAAGACACAAATCACACAGAACTGACTGAACTCTAACAGAATTTCCCTGTATTGCAGACTTCCCATATAAATTTTACCTAAACACCTAGAATTAAAAAGTAAGGACAGTATGCTGGCACACAGCACCAAGCACATGAAATTCAAAGATGAATACCAAACCATCAACACCATTTTTCTGCCGCTTGGGACATGCTCTTAAGGAATAACCATATTCCCTAAACAGTTTCTGGAAAGTGATCAACATTTTGATTTGTATTGTTGGAAAAAAGTTTAAAACTGTTCCTTGAAATACAGTTGTATGTGGAAGATCTTCCATTCTCAAAAGTGTATCTTCATTTTTTAAATATATCTTACCTTCAGCAAGACAGCAATAAAATGATACAAGTAGTTTCTACTCAGTGAACTTTTTCAACCATTATTGACTAGGTGTGTGCGTAAATATACATTTGAAATTAAGCTTGGCTGATACATAACAAAGTCCCTAATTAAAAAAAAAAAATAAATACAGGATACTAGCGTATCTCATTTTGATTGATCTTAAACACAGCAATGGGCTAAAGGTCACTGCAGTGATTTTTCCCCAACATTTGAATTCTCTTTCCATATGAACAAATGTTTCAAAATAATATTGAAAAAGTTATCAAGACTTAGAGAAAAGTCTGGTTTCAATGAACATGAAACTTTGTTCAGATTTTTCTTCCAACACCTCCTTTGTTTGTTTCAAACAAATTTAGTTGGCCTCATCCCTATTATGCATTACCATAGCAAAATAAAAAGACTGTCTATTTTCTGCCAAGTATCTGCTTCTATAAGAGCAAGGATTTTATTAAAAAATGCCAAGGAATCCAGCAGTGCTGAGATTACTCCCATTAAGACAGTAAAAATTAAGGAAAAAAAGAGACATCTGACTATAGCCTCAGAGAACATGCACCAAACAGCATTTTCTTAACATGCTCTAATAGATTCAGGCAGAGAAGAGAATTTGATTTGGAAATGAATTATCAGCTGTCACAAAACATGGACATCATTTAAAAGAGAAAATATGGCAAACATGATACAGCCTATCCTTTTTTAAGCTTAAATCTAAAATATTACCAAATTAATAGTCAAAAACCAGTTAAAATTATGTCAAGATAAAAGCTCAAATACAAACCTTTTTTTAACAGTCCTACAATTAGGAATACAAAAAAAAAAAAAAACCAAATAAATTCATATTCACTTTTGTCCTGCAATTTCCACCATCTGTACTTCTGGTAACAGACAAAGTTTGAAACCTATTAAACAACTGCGCTTTAAGAATATAAAGTCCACCTATAAAATCCATTTTAAAAAATCTAATGTAAGTCCAATCTGAAAAGTGCTACACCAAAGATATTGTATAGAAAGCAGAAACTCTGATGCAAAACCAAACATGAAATCCCACTACAAAAAAAAATCCTATTGTCTCTCCCTGACTTTAGGAATACCACGTTCAAACTCAATGAAAATGGACTCTGCACAGGACTTCATTCTTTTCCTTATGTGAGGCATAAGATTTCATTTCATTTTTAGGAGGCATTCTGGATTAAACATCCTTATTCATATCACAGCACCTTCATGCTGCCAACTGGCAGGAAACTGGAAATTGAGTGCTGTATTCTCCTCATTAGTCGCCATAATGCCCCCTTCTGGGAATCTGTACAATATAGATACGTAGCTACAGGTCAGCCTTCATTCTATTCAAGTACATGTCAAAAATCCATATACCAAATTACTCAGTATGTATCAGACCTGAAAACAGCATTAAGGACAGTAGAATATAATAGGTATCCAAAGGCATGCAATGCAGAAAATGTAGCCTTTTGGCACAGGATTCCCAAGACCAAGGTGCAGTAGGAGAACTGATACTTCAGGCCCAAGCACCTCTTCTTCTCTATGCAGAAAATAGGGAAAGGTACTCCCATCACCCTATTTTGTACAGGCTTCTTTTCAAAAACCTTCCCTTTCTTCTCAGTAACATATACAGAATTCAATTCATGTTTCACCTTCCTTCAAGAAATTATTTAATATAGAATCATTAGAACACCAAAATCTACAAATATGTCATTCATGTAGTATACCTCAGCTTGCACATATATTCAGTAAAGTACAAAAGGAGCACAGATGCGCAAATGAGTATGAGCAATGAAATGCAAACCAGGCACACAATGAATCAAGACTGTCAATTGTGAGAACTAAATGTTAATTTTCTTTAAGACTACTTCCTATCCCAGCTTGTTTCAAGACAAGAAGGGACATATCATTTAGGATGGAAACCAAAAGGAGGTATTCAAGCACCTTAACACTTCTAGGAAAACATGTTTCTCAAAATGTAAATTCTGCACCTGAATGGGTGAAGGGAAAGTGTACTGAATTTTTATCTTCTCACTTCTTCACTTCAGTGTCCAAAAGCATAGCTGAACAAGTGCTGGGTTCAAATTGCAAATCACTTCATAAGAGGCAGGTGGCACAACTCTTGTCACTTAAAAAAGCTCTATTCCCAATGGACGAATGAACAGCCTTTTCAGTTACATAATCAAGGCAATAAAAATTGATTTAGCAGTTTTGAGATCAGAAAACTAATGGAAAACAAGTTAAAGTTCCTCCATTACTTCTGTAAGAAAAAATTCTAAGACAATACTATTCTCAAGAACGTCAAAAAAAAAATAGGGTATGAGGAGAGGAAACAAAGGAGACAAGTGGAGGAGACCCACAGAAAAGAAAAGAGAAAAGAGAAAAAAGAGAAAAAAGAGAAAAGAGAAAGAAAAGAGAAGAGAGAAGAGAGAGGAGAAAGGAAAGAGAGGAGAGAGAGGAGAGAGAAAAGTGAGAAAAGAGAGAGAGAAAAGAGAGAAAAGAGAGAAAAGAGAGAAAAGAACAAAAAACAAAAAAACAAAAAAACAAAAAAAAAAAAAAAAAAAAAAAAAAAAAAAAAAAAAAAAAGCCCCAACAGAACCCCTGTTGTTTCTTTTGTTATCCAACAGTTCTAAACAGAAATATTGCATATTTTGGGCATGAATGATTTTATCATAACAATCTATGCCATTCCATGAACACACAGAATATGAGAAGTGACACTTAATATACACCTCTCCAGCTATAGCCAAACCCACAGAAATTACTAAAAAAAAAAAAAACTACAAAAAAAGACCACCACAAAAAACCCCACACTTGGAGATGTGTTTGATTATACAAATAACTAAATAAAGTTTGAGACATGAAGTTAAAAAAAAAAAAGAACAACAAACCTCTTATTAATTTAGCCATGACTAGTTTAGGTAGAACTATTTAAAATAAACTCTTATGTAATAACCAGATCAAAATATATCTACCTCTGACAACAAGCTTATCACATCATTACTTCAGTTTAAAAGTAGGTTCTAAGAAACAATCAGAGAAAAATGCTACAGATACATTTGATCATGACTAGTTTACTAACTTCCTTCACAAACCATATTTTCCAACACAATAAGATGTCTGCTGCTGAGAGGGGAACTAAGGCAATATGTTTTGAAAATTTACCTAGTACATTATAACTGAAGAACATCTACACTAAGTTCATTAGCCATCAATCATCATGTTAAATAAGCTATGGGGGTAATTTATATTTTAATAAAAATGTGCCTAATAAAATTAGTTACATCTCAACCTGTTCTACAATCCTCAAGACAAAGCTCTTCTCTGATTTGTTCAGTATCACTTATAACTTAATTATAAAAAGTGGTGTCATACATATTTGGTTATTAACATTTTAACAACAAGGACGTTTTAAACATCAAAATTTTTACAGAATTGTCCTTTGTCTTAGAGCATGGCACAAGGCCAAGCGTCTAAAGCTATGGTAATATGATAACTTATCTATTTACTACATTTGAAGACATTATTCTCTACGGAGACACAGGAAATTTTCACATACACGTGCTTGGATATATCACCAAGGCTGACAATGGTTTAGGTCTGAAAGGCATCCGATTTATTCTGCTAGCTTCTTCTTCTTTCCCACTTAACCCAGTTGGAATGGAAAACAAAATCATCAATTGGAGATTTCTGTGAAACTGTCTTTACATTCCCTGCAACTAATGTTTTTTTTTTTTAATTAATCTTTTTAGAATAAAGGAAAAGCCTAAGATGCTTTAGAACAGTGACTTTTATCTAACTTACATGTTGCCAGTTACAGTTGCATAGATACTGTGTTCTTTTCAGCCATCTAACAATGCTTTCTTTTATTAACCATTAGTGTATGTTGCAACATATAACCATATAATTAGCACTGTATTTATGGATGAAAATCCTGTAGGTTTTTTCTAAATAAATTTTTAAAGCCATAATAATTATTATTAGCATTTATGTACCCTAGCCTAAGACTTCAATACCTGCTGAAGTTGATTTGAATTTATTCCCATTTTGCATCAGTGTGATAGTGTAAAAGACTGAATGATTTAATCAAATCCTATAATTAGGGGCAGATCTCGACCTAGAACACAAGCACAAACACCTGTGCAAAAAAAACTGAATGCAAAAGCTGTGTTATACCAAATAAATATATTCTTTATGATATGTTTTACCATTTTTATCTACATGCAATATCTAAAGGAGTTCTATTGTTATTTGCAATTTAAATATTACAGCTTAAAGAGAGACAAATTAATCTTCAAAACAATTTTAGTAACAGAGGTAGGCCAGCATTGTCCAATGCATTACAAACAAAAGTAAAGAGAGGGATGCCACTACCTAAGGTCATTCAGTGAGCCAATCTGAACAAAATATTTCAATCCTAGCCTCGTGTTTTAACACTGGTAAATGCTGCCTATCCCAGGCCGTTAGCAGGAACTGTATTTATGCTCTGACAGTAAAGTAGACTCATTGAATGTTTGATGCCCAAAGGAGAAGATGAAAAACAAGAAACCATATGTCTGAAGTCTTTCTGAATATGCCTCAAGAGCATTAGAAATAGGAAAGCAGATTTTCAAAAAAAAAAAAAAATTGCCACACAGAAACATCCATTTTAGGATTCCTGACATGTCCTGAAAGAAGAACTAAATGAAATTCAAATGGCAATACAAAAATCAAAGAACTATCACAATATATTAGTACTAACACAGTGTATACTAAAAGGTTATTGTACACATGCTTCCTAAGGAGTGCAAAGGCATTTTACCACTCCAGCCATAAAACAAGACTCTTCTTCTAATATGTGGAATGAATAAGTTGAAATGAAGGCCTAAATCTCATTTTTCTTAATTATTACAGCACAGCTTATCACTACACCTAATTTACAACACATGTTCTGAGATTCTATCAAGTACTACAACTTCTCCCTTCATAAGGGATTTAATCCTACAACAAAACTGAAATATATGTAAAAAGCATGCCAAGCTTTGCATGAGACTGTCCAAGGGGAAAAAATACATATGTCCCAGACCAAACAGAAGTCCACAAACAAAAAAAAAAATAAACAGACCACTGAAACGGCTGTTATATGAGCTGATTGCTGAGGGTGTATCAGCTAATCCAGTGGAAAAATAAAAATACATTTTGCTATCTCCATAAAGTTGAGACATTTTTTGCTTGCTTATGAACTCAGGGAACACATCCCACAGAGTACAGCTACCAGGAAGTTTATATAGGCTCCTGAAAGTGCATAAGGAATACTAATACTACAGCTCATTGCTTTTTCATCATGAGTTCATATATTTTCTCAGTATTTAGAAGTAGGTGCTCCCTTAGTTAAAATTAGAAATAAAAAGATCAACAAATTAAATCCTTTCAAGGAAATGAATGAAGTTATATTGCCCTCTGCTGATGAATAGCTAAAACTGGATATAAAATCAGTGCTTGCGCTCCACTATGAATAACATCTGTTACTGAAACTCAAATATTTGTTTTGTTATTATATAATTCCAAGACATCCCAAATTTTTGTTTTACAAAGACTTGTCAAAAAAACCCCAATATAAAAGAGATGCAAAGAAAATATGCAAATATTAGAAAGAGTTGAAAAATAAACATTACTGATTTCATGTTACTGTAAGATAGATTTACCTACATGATCTCACTTTAAATTAATTACTATATGAAAACAGTAATTCCATTTAATTTTTTCACCATTTTTCCTCAAAATGAGTAAGAAATTATATTTAATTTATCAATAAGAAAACCAATCTTCTCCACACTGACTTTAAAAGGCTGATTTTAAAAAGAACACTATATAAGCAGTTAGGAAAAAACACTATTTTCAGTCTGTACAGACTGTTTGATGACAAAACATAGTTACTTAAACTACAGATCAACCAGTATGCTCTTACATAACCTACAGATATTATACTGGTTAAACAGATTCACATTTATAAATATTTTAATCATTAGTTAGAATAAATTCTTCCTGCCTTTTAAACTATTTTTTTATAATTAGTACAGCTTACTGCTGGTAATGCTAATATGTCATTAACATCCGCTGGAGCCAGAGAGAACTGTAAGCCACCAACAGTTTAAATTAACAGCAGTGCACATACAGTTAGACATACTTTGAAAGGCTCAGGTAGATCATATGACAGTCTAAATTTCATTCCAGCATTAAACCTCCTAGTCCTGCTAAAACAGAAATTCTTTACATTACCTGCAGTTTTATGATGTGTCCATTAGATTGCACTAAGTAATTTTATCTCAATTCACATTTTAGCATGTATCTACACAGGCCTCTGATTCCTTTCTATGCTGCTTGAGGTATGATAAGCAGCACACACAGCATAAGATCACCTTGGAAACAAGGCACTATGTTCTCTCAGGATATAAACAACAATATTGTATTTTTTCAACAGGATGTTTTAATAATATCCTTTTCGTTTTGTTTAAACCACAGAAGGGCTCAGGACTGAGGTAAAATGGAACAAATAAAAAGAAATAGTACTTACAACGTACTCCAAGTAAAAGGGATTTGCGTTCATCTTAACATCAAGTTTTCTTCATTATTCCCATTTTAAAAGCCTCTTTCATCAACATTTGGCAAGCTTAAGACTATATAAAACAGAACCCTAAGTTGTGATTTTCTCTAACTTTTGTCTTGCCCCTACATATATTTTATTTATATACCAGAGAACTACAAGAATCATTTGAAAAGGAAAAAAGAATAGGTACCATGACAACACTAGTATTTCTTTAACTTTCTTAAGTAGCAGACAGTCTATCAACTAACATTTATAAGCGATGTGACTAGACAAAAATATTCAGCTGCCAAAATGATACATCAAAGCTGTAAATAAAAGTCAATTATCAAATCAAATTGCCAAAGTGAACACCTTTTTAATTTTGTTACTGACCACTATTTTCTCAAAAAAACCCCTTAAATAACTATCCTAGAAAGCAAAGGGACTATAAATGCACTATATGTGCATTTATCTCCATATTATTAAATATATTATCCAAAAGACATTATATATATTTATACAATGCAATTATTATATAATTATGTAGTATAATTATTATTTTGTTTGTATTTCATGTTGTTTCTATAAATATGCTAGAAGGTAAAATTTCAAGTCTAGTCTTTCAAGGAAGGGACTTAGAAGCTCATATGGTTCAACCTTTCATAACAAAGGTAGCAGAGATTTATCTTCCACCTGAACACATCCCAAATTTCAAACACCAGTTAATGTGAGTAACTTCCCTCTCTACTGAGACCTTGCAGGCTAACTCACCATGCCATAGTACGGTGAAGAATAAAAGTTCTTCAATGAATTCTAAATACAAATAAAGGCAAATGAAGTTTCTTTAGAATATAATTTCAATTCCTTCACTATATATGATTGCTTATAAACACAGCCTAGTTTGTAAAGGAATAAAGGAATATTCCTTTATTCCTCATAAAGGAATGTTCCTTCTAAGAGAAAATGCATTAACACCACTAAAACAATTCTTATTCTCACCTGTTATAACTTTAAATAATGCATTCATGTCCAGCAAACAACTTGTATTGAGTTTCTGCCTACAGTAAACCATTGTAACACAGCAGTAAAAACATATTTCTTAAAGCAACAAAATCCTGAGAACTACTGTAACAGAGTGAAAATTTACTTTCAAAAAAGAGAAAGACAGGGAGAAAAAGAAAAAGATAAAAGTCTTTAAAAAGTTTTTTTCCTCATTTCACTACACTTAAAATTTCAAGAAATTACGTATATTTTGCACACTAGGGAAGCCCTCAAAAAGAACTGCTGTATGTCACCTGACTTTACACTTTTCTTCTGCAAATTACCAGTATTTCAGACTTTGCAGAGAACAGTTAATTGATCATTCTCATTAATGACCAGTTTAGAGAAAACTGTACCAATTATAACTTGCTTTCAAAAGTCCTACATTATCAGTAAACTTCTTGCATCTCATTTCTTAAGATTCAGAGTATCAACAGAGTTCAATGTGATCATCTGAATAATCCTCTGCTGCTTTTTAGCACACATTCATATATTTTCAATTGTTTACCACTGGTGACAAAACAGAACAGAGACAGCGATGTTATATAGTTTAAGCAATATTTTAAGTAACCAACTAATTCATATATAAAGTTACATAAGGGCAAAAATCAAAGCAAGAATTTTCATTATTAACTGTATTTCTAACACACGTTTGCTGATTGTTTAAGGGAAAGTTCTAAATTCATTATTGTTTAATAAAAATAGAGTCATAATTAGTTGCAAATTGCAAGTAGTGAGTGCATCTATATAATACTTCAAACACAGATTTTTGTACTTTACTTCTTGCTGTATCATCTTGGTTAGCAGGAAACTCAAGGATAACAAATAAGTACAATTAGCAGTTTACACTAATGACAGGGAGACCCACTGTGCATTATCTTAGGGAAGTAAGAGATGAATAAATATGGTAAATAAGCAACTATACAGCATCAAAACACTTTAACTCAACATAATTTTTAATTACTTTGAAAATGCTTAATCACACATAAATTTGAAAGGAAAGCATAACCACAGGCTAGGCAAACAAAAATCTGTGCCCACATATAAAGCCACTGAAAAAACAATTTAAAAAGCAAGATTATTTTACTGTTAACTATCTTTCAAACCTATGAATATAGGCAGGAATAATGATAACTGCAAAAAGAACTCATGGAAAAATTCCCAGACTTACTATCTGCTATAATTTTATTATAAAGAACAACAGAATGTACCAACAATCCATTTGCAAATGAAATCTGAGGAGATATAATGACCAAATTAGAGCCCAGAAAGAACCTCAGGACACAAACTGCTGGAGATTTCTGCCTAGTTAGTCAAAATCCCATATAATTTTGATCCCAGCTATAACACTGAAGTGTAATTAGCTCACTGTTTTTTGAGCTGTTCCTCTGACATAGAATCATTTACTTTTGAATAAGCCGTAAAATAATCAAGTCCAACCATTAACTCAGCATTGCCAAGGTTCCTGGAAAGCCTGGCCAATACCTTCCATGAGGAAATGCGTGATAATACCTTATCTAAAGCTCCCCTGGTGCAGCTTGAGACCACTTCCTCTTGTCCTATCACTTGTGACTTAGAGAAAAGCCCAACCCTCACCTCACTTTCAGGTGCTTTCAGGCAATGGTAGAGAGGGAGAAGGTCTTCCCTTATGACAAATTATCTGACAGAATTTACGTGGTACCACTGCATTACCAGTAGCTGAAATAGTTACTTTGAACAAAAAAGACTTAGTGAGACAACAGCAGATCAATCTTTCTGAATGAGTTCAGGTAAACTAAATGTTAAAGTTCAAAACCTGATGTTTAAAGCTACCACTTAGAACTGTCTGCACCAGTATTTGCGTAGACCTCTGTGAACTCAGCTAGCTGAATTTCTGCAGCTTTTCAGTCTAGTGTTAAGGTACATGGCAAATGCCTATAATTAGCTCGACAGCCAGGCTTTCATTTTATCTCCCTTTCAAGATTTCCAGTAGCCTTCACTTTACATGGCTTCTCCTTCACATGCACAGATGCAGACCTAAATTGCACATTTCTCACTGGATGCTCGTAAGAAAATGCATGTATATCACCTTGGCTTAAATTTATTTTAAACTTTCTTTTCAAAGTGCTAATAGTCCTAACAAAGAGAGGGGAAGAAACCAAAGTAATAGCAATAAATCTTAGCACAGCCTTTACGGCCTCAGTTGATACAGCCAACCTTTCATTCTGGATTGCTCTCGACATAGGCAGTTCTATCAGTGGGCAACTCCCTTGCCAGAAAATGATTATGTGAGCATTTGAGTTTGAGACTGTTGCAGTGCTGCACAGATGGTAGCTCACAGGGAGAAGCTCCACAGCAAGTTACAGGATGCCCAAGGAAGTTACAAGGTCCTGCTGCACTTTAGTAACAATCCCATCAGCTTCAGAAGGTAACGTTGGCAGCTTCTGAGGCAAGTGGAGCAAAAAATACCCACACTGTTTGGGGACTATATGAGGGCTGGATTTGCTAAGGGGACAAAAGATAAATTCAAGTAAAATCGAGTTATTTTCTGTAATACTTAATATTCCATAATAATAAAAAAAAGAAAAATAATTTTATTTTGTATAACTGTACTCTGTTTCTTGGTTGCAGGGTTTCTCTAGAAAACCATGAGTATATCTACAATTAGTTTTTTTATCACAACATTTGATAACTTCCTGAAGGTGTTAATTAAAAAGGTAAAAAGTTGGTATCTCGAAAGAATACCAATATTTTAGTCAGTTTTATTTTCAAGTCCAGTAACTTCATTTAAAAGGAAAAGCAAATAATCCCAAACCAAAACCCGCACAATCTTGCAGTCCCATTTGTCATTCTTTGGGACTACTGATACTGCAGCTGACTTGTGTTTTCTTTATGTGTAAAGTGCAAGAATTTTAATTAAAAATAATGTTTTGTATTCTGTAGTTCCTCAGTATTGTACTGCAGAAATTGTGTGCATCAGCAAAATGCAGCATTATCTAGGTCAGTTCATTGCTGTATTCTCCTTAGAGAATATTCTGTACTGATGACTGATTATTTGTCTTCCTACAGGAACACTCTTATTTTTTTATAGAGTAATTGCTAATTGCTTACAGATGGATTTCTGTCTAAGAAAAAGAAAAAAAGAAATACAATCAATATTTTTCATTGATTTTGTGGGAAAAAAAATCCAACAAAGATTTTTGTTAAAGTGGTAGTAAATATTTAGGCTATGTGATGATGCAGCTTTCCAGCATGAAATGCGATGTTGTTAAACGTCACATGCAAATGTTAAATAAGAGATATTTTTAAAAATCACATGCAAATGTTAAATTAGAGATATTTTTGACCCTTGGTATTGGACACTTAGATTAAACAAAGACCATGAATGCAATTTCCAGCAATGATTTTCTGTCTTTAAAAATGCTGAACTTAAGGTTTTGCTTTCACTGTGTGTCTCCTAACTACCTGTAATAGTTGAACCCTGAGAGCAGGGATGTGTCCTCCAGCTTGTTTTCTAGAGTTTGTGCAAGAATGTCATGGTTTTAAGCCCAGGAGGAGATGAAAAAGTGTGCAGATAGTCATAAACTCCACTTCTCTTCCTCCCCAACCCAGTGGAATGGGGAAGAGAATCAAAGTAAAACTTGCATGTTGAGGTAAAAATAGTTTAATAATTCAAAATAAAGTATAATCCAGTAATAATGGTTAATGATAATAAAAAGGGAAAAATCAAGTGGTGCACAATGCAATTCCTTACCACTCACTGACTGATGCCAGGCCCCTCTTGCTTCAGCGGAGGGGTCTGGCATCAGCAGAACCCACACCAGCCCTTTCCAGGTAACTTCCCCCAGTTTGTATCCTGGACATGATGTTCTGTGGTGTGGAATATCCTTTTGGTCAGTTCTGGTCACCTGTCCCAGTTGTGCTCCCTCACAGTTTCTTTTGCTCACCTCCTCACTGATGGAGCACCAGAAAAGAAAAAAAAGTTCATTGGCTTGGGATAAATACAACTTAGAAAAACCCCAAACATCAGTGTGTTACAAGGATCCTCATTCTGAATCCAAAACACAACAGTGGAACAGCTACTGAGAATAGGTAAATTCTATCCTAGCTGAAACCAGAACAAAGCTTTGGGACAACATCCTAAAAGAAATACTCGGTGGCACCTCCAGTGTGCTCTTTGCTGCAGCTCAGCTACTGGTTTTAGCTTGCTTTTGAACAAAATCAAGTTGTACAGAATTGAGTAGAAGTAAAATATAAGGAATCCAAGCAACCTTCCAAACCTCCTAGCTCCAGAGAAGAAACAGTGTAGTTCTTGCTGTCTTTTTCCATAGGCAAGAACACACAGGAAGAGAAATAGGAGATCCTGGTGGAAAGAACAAATCAGTCACCCTCTTCTTAAGATGCTTGGCAAAAGGATGTGGTGCAGAGGGATATTAGTGAAGTGCTGGTGAGTGGATATGTCACAGTTTACTGAAAGAAAGGGAGGTAGTGTTTGTGCTAGATACAAGTGTAGTTGTGTTCTGTCAGGATGAGAGGTACTCTTAAGCTTTAGATACTCTTAATAATTTTAATAATCCTATAACTTTCATTTGCTGAATGCTGTTTATTGTTGAAAAAGATAATTGAGTGGTATGAAATAGGGGCAGCTAGCAGGTTCATTCAGGCTTCTATGAATTTTCTTGTTTTCCTACATTTATTTGAGTAGGCTGGCAATGTGTGGCTTCATGAAGTGCATTTTTGAGTTTCCTTACTCCAGTGGATTTTGCTACTGCTGATAAAGCAGATGAATCAGTGGCTATTGGCTTGTATGTTTTCTAGGTATCTGCTTTGATTTGTGCTGAGTAGGTAACTTGTGTGGGGAAAATAGGTGGGTGTGAGTTATCAGTATTGGTGATGGTGAATAGAAATATTTGCACATCATTCTTTGTGTGTACAGAAGGCTGGTGATTTGGTTAGGGCTCTCTAATTCTTCTCTACACAGTTATGATTATTTTAGTTTGTTTACTTTCATTTTCCTCTGGTTACTGTTTTAACCCCCCCTCAGTCCCCTGTGTCTTGGTTTAACCCCATCCTGAAACAAAGCACTTTCTCCCCTCAGCCCCTGGTAGGATGTGGAGGAGAATTGGGGGAAAAAAAAAGTTTCTATGGACTGAGATAAGAACAGTTCAATAAATGAAATAAACTATTTTGGTAATATAGTAAGAATTAAATGTGGGACAGGAAGAAAGAAAGGAATAAAACCCAAGAGAAAGTTGTTGACTGACGCCAGATTCTTCTCACAGTCATGACTGGCCTCTTCTGGCCAATTCCCATCAGTTTATACTCTGGGCATGACATTCTATGGTGTGGAACATTCCTCTGTCCAGTTTAGATGAGATGTTCTGGCCATGCTCTGTCCCGGCTTCTTGTGAATCCTCTTGTTGTCAGAGCATGGGAAACTGTAAACTACTTGATGCTTAGAGTAAGTGCTACTGAGCAAAAATCAAAACACATGGTATGTTATCAACATTATTCTCATACTGAATCCAAAACACAGCACTGTACTGGCTACTAGGAAGAAGCTATTCTATCCCACCTGAATAAAGGACCCCTGTCTGTTGCTTTTCCAGATTCTTGTCAGGTCTCTCAACTCTCAGACACCCCTTGTCCATGCTTTCACAAGCTTTCAGAGAAAGTCCTGATATTTCACAATACTGCTCTTGTTGCTTACTATGTCTGTTTTGTGGGACCACTTGGTGACTTTCACTCAGTATAAATGTATGTAAATTTTACTGCCTGCTCTCAGGGGTAGCGTCACACTAGGTGATTTTACTAGTCAGTGTAATGATTCTTTTGTAATGCAGCTCCTTTTAAGACGTGATTTGTTTTCAGATGTTGATGCTGGGAAGCTTTTTGTTGTTTAGCTGATATGTAGAACCTGAGAATTCTACCAACCTTTTCTACTTGAAACTAGGGGTACTTAAGTATTATTGCTCTCTTTCATAAAATTAAGTCAGTAATTACTCGTGCATTCTTCAGTGGTAGCTGCTTAGCAGGTGTTTTCTGTGGATAGGTTGGATCAAAGTGCTGGCCTGCAGGTTGTATTTTTCCCTTTGGTGGGATGAAGTGCAGTTGTTTTGATGTTAGGTTTGATGGATTTGTTTGCCACTGCATTCATTAGCTTCACATCAAAAAACTGACAGGCTGTTAAATGAAACTTTGGCTTAGATTTTCAGCTTGACTGTTTCAAGACCTATGTGAAGATATTTTGTTTTTGTGCTGCTGCAGCCTCAAGCAGTTATGACTGTTTCAAAAAGAAGAAAATTTAATATCTTGATTTATCTGGGTACAAGACTCATTGTCTTGAAGATAGCTATATCCAGCTTATGTTATCCAAACAACATATTTATTTGGAAATATATATTGAGACACAATATATATGATTTAACTGATTTTATCAGAGGAGAAATTATATTTACTGCACAAAAATGCTTCCACCTCTCAAAATTTATTGAGGTATTTTTTTTTCAATGAGGATTATGTTTAGGTTGCTTTTGTGCAATAAAATGTCTGTTCGAAATAAAAAAAAAAATCCAACTCAAGTGGACCATTTTATTTTTCAAGTGTGGGTGAGTAAAATTTAAAGATACAGGTTTAAAAACTCTCCCTACCCCAATTGCAGTGTTTTAGTAGTGAATGTCAGAAATAGCTATGTGCATATGCTCATGAGTTATTATTCTATCAACTTATTTTATTATTTTGGTTTTCAAAACTTTTTTAAACACTACATGTATATAAATTTGATAGCAGTCTGCAACAATACCAGCATCATTCATGCTGTACAAATCAATGTTTTTACTTGCTAGATCATAATTAGCCACGTTATATCTGCTGATGAAATTTTACAGGTTTTCTGGAACCTGACATGCTTTCCATTTCTGGTCTGGATTGTTAGTACACTACTTCAGAGCAAATCCTGTGCATTCTGCATTTTGACATTTCACTTCATAATCACAATGCCTCTCTCAGCTTTGCAGTTGTCATGGAATTTTTTCTTCTATATTTTCTTTATTTCTTTGACATTTTTCTCTTACTTATTTTTTTTTTTTTGCACCTTACCGCCATCATTTGGTGCCTCTGTTTAATTCTTACATCACAAACTCATAATTTCCACAGAACAGCAGCTATTAAAATTTCCCACTTTAAAATTTATTGCTGAAACGGGAGATTGTCAGTCTCCCACAGGGCTGTAACTTGCATAGTCTTGGATTTCTAGTACTGTGACATTTTGAATTAAGAATTAGGTTTTAGAAGTCAAAAGGAATAGTAATAATCACAATACTTTTTACCTGTTTTTGTAGAATAATATTTTGCTGTTGTTTTGAACTGTCCCCTTTAGGCAGAACACTTAATTATAAAATCATATGAAATCTCATATGGTGTTGTTCCTGTGTTCCCACAGTCTGAGCTATGTTATGTGCAAGTACTGATGTTGTCTGTGATGTGTAGTGTATTCTGTGGTTCCAAAATTCTACTGTGTTCTTGTGAGTCTTTTTCAGCTGTATACCACAACTTTTTTCTGTGTGATATAAAGTACATGTAAGTAGCATCATGCATGTATATTTCTGGCACAGGGCTCTCATGCAAGCTGCTGCACTATTTAGTAAATAAAAGTTGACCAAGAAAACTACCACTTCTTTCTCTTATGCAGTTTTTGATGAAGTAAGGAGAGGAGAATTCTGTAAACATCTAAAGTGTTGGAGTACATTCTGACAACTGTGAGTGAGTGGAAATGATGGAATCTAATCTTCCTTTTTTTCCCCTAAGTGTTATCCAAGAGGTTCCATTTATCAAAGTAAAAAATGTACCAAGCTGGCATACTTGGTGGATGTTTAGCAGATTTTTGTTTTATAGCAACTTGCACTCAACAAGGTGATCTTTTTAAAGAAAAAGTCAGTAATTTACAATAAACTTGCCGTTTTGGAGTATAATTTATTTAAAATTTTGAGTAAATCAATACAGTTTGCCTTTCCTTACTTTTTGTGAGAGTGCAGATTATATTTATCCTCAATTTGCTGAGGAAGAAGTTTTGCCATTATGTAAATTTCTCTCTATATATTAATGTCATAGCCTTTAGAGAGAGATCATTTTCATTCCAGGTTTTTAAAGAAAGTAGAATTTAACTAAGAAATTATTTTCATAAATGTGAGCTTCACAAGAAGGCTCTTTGGGCTTGAGTCAGCTGGTGAAACACAGGTGTCTGACACCATCTCAGATATTTTTCTTTCCTCTGTCTAGTCAGAAGAGTACAAATCTCAGGAATCCAGTATAACATTTAGAGCTCAGTCAGACATCATATATACCAGGATGTGGTTCAGGTGTCAGTGCATGCCTGGTTAACGGAACTGAGTCACCTATTATTGTATTCCTTTTATTTACACCCTTTGCAAATGTAAAACTAATTCTTGTATTCTGAGAGGAAGTCAGTTCTTTAGCCTTGCTAGATTAATTTAGCATTTTGACAGTGGGCAGTGACCTATTGTGGCAGGCAAAAAGGTGACTTAAATGTTAGGGGTAAGTTCTCTTAAAACCACCAACTGCCAACCTTTCTTCTTATAAAGCAAAACCTTCAAATACTGCTAGTGCTATTTAGTTACATACTTTCCTTCATTTATTTAATTTGGAACCATTTTAAGTCTGCATTTGAACCGTCAGGGAGTTCAAGATACTAGAAACCATTCTGCTATGTTTCTCCATGCAATTTCAATTGTCTTTGACATGGTTTGGAACTCAAATCTATATTTTATTGTTTCGTTTGTTAGTGGGTTCTGTTTGATTGCTTTTTCTTGGATATTATTTTTCCTTTTTCATCTTTTCTGTATATACAGATAAAACTTTGTATAAGGATGATTTTTGTTTGGTTAACATGTGTCTACTAGGACCTTCTGCACCTCTGCTGGTCCTGCAGTTAGTACTGTAGTAGTACCAACTATAGGAATTGCTAGTTTGGCTCAGGCCAAGCATTGTAGAGATAAGCATGTACTTGCAACTTTCCCTCTGTTTTTCTTAGCGTCTCAGGAATATTATCTAAAAATTAAGAAGAGTAGCATGAGCGTAGATTCGAAACACATGACTTATTTATTTCCTGCTTCTGAAAGAAAACACTGTAAATATAAATACAGAGTTCAAAATCCTTGACTTAGAGTAGTAGAGAAGACATCTATGACTGAAGAGAAATTAATTATATACTCACATAACTACACCAGGGTAAATAAAGTGTAGACATCGCTTCTAGTACCAGTGAGTTCATGTAGCCTAGCAGATACATGAAGCAGGAGCTGAACACAGGCAAATGCCTCAGCTGCATTTTTAGTCTCCCCACTGTGCTTGCTAGTTGAATTAGCAGACCTTGTTCATATGCTAGTTAGAAATTATAAATCTTTGAAAGTTTTGAAAAGGGTCTTAAATGGACTGTCCAACTTGCCCTTGGTTTGATTTTGGATAAAACCCACAACAAAACATACCACTATGCTTTACAAAAGCAGGAGAAATAATTTTCTGAAATGTTTTATAGCAAAAAAATGGATTAAGATCACAGTGCTAGTGTGGTTGTATTCAGGTTTTAAGGTTTGTTTTTCTGCCTGAAGTGTGAACAACTTGTTGCGAAAAAAGGTAGAATTAATCACCTTGGAGGTGTCATCTTTTTCTGATAATATATGGAGTCACCTCTTAATTCAAACAAAATATTAACATAAAAAAAAAAGCCACATTAAAATTTTAGAGAAAGTGCACATCTACATGTTACTAGACCTTGCATTCATCCTGAGAGTGAAATAAGTTACTTCATTCTTTTGTAATGGATGTAATCAAATTACTGCAGGTAAGACTGACTCTCTCTTTGTTCTCTTTATGTAATATGTTGTCATATGTTCAACAATGTTATCAGATAAATTACTATCTTTCAGGTCTTAAAAAAATCTGACCTTTGCCATGTCCCATCCCATGTACTTGCAATTCTGAGGGAAAATTTTGAACTGAAGTTTCATATATTTTAATATATTTATATGTAAAAAAACATAGTTTGCCCCAGAAAGCCAGAACTATGCCTGCTTCTGGAAGGCAGTCCAGTTTGAAATATCCAGCAAACACCTGAATGAAAAATTATCTTGTTCCCATTGTGCTTATAGCTGGATTTACCAAATTATTCCAGTGAAGTTACTTCAGTTACTTATGCTGAGTATGTTAATACAGTTCAGTAAAAGCAGTGTTTCACTGTTTTTTTCAAGGTTTTTTTAGAGCAATCACAATATACAAGAAAGACATTAAGGTCTGGATATTTTGATGCATTAGTATGAATGCTGTGGGATGAACCTATGATACATGTAGAGAAGAAATGTAACCTTTATACATTTTTGTTTCCAGTGGAATGAGGAAGACTGTAAAAATCTACTCTTACAGGAGAAACTTACAATAAAGTAACATCACAAAATCCCCTTCTCTGTGTTCTTCTCTCCTTTTTATGTGGGTGATTACAGGGTATTGATATGCTGGGATTAGTGTATCAGCCATTAAGTTGTTATTTGGATTATAAGAATCTGTTTTATAGTCTAAGATTGTACAGGATTTTACTAAAAAAATCCAGTAGGTGGCATTTAGTAAGTCTGTTGAATGCCTTTGAAACAGACTGTAAGTTAATAATTTGGCAGATGTTTCTGAAGTTAAAAATTATTCCAGTACTTTCTTGTTAATCAGGTTACTTGTGGGTTTCTGTGTTTTTTACCTGTATGAATGAAATATTTCAACTCGGATGATTTAAATTAATTTTAATGCTGAAATTCAAAATTATGCTATGATATGAAACAATGTGCTGGGTGATGCTGTGTGCTCTGTGAGCCTTATTGGATAGCTGTTTGAGTGAGTAGGGGGTTTTGAGTGAGTCTGCATAGAATAAATGCTGGCAAAATCTCCACAAAATTATTCATAGTTATATTCCTTTTTTGTGTGGATGAGATATATAAGTAGAGGTGACTTCATGTTTTCTTGAAGTTTTGCTGAAGAAATTCCATGGGCTTAGGAACTGTAGAGAATTCTAACTTTGCCAGAAGTGAGTCTTATATCTGTTCTTATTTCATGTCTGATTCCCTGTTAGTGTAAGTATAATTTCAAAGAGGTGATAAAAAGAGGATAAAGAAATAATGTGTTAGGTCTTGCTGTGAATACAGTAAAGGGAGACTGTTTTCAGTCAGTCACATTGGACAGAAGAATAGGGTGTGGCTGTCAGGGTAACTATATTTTATACAAGTTTCCCGATGAGTAAAGAAAAGACACTCTTGTTTTACTTCAGGGAGGCTAAATCTTACCACAAATAGAAAACCCTCAAGAAGGACAGTATAACAAATACAGATATAATGCATCTGTGATTATAAAGCAAACTACTTGAAGGTGGTGGAATTACTGAAGTGCTTTTGTCCTGAAAAAGGCTGTTAAAAATACAAGAGCGTTGTGTTAAAGTCAGATTTTTGAAAAAATACTGAATATTTCTAAAAATAAATGTTTGGTGACATTTTCATTATTTTATGTAGCATCAAGATGACAATAACAAAAAGTAAAAAATGTAAGTGTTGAAGTGGGATTGCCCTACATGGAATATAGCTGCAAAAATATAATAATGATGTAAAAGATATTATGTGCTAGAATTTGCAAGGAGTAAGAGCATGATCATTTTCATTTTGCTTGAGGTGATGCAGTCTTAATTTAGGGGATTTCAGTAAGACATTTCTAAATACAGTATTTGCTATATTAGCAGAATGCTGGGCAGGTAGATGGTTTACCTTGCCATATTTGTCCTCTTTCCCTCACGTACTTTGCTTTGATTACAACAAAAAAAGATTCTAAACTCAAAAGGTAGAAGCTTGTTAGCAATATTTATTAGTTTCTGATGGCCAGATAATTGAAAGGAAGAACCTATGCAAAGTTTTCTAATCTTTACCACTGTGGATCTTTGATGTCTGAAATACAGCACATCCCCACATATTGCTGGAGGGAAGCAGACTGACAAACTTTTAACCAGCTAGCAATTATCACTGTGGCACATCCATCCATCCATCCATCTATCTATCTATCTATCTATCTATCTGTATCTCTGTCTGTATCTCTGTCTGTATCTCTGTCTGTATCTCTGTCTGTATCTCTGTCTGTATCTCTGTCTGTATCTCTGTCTGTATCTCTGTCTGTATCTAATATTCAATATTCAATCATTTCAATATTTGTTTCTTAAGCTTAGAAACAAGTCATAGATACACCAAGGTACACATTTTAGATAGAAATATTAAATCAATCTTCACTTTGTCTTCATTATTATAGGATCTTCTGCCCAGAACAGATGAAGCTGTCTTACAGTTCTCCGGTGGCTGTAGCTGAAAGATCCTTGTGGTCTGTCTTTAATGGTGTGGCAAGTTTTGTTGCTTGATCTTGCAACCTAGTCTGTCAGACTTCTTAAAAGAAATTGCCCCTCTGTCTTAAAAAGGCTGCCGTTATTGAATCTGATATCCAGAATTATGACGTCCTTGCTTTAATTGTTTAATTAGGGTTTAATTCAAAGGGTTTTTTAGATTATGAGAACTCTGAAACATTGTCATGCCTGTGAATTTCATGGTCTTGTGAGGGGTAGAATATGGAAATAAATTTAATAAAATCTGTTCTTTCAGCACATAAATGAAATGCTGACTTTGTAAAAAATAAGGATTTTAAAATTTTTTTTTTTGAGCTACCTTGACAGAAATATATTTTGACAAGATTCTATAGCTAACCAGTTTTTCTATTTCTGACTTTTGGAAGCTGCTAAGCGTGTTCGTGCCCTATTGATAGCTAGCATAATTCACCGTCTCTAAAAAGCAAATTATATTTAATTTCAAATAGCATTTTATTGTAATAATGACTGTCACTGGGTCCTGGTAGTCTCCTACATTTTTTTGAGTCTGCACCCTCTATGAGAAATGCTACTTGTGTTTTTGTAGGCAGATTCGTATTTTCTGTGAGCCAGGTATTCTGCCATATACTCATTGAGTACTTGCCTTACGAGTGGAGAGAGTTGTTAACTTGAATGGAACTGTTCAATTGCTTGTGAACGTGGGTCTGCACAATCAAACACAGTGATAGTCTATTAACTTGTATGGAAGAAGTCTAGAGAGTGAAGTGGATTTTTCTTACCCTGACTTTGTTGCTGAACTCCAGTATGTAACCTAGTCAGTACTTTGTTTCTTAAAAATGATGTGTCTAGCACATAATGGCTAATTTAGAGTAATGTGGAATTTTACTGACTGCTGTGCTGCTTATAAAATTGTTACAAAACAGTTTGACTTGGAAAAGCTTTGAATCCAACTAGAATAAATTTAATGCGACTGCCTTTAATTAAATTTGCTTAAATTAAATAATGTAATTTGTATTGATTATGCTTCTGCAGTTCATTTGGATTTTTGTTTTTAATTAAGATTCAGTAATCTTGTTTTACCTTCCAGAGCTATTCGTAAAATGACTGTGAATAAAAAGCATGTTAATTAAGTTAACACTTTCATAAATTTATTAAACTAAAAGCATGTAATTTTTTTTTCCCTATGAAGGTATCGTATACAGAGGAATAGTTATTAGAAGGACAACAACTCAATTTTACTTGAATTCATCTTTTGTCCCCTTAGCAAATCCAGCCCTCATATAGTCCCCAAACAGTGTGGGTATTTTTTGCTCCACTTGCCTCAGAAGCTGCCAACGTTACCTTCTGAAGCTGATGGGATTGTTACTAAAGCGCAGCAGGACCTTGTAACTTCCTTGGGCATCCTGTAACTTGCTGTGGAGCTTCTCCCTGTGAGCTACCATCTGTGCAGCACTGCAACAGTCTCAAACTCAAATGCTCACATAATCATTTTCTGGCAAGGGAGTTGCCCACTGATAGAACTGCCTATGTCGAGAGCAATCCAGAATGAAAGGTTGGCTGTATCAACTGAGGCCATAAAGGCTGTGCTAAGATTTATTGCTATTACTTTGGTTTCTTCCCCTCTCTTTGTTAGGACTATTAGCACTTTGAAAAGAAAGTTTAAAATAAATTTAAGCCAAGGTGATATACATGCATTTTCTTACGAGCATCCAGTGAGAAATGTGCAATTTAGGTCTGCATCTGTGCATGTGAAGGAGAAGCCATGTAAAGTGAAGGCTACTGGAAATCTTGAAAGGGAGATAAAATGAAAGCCTGGCTGTCGAGCTAATTATAGGCATTTGCCATGTACCTTAACACTAGACTGAAAAGCTGCAGAAATTCAGCTAGCTGAGTTCACAGAGGTCTACGCAAATACTGGTGCAGACAGTTCTAAGTGGTAGCTTTAAACATCAGGTTTTGAACTTTAACATTTAGTTTACCTGAACTCATTCAGAAAGATTGATCTGCTGTTGTCTCACTAAGTCTTTTTTGTTCAAAGTAACTATTTCAGCTACTGGTAATGCAGTGGTACCACGTAAATTCTGTCAGATAATTTGTCATAAGGGAAGACCTTCTCCCTCTCTACCATTGCCTGAAAGCACCTGAAAGTGAGGTGAGGGTTGGGCTTTTCTCTAAGTCACAAGTGATAGGACAAGAGGAAGTGGTCTCAAGCTGCACCAGGGGAGCTTTAGATAAGGTATTATCACACATTTCCTCATGGAAGGTGTTGTCAGGTATTGGCCAGGCTTCCCAAGGACATGGCTGTGTCACCATCCTGAAGGTATTTAAAAGACCTGTGGATGTGATCCTTTAGGAATGCTTCAGTGGTGACCTTGGCAAAGCTGAGCTTAAGATCATTGAGTCCAGCTGTTAAAAGTTTTTTCCAACGTAAACAATTTTATGATTTTCTAATATTTCCTCTCTCTTGTTTACCCTATTTCTATGCCATTAACAAATACTAGTAAGTTTTTAGGGAGAACTAGTTCACCGCACTTCCTTTAGTTTTGTTCTTCATACACATTTCTATTTTTAAAAAATCCTACCATCAGTACATTCTAGCATGTTCTTTTTCATCTAGAAAAGAGAAGAAAAGTAAACTTCCATTCTCATTCTTGTGGTAGTATGTGGTAAGAATTAAGCAAATAACTTGAAGGACACTGACCATTTGCCAAAGAAACTGCAGTTCATATTTGACAATGGTATCTAAGATTTCTCTGCAGAGGGAGATTAGTTATTACTGCTTCGACACCTTTTAAACTTGTAGGCATTACAATTTAACTGCAGACACCAGAGAAATACTTTGATTTCTTGTATTACATATGCACAATACTGCTCCTATGTGCAACAGCCACAAATCACAGAATTCAGTGTCCTAAGATACAGGTTTCATCCATACACTAGAGAATTTTGACAATATATTTAGAGTGCATATGCAAAGATTTCCTGGCTGAAATTTCAAAATTTCAGTAGCACTTTTGGGGTGGCGTAAAGAAACACAATTACATTAGTTTTAAAATTATCTAACTCTGCTGAATTTAAAGATGACATTAAATTTACAGTATAATACAATAATAGAGATGCATACTGGAGGCATAAAATATTTAACAGTTTGTACTGGGGGAAGCTGTCCACCAAATAGTAGACTACTTTTTAAAAATGTAAGAAATATGAAGCCAGAACACTGAAAGGAAGAAACCTTCAGAGAGCACCACCTCACCTTTGCTGCATCTGAAGTTGCAGTCTGCTATTCCTTAAGTTCAGCTGAATTAATTTTAGGGCTGCCATGATGTTCAAATCTTTTAAAACCCAAGGCAGTTCTACCTGCCACATTCAACTCTTGTGCAGCTATGGATCTCTTGATTTTGTTTCATTGTACTATTCCTATTAAGTTTTCAAGAAATTTCAAGTTATCAGATGCATAGGTTGTCAAATACGTTTTAGAGTTTAAAATTAACTTTATAGTTGTAACCTTACCTGTTGGCTATTAAGCACAACTTTCCTAAAGGTAGACACCAGTCTAAACGTTAGATGTGTTTAGAGCTTTTTCAATACTTTTTTACAATACATGCTCTTCCTATGTTCAAGCTCCATCATTCACAGCCTAAACAGCAAACAAGATATCCGAAAAATAGGAGGACTCCAAAAAATACTACCCACAACCACTGCATGCCCCACCACCAGCAGCCTCGCTCCAATAGGAACACCATTTCTAGCAGGATTCTACACAAAAGACCAAATCATGAAGGTGTTTCTCAGTCTCCAGTGCCTACTAAGAGTTCACTCTCTTTACTAGACTGTTAAACCAGCATAGCTGATTTTGCCCTTTACTCCATATCATTGTATTAACTAATATATTAAGGAGATGTCTACTGGAAAGGTTTTTTCCAACTGAGAACAAGTCAACAAAGAAAATGCCTCGGACTGAAACCTCTTCTGAGTGATACAAGCCAAGGCTTTTATAAGCCTTATCATTAAAATCAGAGAATACTGAAAAACGGTAAAAACTTCTGCTGAATAAATTGCCCACTTTTTTTTTTATTTTCTGCATTTACTTCATTACTTGTACATCCATCAGGCTATAAGCTTTCAGAATGTACAAGGGAGGAAGTAGAGGCAATGACTCTCTGATTAGCGAGTATTTTGACAGCATAGAGCTCAAGGTTAGGATAGGGCTGAACAACTATGGGTAAGACTCAGGGGGCTAACAGCACAAACATCATGGTGGAACTCGACTATAGACCCAACCAGGATGAAGAGCTGGACAAAATATTCTGTGAGCAGCTCAGAGAAGTAATCTCATGACCACTGCACCTTGTTCTTATGAGAGGCTTTAACTTGCCAGATGTCTACTGGAAACTCAATACAGCAGAAAGAAGGCACTCTATGTAAAGTTCCTGGAAAGCATGGAAAGTAACTTCGTGACATAACTGGTAAGAGCCTGTCAGGAATGAGGTCCTGCTAGACTTGCAGTTTACAAACAGAGAAAGGCTGGTGGGAAATGTGGTGGAAAGGGATTGTCTTGGGCACAATGATAAGAGTTTTTAATTCTTGGTAAAGTAAGGAAGGGGGTCAATAGAACCTCCACCCTCGACTTCAGAGGGCCAACTCTGGCCTATTCAGGACACTGGTTTGAAGAGTCTCCTTCACAGCTCTGAAGGTTCAGGAGCATCCCTACGGGTTGAAAGACCAGATGGTGGGGAAGAAGGTGGCCTGGCTGAACAGGGAGTTTTCACAGGAACTCAGTGAAAAGGAAAAGAGTTTATGACCTTTGGAAAAGGTGGCAGGCATCTCTTGAAGAGTATAAGCATGTAATGAGGTCCTGTAGAGAGAAACCTACAACTGGCCACTGCTGTGAAGACAATAGAAATTGTTTTTATAAATACATCAACAATAAGAGGACAGCCAAGGAAAATCTCCCCACTATTCTGGAGGCAGAGGAGAACACTGTCACCCAGGCTAAAGAAAAGACTAAGGTACTTAATGCCTTCTTTGCCTCAGTCAGAAAGCTTCCCCACAGCAACTATCCCCTGAGCTGGTAACAGGGAGGAGAACAGATCCCCTGTAATCGAGAAGAAAATAGTTAGTGGCTTGCTATGCCACTTAGACATTCACTCAGTCTATGGAACCAGAGGGGATTCACCCACAGGAGGGTGAGGGAGCGGGTGGAAGAGCTCACCAGGCAGCTCTCCACCATTTTTCACCAGTCCTGGTTAACTGGGGAGGTCCCAGAGGTTGGCCAGTGTCATGCCCATCAAAAAGAACTGTTGAGGGAACTACAGGCCTGTCAGCCTGACCTCAGTGCCATGAAAGGTTATGGGACAGATTATCATAATTATGATCACACAGCACATACAGGACAACCAGGAGATCGGGCCCAGCCAGCAGAGCTTTGTAGAAGACAGGTCCTGCTGTACCAACAGTATCTCATTTAACGAGCATACATGGACTGGACACAGCAAAAGCTGCTGAAGTTGTCTGCCTGGACTTCAGCAAAGCCTTTGATATTGCCTCTCACAACGTTCTTCTGGAGAAACTAGGAGTTCATGGCTTGGACAGACACACTGTTCATTGTGCAAAAAATCATCTGTATGGCTGGAACAAAGAGTGGTAATAGATGCAGTTACATCCAGATGATGGTCATCAACAACTGGGATTCCCCAGAGCACAGTCTGAGGGCAGCTCTGTTTTAATAGCTTTATCAATTATCTAGACAAGGGGATTGAGTGCACGCACTCTCAGTCAGTTTGCAGATGACACCAAGCTGGGTGGGAGTGCTGACCTGCTGGAGGGCAGGAAGGCTCTGCAGAGGGATCTGGGCAGGCTGGAGCATGGGCCGAGCCCAGTGGTGTGAGGCTCAACAAGGCCCAGTGCTGGGCCCTGCCCTTGGGTCACAGCAACCCCAGGCAGTGCCACAGGCTGGGGCAGAGTGGCTGCAAAGCTGCCACAGGAAAAGGCCCTGGGGGTGCTGGTGACAGCAGCTGAGCATGAGCCAATGAGGAAAGACATTGAAGCACAAGAGTGAGACCAGAGAAGGGCAATGAAGTTGGTGAAGACATTCAAGTTCAAGTCCTGTGAGGAGTGCTTGAGAGTGCTGAGGGTTTAGCCTGGAGAAAATGAGGCTCAACAGGGACTTTGTCACTCTCCACAACTACCTGAAAGGACGTTGTAGTGCGCTTGGGGTTAGTTTGTTCTCCCACTCAACAAATGACAGTATGAGAAAATACAGGTTCAAGCCACACCAGGGGAGGTTCAGGCTAGACATCAGGAAGAATTTTTCACTGAAAGAGTGGTTGGGCATTGGAAAGATAGGTCAGGGAAGTAGTGGAGTCACCATCCCTTGATGCATTCAAGAAACAACTGAATGTGGCACTTAGCACTATGGTTTAGTTGATACATCAGTCTTCAGTCAAAGGTTGGACAGAGATCTTGGAATTTTTTTCTAATATTACAGATTCTATGATTCTATGCTGTACACCAAAAAAAAAGGAAGATATGCACACCACAGAACAAGATTTCAATCTAAAATATCTTCAGTTATACACACCTCAAACAGTTGCTTTATTATCTTGTACTACAAGTTTTCTGATCAGATTTACGATGAGACAAAATGAACTTGTTTCTTTAAACTTTATTTGAAGTTTCACTATTTATGTTTCTTTCCAGGTATCAAAATTCCTAGTTAAACTAAAGTGCTTCCACAAACAGCAAAGACTAAAGAAGATTTAACAGCAGAAGTCTGTTGTCTTCACAAATATTAACCTCAGTGTACGTAGCTTCAACTTAAAAACATCCAAAAACAGAATTGGTTTTGAAGAATAATAAATACATTAAGCTGCAAACAAAACTGACTACTGAGAGGAATATATATTGCTGGAAGTATAATCCCTACTATCAAAAAACAACTATAAATTAAATTTCAATGGCAGCTTGATGTACTATCTAATAGTTATCCCTTTTTCATCACCTTCCTGAGATTCTCACAAAGAAATAACCACAGGAAATATTTCCTTACACATGAATTTTCTGCTTACTTACCAATTTTGCTGCTTTTCCATAATCAATCCATCGAACAGTGGCAAAGTTTGTTGACTCTGCACAATTAAATCCATGGTTAAACCCTGCATGGTATCCGTATGGGAAAGTGATCATAAATTCTCCTGCCTCTTGGGTAACCTGTAATAAAAAAAAATTTTTAAAGGCCAAAATAAATAAACTCAAAAAAAAAAAAAAAAACCTCAATGTGAACCACATTACAAAGCATTTCTAGTCCTACAGCAATGAAAACTATATACTCCTTTATAACTAACTAAAACAAATATTTTTTTTTTCTTTTACCTTGCAGAGAGATGAGATTTAATTTAAACAGAAAGTATATTTGAGACAATGTTCTTTATGCTAAAATACATAGCTAGGTGCAATAATTAATAAATTCAGAAAGAACTCAAAGGTTATCTTGGAACAGAGACTCACTGGTAATAAAACTTGAAAATAACTAGAAAACACAGTATGAAGAAGATACCATTCTCATTGGCTGAGAGGAAGCAAAGACAGGCTGGATCAAAATAGCCACAATTGCCATGACTAAATGTTGAGCAAAATGTCCCAAGAGAAAGCTATTAAAACACAAATTTTAAGCTGCCACTGTCCTTCCCCTCTTTCTCTTTAGGCAAAATTTTAGAGAGGAGGAGCACTCTGGAACTATTGGTAAGAATTCCAAATAGCTAAAGGACAAAGGGGATAAAAGGTGATTCTAAAAGACGAAAAGCTGGACTACAGTTGAATTCTGACATTAAAAAGATTGAGCAAGGATAACTTCAAAGGACTACAACCAAAAGAAAACATGCAAAGACCACTGGATCGACAAGATATTACAGAAAGCAGAAAACAAAAAATGAAAAGAAAAAGCCACCCTAAAACTCAATACACAGTAATTATATTTTGTATATACAAAAATAACAAAATCCCAACTAGTGTTACAAGACTTGAAAAGCTTTTAGAGTAAACTACAAAAAAATGTGTGTTAACATAAACAAATCACTAGTCAGGTTACTCTCTTTCAAGAGAGAAATCTCATCTTCCTACACTAGGATGGACTGCTGCTCTCCTATATGGAGAAAGAGGAGACAGCACTTCTTGTCAGTCACTAACATTCTCTCCACACAGTGACAGCTTTAATCTCTTTAAGTCAGACCTCCAGAGACTTTATCAAGGACAGGCTAGTCAAAGACTTGAAACAGCACACTGTCTTCCAAATTATCTGATAAGAGTTAATGAATAAAGTAGATTATACAGAAGTAAATACTTAAAAGAGATTCTCCATGCTCTGTTTGATACACATTTTATGTGAAAAATACATCAGACAACAGACCCACTGAAAAGCAAACAGATCTATTTATATGAAGCAAATAATCTGAGCAGTGACTGATGACTATTCAACATATGCACTTGTTTATTACAGGAAAATAAGGAGACTTCTCAGAGTCTAAATAGATTCTGTTGAGTGTGCGGCAATGCTTTGCATAAGCAATACAGTGAGAAAAACTACAAGGACAAATATGACTCTTTTTAGGGGCATATCCTTATGACTTAAAATCACAAAAATGAAGGGTTAAATTTTAAAACAGTCACCAAAATTAAAATTTACAACTTCAAACATTTTTCTTTTTAATGTCATGTCCTAAACCTCACCTTTCTACTGGTATAGGTATCTTACATTCAATTTCTGCTTTTACAATCTTCTTCAAAATTGTTATTTTAAAATTTTATAAATTCTTTTTGTGCTTTTTTGCCCAGTGCAAGAACACACAGGGTTAGCACTTCAAAGAGGTCTATTCTGATTGTATTAAGGGATGAAGGAAAGACAGGAAAACAAGAAAAATAGCCATCAAGGCTAGAGAAAAAAAACGGATCTTACATTTTGCATGGTTAAATTTTTTGTGGATCCATATTTAGTATATACATGCAAATGCACACATAGTTGCATATATTGTAACTGTTACTGTAGCACTTCAACAATTGCTGTGGGAATGTTTAAGAAAGATTATTCTCAACGCTAACGATTCCAAAATTTATCTCAATACACCCTCCCACTGCTGACAGTTTAGCAGGTGTTCTATTACAACAAGCAGCAGTTCAGCTGCCACCTGGTAGGCGTAGGCTGACTTATCAGCATTGAGCACATTTCCACTCCTATCACTTTGAGCCATGAGAGATCACAGCCTGGTTCTCTATATTCACTTTCTCAGTGAATCCCATTAATTACAATTACACTTGGGTACAGTCTGCTTCCTCCGAAGACTAGGTGATAGAACCAAACTTAAATATTTAACTGTTTGTAGCACTTTTTTTTCCTTTCCCCCTCCCACCTTTTAGAGGATTATTATCCTCTACATTGAAATACAGTAATAACCAAGACACCAAATACAAAGATCAACTGCCTTACCCCACCTCAAATGTGTCATACTGAAAAAAAGTATGCTGACATTCTGCAATATGCTACTTTAAACACCAACCACTGAAAATTACACTGTTCAGAGTAATGTTCTGTAAATCCAAAACTATAAATATGGTTATAAAACCGTCCAGCTTGGAAAGTTTCACCTGACATTTCATGATAAAGCACAAGGCTATGAAGGGAATCAGTATATTTACCTATGTATTACAAAAACTGAATGCGGCTACATTTCCATATGATAATAAATCATTCAGAAAACAAACTACTTATTTTACGAGTAATTTATTCAAAAAAGCTTGCTTTCTGAGGCAGGCAGTATCATTCTAAATGCCTCCATTTCTTCAATTTTATACATAGGTTGATTTAAGCATGAAAAGTGAAGTGATGTTCCAAAAAGGCATTAAACACATCTGTGTCTTTATCCCATCTATGTTGCCAATAGGATTGATAACAGAGACGTCCCAGTTCTTGCTGGGCATGTCTTACACAACCTTCTCTGCTCCCCTCATCATTCCACCGGTGAGGAGAATGGAGGGGCACAAGAAGTTGGGAGGGAACACAGCGAGGACCGCTGAGACCATGGTACCCTGCTCAGTACATAAAGCTGGGAAAAAAAGAAGGCAGGGCAATGGTTTGGAGTGGTGACATTTGTCCTGCCAAGTCACTGTTATGCGTGACAGGGCTCTGCTTTCCTGGGAATGACTGAACACCTGCCTGCCCATGGGAAGCACTGAATTAACTCCTCGTTTGCTTGGCTTGTGTGAATAGCTTTCCCTTTCCCTATTAAACTGTCTCTGTCTCAGTCTCAAACTACAAGTTTTCTACCTTTTATCCTTCCAGTTCTCACCCCATCTCACCAAGGAGGAGTGAGCAAACACCTGTCGGGTGTCTAGCTTCCAGATGGGCAAAACTGGACATAAAATATTATTTTCTTTTTTTATTTCCTTTTTAATCAACTAAACCAGACAGGAAGCATTGTATTCTCCTGTATTTTAGGCCAGGGAACAAGTTAAGCAAAGTTATACACACACCCACATCATATCAATAAATAAATAGCTCATATACAAAAACAGGAAACACAATAATAAGCAAGGTGTGTGGCAAGGATAGTTTACATGACCACACTGCAGTGGGAATAAACTGAGAAAAAAATGTATATTGCCTGTTTTTCCTGAACAACTTAAAACAATCTGAACAATGGGAAACCAGGAATCATAGCCCTTTAATGATCAAAAGCCTTTTGAAAACTCAGTATTAAAATAAAGAGATATTGTGGCAGGGGACCTTCCAAATCAAGTTCTAGTCTTCTAAGCAGGTTTACAGAACTCCAGAATTTAAAACTTTAGAATTTACAAAATGTATAAAATAAGCACACTTAAAAATAAAAGCAATGCATTGAAAATATTTTATTAGCTGGCACCTACATGAAGTTCAAAATAAAAAACAATCTTGGAGAAAGAAAAAGAAAGTGAATATTTCAGATGTTTTTAAAAGCAGCTATGTATTAAATTCATCCTCAAAGAAGAAAGACAGGTATTCTTCTCAGTTTCTGTTTGTATAATGCGCTTATCAAACATTTATTCTGCCAATTAAAATATATTTTAAATTAAGTAAAAGTCCTTTTGGCTTTATTCCACCTTAAACCTTTCAGGCCCTTATAATGATAAAATTACATTTAACTGCCTCAGAAAAGCAACATACAGACAAAGAAATTAATACTCATGTTAAAATATTACGTATACAACTTAACAAAGTGAGTTAAGAAGTCTTTCAGTCAACAGAAAATCACATCAAAGTTACCATGAAAATAAATTAAAAATAAGAAATTTTGGTAATGCCTTAGAAAAAAAACCCACAGAAATGCTGTCATGGCTACAAGTGTTTAATGCCAAAACTAAAACTATTAGAAGTTTCAACACTATTAGAAGTTTCATGCAGCCACTATCTAAAAACAAATTAAAGTTTTCTCACCTTTACTATAACAATGTTTATACTAAACACAATCTAACTCAATTCATAAAAGTAGAGTTTAAAAAGAAACATTAATGTACCTTGTCAAAAGGAATTCCATACTTTTTCAATATTGAGGGAGAAATCAGAGTCATCTTGTGGCGAAGAAAAGCATCACATCCTTGAGAGCTGCTCGGAAAGAACCCTAATGAGACAAGAAAAGCAAAGCTGTACATCTTTTCATTAAATCAAATAGGAAATCTTTGTAATATTTTTCAATATTTAATACTGTTAAAACCTGCTTTAGAATTTTTTACCATGTCATTCTTAGGTTCTGACAGATTTCACAAAAATCAAGTGCACCTCCTAAGTTTTTCCACTGCTTTCCAGAGGGAGGGGCCACAGGGTCTTCCTTGTTTGTTAAGACGTGAAATAATAGAATAAATGCAGACCTGTACATTTAGGCATACTTTCTTACCCTTTACAGAAATACATTGTTTCCAGAAGCTTTTTTTATGTTAATGCTCATTCTGCACACATGAAAATCCATTGCAGTAAATAACTTTAGAAGGATTCCATGAAGACTAGGTTTACCTTGCACTAACAAACTATCCCTACAGTAAAGAAATACAACTTCCTAACTTTGTACAATATGTTGTATTCCTCTCACATAAATGGTAGTTCATCATTCACAGAAGCACTTTAATTATTAGAAAAACATGTTTACTCAATTATTAAAAAAAATCATTTTCAAACAATCATCTGAATTTTTTAATGCCTTGAGAAAAAGAAATTAATAACAATTTTCCATAATATGTAGCTTTCTCTCTAATGTTAGATTTAATTTCTTCACTCTGGTGAGTTATCTATTATGTCCACTAATCACCCTAAAACTTCAGAACAATCTAAAAGTTATCCTATTATAGTTGTTACACTCTATGTACATTCAATCTAGCACACTCACCAGTACTGGAAGAACAACATTTTTCTGATTTCTCAGAAATTAAGTTAAGCAGCACTTAAACAGCAAAAGTATAATGTAGACTTGTGCTGGTCAATGTACTAAGAAGCCTGCTAAGCTGCCCTGAGATCAAATTTTACTAAAATTCGTCATTCTTATATTTTTTTCTCTCACCAACAAGAAGCATGAATTCTTTACTCTTTCTTTGAATTGCAAATAATGCTTTAAGTTTCAAAAAGTACTATTTGATAGGTACAGTTATATATATGTGGCTTCACTGACCAAAGAAAAAGAAACTAGCCCACAATTATAGGACTCCAGCAAAAAAATTCAACCAATTTTTTCACAATTAATGCCTATAACATAAATGATAGCAGTCAAAACTTAAAACCTACAGTTTCTGAGCATCAAGAAACCTCAGTCTTGAGCAGTATAATAACAGAAATACATGGGAACTTACTGTGAAAAACGTGACTGGAAATTATACTTGAGCCTTGCAGGAAGAGCTGGTATGAAAAGTAGCTAAAAGCTTAATTGCTAAAAGCAGAGAGTTTAACTGAATTTTCCTTGAGAAAACAAATTTTGGATCAAATCATGTTATTGCAATATGCTTAATTAGTTCAACACAAGATGATACAAAGCAAATGATGGGCAGACATCCAAAACTTAAGTTGTACCATTCCAGCTCCAAGAGACCAGACATAGCTGTGACAAGTCCAACTAGAAGGCAGGCTTGTTGCTGAATTCCAAGAAAGCCGCAAATAACACAGAGCACCAGAACACAACCTGCTCAAAATCCACGACTAGAAATTTACAAGAGTACATTTGCTGTGGTTACAGAGCCCTCACAGTGAAATCAAAGTGCAGCCTACACATTCTGTACTGTTGTAAAATATCTTTTGACTTGTCAAAGTCTACACTTTGCACACAAAATTTTCAGCCTCATTCATCTCATTTTCTCAAAGGAACTCCCCTTCAATAAACAAGGTAAGAAAGAAAGGTAGTATTTCCTCATTACAAGACTCTCTTTATCAGAAGATCCTTTGTCTGCCAGATTAAATGTAAGTCACACAAGCTTTTCTTCCAGAAAATAAAATCTCTGTGGGAGAATTGGCTAACGGATGTAAAAATTGCTGAATAAAGGACTTTGCATATAGAACATATTTTTAAAAATAAGTTCAAATCTCTAAATTATTGAGGGACAGTGAGCGTTGCTAGCTGGCAGTCTCATTTTTCCTTTCCACCTTTCCAACATATCACACACAGCTCATATCAGATGACCACATCAATATCATACCTATCACTCAGGCAAACTGAAGTTGGATTGGGCTCCATTCCCTGGTTAATTAGCATTTTCAAGATATTTGGAATGCTCCTCTCTGCTTCTAAGAATATGCCCATAATGTTTTCAATTACATTGTCCAGCTAAAATCACATATGCACAAATTACAATACCATTCTCAGAAGTATAATTCTACAACTCCATTGGACTGAGCAGGTTGGTTTGCTATATTTTACCTTGAATGATCAAGGAAATCATAACTTGGTCCCTAATAGTCATTATTTAATGACATCCACATAAAATCATATTCTTAGGGAACTTTCAAATCAAATCCTGACCAGTGCAATGAATGAAGCTAGACATCCTATAATTTTCAACACTTCCTTACTCAAGACTTCACCTAAAATTTAAAGGTGCTGCATTTCTCTTTAATATTATTTAAAATAATGTATAATCATAAAACTCAGAACATAAGGAAAAAAAAATCCTAAATTGCAAATTTATTTAATATCATTTAATGTTAATGAAAGTAAATATAAATCAAATTAACATAAATAAGCTCAAGGTTATGATTATTTATTATTTTTTCAGGCCTACATTTAAAGGACTTATACAAAATATTAATAATAATTTGCAGATCAGTACTATCAAAACAATGGCAGAGATTACAGAAGTACTAAGTTTTCTAGTAATTCTCTTTTTAGATTTTACTTTGATAGGTTTAAACTTAATATAATTTATTTAAATTATTTTAACATGATCTGAACTAATTTGATTTAACTTTCTATGTGAACATGAAAAAAATTAGGAGGGTAAGTCTGCATAACAACCATCACAAAGGAACAATGGCAATTTGTATGCTATACAAAGCCGAATACAAAAGCCACAAAGAGGCTTTCAAGTGGTATGAAACACAACTGTAGGTATACCCAGATTAACCTGTTCAAACCTTTATTATCTCTTAAATAAGACTTTTCTAACTTGACTAATTATTTTTCAGAGGAAAAGTTCCATTCTTCAATTCCTAAAGTTTTCACATTCAAGATCCTTAGAAGTTATGCAAGTTCTACTTCAAGTCTCATTCGAATAATTATTTTAATTTGCTTTCATATATAAAAGGTAGTGACCTCCATAAAAAAAAGTAATTTATACACCATAAAAAGCTTTGTAAGACAACCATACATACTTATAATATATTAAACTTTACTTTAGTTTCTTCTTTAACATAATTGAACATCACAGATTGATGTCATCGCCTTTCTAAAACAGCTTCTGCACTCAAACAATCTATTAAAAGATCTCCAAAATCCTTCAATACAGCATTTGCCACTCTGCCTCTATCCTCTCTATTTTCTAACCCATTTTGTGAAACAAAAAATCATTTAAGAATACCATGGTATTGCAGATTAACATAACAACTCGTATAAAAATTGCAGTTAACAGCTCACTTGAGGTTTTTATTACATTTATGTCTACATAAAATTGAAAAAAAAATCTACATAAATGAGAAAGCAGCTGAAGGGCAAAATCAAACTGTTGTCTTTATTAGATGCAAGTCTAATGTCTTTCAGAAAAACCATTTGTAGCCGCCACAGTCAACCAAGATTTCAATGGAAAGCAAAAATGAAAGCAATCATGCACAAAAGGCATGTGTTGTAATTGTGATGTGCAGACAAGATAATGGAAAATATTCTAACCTTCCCTTAATTTTATGTATCAACTCCTGCCTTGACTTACACAATCTGTCACTTGTAATGTATTATTTTATTATTTTAATTATTTAGGAGTATTCAATTAATTCAGTAGGCATCTGGTCATCAGAGCTAACCTTCCTGAAGAAACTACTTTTCTTTTCCTCCAAATGTTGCACGCATGCAAAATTATTTTCCCTTCACATGGTATTAAGTACAAAAGTCTCACTTACACTATGTTTTATTAATGTTTTCTTTTAAGTGACATACAGCTTACTTTATATTTTCATCTTTGTCAGATACCTTATATGAAACTGTATTTTACAAGTCACCAGCTGCAAAGTAGAAGACCACAGCGTGGAAACAATAAGAAATGGTGATTTTCAGTTAAAAAAAAAAATCCATGGTTTTTATTGTTCATCATTGTAGTATCTTGTAGATTCCATTCTCAGCTGGACCAAAAATAGCTGGACCAAAAATATCATGGAAACAATCTACTCACAGAAAAATAACCCAGACTACATTAAAATGAAATACTGAAAGTTTAGTTTCACAGAATACATTCTTCAGCATTACCTAACTCACCTATCTTACATTGCCGCTACAATAATAATCTCCGTATGAGTACCTAGTTTTCCTATAGAAATCCAGTTTCATTTAGTAAATGTAATGGAATAGATATTATTTGAAATTTTATCATCTCTGTTCAGTATCTGATTCTACGATTTGTTATTTGCTATTCAAAACATAGTACTGAAATAAAAATAATTAAGTTATGATCATAAGCATGACTCATTAAAGGAAGTTTTCAACTCACGCCACAGCTCTTTGCAACTTATACTAACATAAAATTAAGAGCAGCTTAATTCTTACTTCTGTGGAGATGCATCCCATGCTGACTAGCACCTGCACATCAAGACACTGTTCCCCCAGTAAAACCTCTCATTTTCTGGAAAGAGTGGTCTTGGAGATTTCCATTTTTCTGACACCTAATGTTTCATTTCTATTACAGTATTAGGTCACCATCAGCAGTAAGAGGGCTGTCTGCACCTTCAGGCCAGTTTCTTTTTTCATGTATCTCCAAAAGTTACCTACTTCCTAAATTTGTATAGGTTACTCCAATATCTACAGAAATCAAGGTATTTCAAGGAAAGAAGAAGCTTTTTTTTTGTCTAAGACAGATAATAATACTGTGTGTCAGTACCACTTCATTTTTAGAAATGAGGGAACAAGTGTTGCTTCAACTGCCCATCCTTTTACCTTACTCTGAAAATAAAGAAAAATGTGATGCATTCGATGCATTCACTACAGCACATTGAAACTTGAATGGTTTTAGAACACTGCACAGCTGTTAACAAGCAATATGAAATTTACAGTAAATGCCAAAGCAGCCAAAAAATATTACATGTAAAGTCTTATCTACCCACAGATCTTACTCCCATCAAATGTAAAACTGTGTATAGAGAAGTGTTTACATACAGCATGAAAAGTCAGCTTCCTTTGACTGATCTAGTAGCAAATAGTTGCTGCTCCAAGATTCCGAAGGCCAGAGGCAGTTCCTATGCTCCTCTAACACATTTCTGTGCCACTGTGCTCCAATCTCACTTAGGATTCCATGAAAATTTTAGAATCCACCAGGGAGAGTAAGGAATGCTGTGAAATACTGTGAAATAAACTTTAGGCTAACTTTGACAAGATACTTCATTTGGAGTCTCTACATACACCGGAAGACTCGATGAACAACTTTTCATGTTACCCGTGTCAGTCATCACAAGTCTTTACCATATCCCCTTCCTTTTATTTACACTTCTACTAATTGAAAAGTTAAGAGTTTACTATCAGGTATGAAAAGAAAAAGGCAGGTTTTTCAACAGTCTTAGTGTCTGTCTCTGAAAATTTTCCAATTCTCTACTTCTTTTACTCTTTTATCATTTCCTGTAAAACTAAATTATTGAATCATCCTAAGTCAGTGTCTATTGCCCAGCCTACAAGTTCCAATTATTTTACCAGTGAAAAACAAACAGTGTATAGAGTTCTATACTTTGCATTAGGAAAAGAGACTGGAAAGCAAAGAAAACAACTGATAACTTTTTGAAATTATACCATGACAAAATTTAGGAATAGGAAATGTAATTATTCAGGTTGAAATCTGTTTTCCCAAGACATACTTTTAAGACCGAAAGTTCACAGGTCTTTACTTACACATCTTTAACTGTAATCGTTCTATATAGCTCAGAAAAAGAATCATGTACCCATATACTGAGGAAAAAAAAGTTAATATGAAAACAAAATGTACACAAACTTTCAGAATTTTGTCCTGATACACAAGATCTAATTATGAACTTTCAATAGCATTCCTTTCCTCTCATTCCATTTCATTAAGCACTCCATTCCATAATTCCTTTAACAGTTATTAGCAAGCTATAAAGCATGGGCAGCCAGGCCAAGAAACATCCCTAGTTATTCCCTTGTTCATAATTTGCACTCTTAATTCAGGAACAAAAATAAAGGAGTACTATTACTGAAAAGAAAACAAATTACTGAGTGAGAATCGTCCTACAGACTAGTAGTTTTTACCCCTTAGTCCTCAAACTTACAACCATCTCTGCTCCTTCTCCCAAACACTTCTGCCACCTCTAAATGGCAAAAGCCAGTACATGCTTCAGCTAAAGTGGATCTATATGCCTGCTCAATAGTCAGCAAGCTGTAAACAAATAAGACTTAGTGTTTCTACACTTTGTCTGCTTACCCCTTCACAGAGGCAATAACCAGGACTCTATCCTCTACCCAACCATCAACTTTGATGAAACTTTTGGAGACTCATCTGTCTTTCTCTGTATCAAATTTGGGTAAAAAGATTCAAAAAGTTGCTGATGAAAAGAAGCTAGGACAAGAAAGAGTAAGGGCACAGAGGAGACAAAAATACTAGCAATGAAAAGCTAACGAACAACAAAATATTAAGCCTCATTTTCATAAGTTTCACCAAGCTACAAGTGGCAGTAAAAAAAAAAAAAAAAAAAAACAAACAAACAAAAAACCAAAGAATCACTTCAATTCTTAAGAATTCCTCAGGGTAATAATGTTGTGTGACTTTTATGTGTCTACAGTATATGTAATAAAACACTAGGTGAGTCAAGAACAACGTTTCTCACTTTCCTCAACCCTCAAGGGCTGCCCTTCAAACACCATACATATGAAAATATTGGAAATCCTACCTTGAGCTAGTCTTTCCAGCCGTTTCCCATGCTCTGGAGGAATAGCATACCTAAAATTGACATAAAGAAAAGGATGAAATGTTTAAAGACATAATTACTACATAATGACTGAAAGTCATCATTCATGTATGATAAATATCAAAGTATACAGGAGTCAAAAAGATTGAAGACTGAAAAATTGCGCAGAAAAAAATATACTAACATCTAAGGAAAAAATACAGACATTGAGTTTTGGGGGGTACAGAGGTTTGAGGAAAACTTAGCTTAGTTCTAGTTTAAATACTATATTATGTAGTTCCAAAATGTTACATTCACTATTTAAAGTCACATACATTGACAATATTTAAATATTATTACATCACCACAATTATAAAAGAAACACACACTTTATTTTTCTTAATGAAATGAAAAAAATGTAAAATAAGTCTAATATCTACAAGTTTCTCTGAATCTCAGCATGCTTCACAAGACACAAGGGTTCAACAGAAAAATATGAGCATTAAAAATCTCTATTTTTTCCTACAGCAAAAGCTGTGGAATAAAACTTGCCCTTGTAGAATCATTACAATTAGAGTTTTAAAGCATTATAGAAATAGACTTTCTTCAATTTACGGAATTGTACATATCTTAGAAACCCACTGTTCTTACAACAGTCTAATTTTTTTTAAATTCCACATGCTGTCTGCAACAATTCAGCAAAAAATACCAAGGAACATATTATTTTTAATGTTCACTGCAGCCAAAAAATAGAAAATTATTGAAAAGTTGTTTCATTTCTGCTTCTCTTTGTAATTAACATATTTTCTGCACTTCATGGACTTACTGAAAGTTTAATTAGGATTTATTATTGACTTTACCTGTTTTAATTTGTGATATAATAGGATTTTGTTTCCGTTATATGTTGCAATAACACTGGATTGAGTCTTCTCTATTAAAAAATATGATTCAGAAAAGAAGGAAATGTATATTCAGCTGTACATTATTAAACTAAGCTAAATTGTAGCCTTTTACTACACAGTGAACACATTTCATTCATCAGCCTTGAAAAATCACTCAGAAAAACAAGCATAAAACATCCAACTACCTCAAGCCGTTATTTGCATACTGTCATGGTTTGGCACTGGCACACTGCCCGTGCCCCCATGAGAATACCCTCTCCCTGGTTTCTGCTGTGAGATGTGACCAGGAATAAGCAAAGCGGGCTCTCACTTAGACATAAAGACGACTTTATTAACTAAACTACAAGAGAGGAAAAAAAAACACACAAGGAAAATTAAAACTTCACAATTATATCTCCTCCCCCTCCCCAACTCTCCAATACAATACATTCCCCAAATCACCAACTCTCGGTCTTGCACCAGTCTTCAAGCAATCAATCCTCAGTTCATCAAGAGGAGAAGGAATCCTTTTTTTTTTGTGCCATGGGCTTCCCCTGGAAACACAGTTGAAACTTCCTGTGTTTCGTGTCACATGGCGGCAGCGCCCGGAGATCATGTGCCATCGTGTCATCTTCCTTCCATGCCCAGTGCTCTCACCACTGCACATGGACCAGGGCTGCTTCTAGGGTTCCTTTTAAGGATGCCTTGTCTCCTTCCAAAAAGGCACAGTCTCTCCTTGGGGCGCCTCTCCCCCTCACATTTTTTGCACCCCCTGGGGCTGAGGGGTACCCACACTGAACCCTCCTGGTTCTGAGGCATTGCCCCCCCTGGAAGCAGTCTCTGTATTAGAAGGAGACAGTCCATGGCTATACAAAAAAAAAAAGAGTCCAGCAAAAATGCCACTCCATTCCTCCCACATCTCTCTCTCTGCCCAGACCTTCATCACTCTTCTAGGAAGGGTTAATGTTCTGTAATGTTTTCATTGTCCACAAAGGGTTAAAAGCTCCTACAAGAGGCTGGACACATCGCTGGCTGCCTCCCCCCCCCCCCCCCCCTTCCCCTCCCTCCCCCCGCAGGCCAGGCTGTGCCGGCAGCACACGATATCAAATTTCAAAATAACAGTCCCAAGCACCAGCGCGCTCTCTCTCTCCATCTCCTATGTATTTTCATCATAGTCTTCACTTGAGTTGTACGGTAACATCTGCTACTCAATCCTTTACTTCTTTACTTTCTGCTGAAATTGCTTGTTCCTCACAGCTAAGACAAGGACAAAGGAATGGAGACAGACAACCTTTGGTACTATGACACATTAGGAGTCCCAAAGTCACTCTTGAGAACCATTCAGGCTTGATTCGTAACACCATTTGTTAGAAAACTGAGCTTAGCACATGTGTGCCTGCCTTTCATGATGAAAGACATGAATCTTGCTGGATTCTTGGTCTACTCTGCATTAAACAAAAAGCTCCCAAATGCAAATGAGCTAGTCAGAGAAATAAAAATTATTCACCCTTAATCTCAACAGCTAGCTTATATGAGAATTTGAACAGTTAAAAGCTCATAGAAAAATATCTTAATCTTGTGTTCATCTTTCTTTTAGCCACATTACTAAACAGCCATTAACATTTGCTTGACTTCTCATATAATAAGGTTAAGTCCAGCGACCTCCAAAGCAAATGCAATGGTAAATCACTAAGAGGCAAAAAGAGTGTTTCTTGGATAACAAGCAAATAAACAGACAAAAAGTTAAGAAAAGACAAAAGGGGAAATGATGATGCTAAGTGCTGCAATGCTGGAGGATACAAGACTCCTGATGAACTTTGGACCTGGTTAACGTAAGAGATTTAATAACACGATGCCTTGGCAAAAGAAAACTGGAACTTTGAAAATTAGACCTGGATTGCAAGAAGATTAAATCAAACGGGTTTACCAGAAAAAGAAAATCCCATTAAACTCTGCAAGCAAGAGATGTTGTTAAATGCATAAGTTTGTGTATGTAATTTCAACCTAACCATTGTAGTACACGTTACTAGTCTCCCTGAAATAGTATATAAGCATTTGTATCCCACAATAAAATCAGATTCTGATCACCAAGTCAGCCTCCCTGTCTCTCACTATTGCCAACAGCTAAGTAGATTTTAATTCTATTAGTTCACAAAGACATACCTGGTAAAGTATAAAGAGTCACCGTTCATTGATACTCCTACTACAAGGACAGAAAAAATATAGTACATATATTTACCAAGTATTGTTAATAAACATCTTCTGAAATATGTCTTAGTTCAGCAGATCAAGAGTACTGGCAACAAGATTAACTACAAATAAGTAATGAACATTATGTCATTAACTTGTAATTAATTTTTTTATATATATGTTTTCAAGATTAATGCTTCTTCTCAGTCGCATTAAAACCAACAAATTGTGGCTTTACTGTTCAAAAACTGCTTAGCCAACCAAGATGATTATCACACAAGCAGCCTTTTCTATCCACCCAATCAATCATTCTCATGTCAGTGACCAGAAACGGAATGTGAAACAATTTGAGTTCCATTCTTCCAAAGTCAGGTGTATGCAGATAATGGTTAATAGCATAAATTTCAAGCAAATTTAGTGTGATGCTTAATATTTAATCAAACAATGCTTAATACTAAACGAAGCTACTTCTCTAAATCCCATGATATAGATTGACAAGGTAAAAACAGCTGATGATTTTGCCTGCAGACTGGTATTTTTAAAATTCAAAAGCTGCAAACCCATAAAATGATGTTGTAAGTAAACATCATCAGTTTTTTTTCAAAATGAACTATATTAATTGGTTTTATAATTGGCAACAGAAAACTTGCGAACATTCACAATACATAAAAATAATGCTATCTAACTCCAGGCACTGAGCTCAGAATCCCTTTTATAAGCTACTGATTTACTTTATTATCTATTTAGGTGGTTAATCTTTATTATACATAAACCTGATACATAACTTTTTAAAATATGAGCAGATTTAAATTTCAGAAACTTAATTTAGGAAGTTAATACATTTTTTTGTTTTGGAATGGGAAATGCAAAAGTCTGTTGCCACCTAAAAATGTTCCTATTTAATCTAAATTTTTAAGAAACAAAATCCTCTTCCACAAGGGAAAAACAAACCAAATAAACAAATAAAACTTCTCCTTTTCTTCTAATCCCTGACCGAAGTTCTTCCACTTTGTGAAGAACATTGAAATTAGCAAATGATTGCTCTGTTTCAAGCACGATAATTCATCCGGATCTGCTAACAAACCACTACATTATTTGATTACAGATATTTTTTCACAACCAGAATCCCTATTTGATTACAGTCATCTCTGTGACTCACAGTATTTCTAATTTTTATAACAGTTTTCAGCAAGAAGTGTGACTAATCCTAATGGAAGCTTTACACTTTAGTCCCATTTCTGCCATACAGGTTTGACTTCCCTGTAGTTTTCTATGTTTATTTTGTTCTCTAGACATAGAACATAACTAGGAAACATGTCCATACCATCACTGGGATGCACAACTTCTGCAGTTACCAAGACTTTTCCACTTATGCTGAACTTTGCATCACCTGGCCAGAATTTGACTAGTTTTTGTCAGCTGCTGATCACACTGAAAGTTCTATTAATCCTTCCTCAGAAGGCTCTGTAAGGACCTAGCTGAACTTTCTAAATCCATTTACCTTATCACCATATTTGTTCTTAAATCATACAATGTTAGCATCAGTCTGAGTATGCTTTTCCTTCTTCCCCTTTTTTGTCCATAATTTTGTCTAAAACTAGTGTCAGAATGCCATCCATTTTTATCCCACCATACTCATAACCCCATCACTATTTCCCCTGCTATTGCAATTCAAAATCTGAAAGCCTTCACGCAAAATGTTTCAAAGACTTTAACAACCTCTGCTGTGTAACTCTGTATCCTTCCTGATTTTTCCACCTCATTAAGCAAGATGAAAAGGTATTGATACACATTCTATACCAGCAAATCCATAAAAAATATTCTAGTCACAGCAATCAAGAGGTAACAGTAAGGTTGCTCAAAGTATAAATTTCATGCAACCTAGAGATCAGATTCCTTCCCATCCTATATCCACTGAAATCACAAATAGAGCTCATGAACCTAAATCCCTGATTTAGTTTAACTGTCACAACAGATTTATTTCCTCTTACAACCTAAATAAACTGTCAGGTTCAGTCTCACTCTCCTAATCCATCTAAATTTGGCTGTCTAAGCATTCTCTCTTTAACAATCTGGTCTCTTTTTCTTGATATAGTCACAAAGATGGAACTATCTCCTCTTTCTGTAGCATTTATTCCTACTTACTTTATGACTGACCAACCCTGCAAGGCATTTTGTGATTTACGAAAGACATTACCAAACAGGAGAGTTTTTTAACATAATGTATTGTCTTTTGCCATTTTTAGTCTTCAGAAAAGCTAGGAAGCAAAGACCAGACGGAATGTCACAGAAAACATACAAATTGATATGTAAATTATTGTTTGTATCAGACTGCAAGTTTTACCTGTGCCCCTTTCAAGGGGAAGTAAAAACCTAGTTCTTAGCTCAGAAAAGAATTCAGGCCTTCACCATCAGATGTAAAAGGTGAACGAAGTGAGTACAATATTTTAAAATATTACTTTCTAAAGTAAAACAATTAATTCTCTACACATCTTTTCTTCTTTAAAATAAAATAGGAAAAAACTGTCCTATTATTATTACATTTTAAATACCCACAGTGCCATGAAAATAATTACCTACTGCCTGATTAAGAAAATCTTCCTTATATTCATTATTATTCTTCTTCAAGAAGATTTATATCATCTCAACACTTAAAAAAAATTCAACACACTGTTTTTCACAAGTCAGGTAACCAGAACAAAGAGTAAGCCTTGCTTTCAGATACTTAATAAACCCCAGAATTGTTTTCAAAAAATGGGAATGTCTTACTCAGATTTTTTATTTATAAACTTACAATGTAAATTGAAGTATTGTCTATATTTTACCCAAGGATATAGTACATATATTAATAGTATAATATTTCTTCGAGTAACAAAAATCTGATCTCTGCTAAGCATTAATTTTCAAGAGCACTTTAACAGCTTAACATGACAAAATTCTTCAAAGTATTACACAAAACAAAAATAAATCATCTTAAGACCTATACCCCTGAAACTATAGTTACAATAGAAAAAAAAATTTAACAACAAATGCCAGAGTGAAGGAATTTTTAGTATTAGTAAGAGGTTTATAAATCCCATTACAAAAAACACCAATATCAAGAGATAACTGAATTAATAACCCACACTACCAATCACACCAATGGTTTGTCTTGCTAATAAGAACTTTTTCTAATAATAATTTTTTCTAAGAAACTGAGATATAAAATGAGGTAGCATTTGCAAGGTACCTTTGCCCTAAGAATGCAAAGAGAAAACTGCAGTAAAAATTCTTGCCTAATAGCAAGTAAATTTAAGTCTCTTTCCAGTAAATATTTCCCCACCATACTCAAATCTCTTCTGACCTTACATTATTCTATTTCAGGGCTTTTACGTTTAAGTTCCTTCTTCTTTTTTAAGATATTGCCTCTTTAGCAAGTTAAGAAAAACCTATAAAATTAATGTATGTATTATGTTACCCATACTATGTGTTACATAAATATATACATAAACATCTAAACAGCTGTAATCCTAATTTTGTAAATTATCAGACACAACTTCCTCCCATGTTTCACTGGAGGCAGTCAATGAATTAACTGCTATACATAACATAGAACTACAGACTTCTCTCTGTAACACTTGAAGTAAAAGTGTTGACAAGATGCAATGCAAGTTAGCCTATGCCCAAACACTGCAGAAAGCTTCACATTCTAGCCACAAGTTCTAATTGTGACTCCCAGATGGAAATGGCTGTCCTTTCACAATTCAGAGAAAATATATTGCATGTTAGCTCTCTGAAAGAACAGTGCATCTGTCTTGAAGAACCACATGTACAACCAGTAAAATCAAAAAATATGTATTACTACTATGTATGTCAAGTTATATTGCTCCACTAAGGATTGGCAAATCAGTAGAATTAAAGAGCAGAAAATATCTTTCATAAGTATCATAAGTATCATTCAGCTCCTATCCCACTTTCTTGAAAAAAATACTATACTAATACCACGTTAACACAACACATTTTACTGATAAATGAACTTTGCATGAATTACAGCATTCCTCCAGTAACAGAGACATGTGTAACATGTGTAAACAAATCTTTAACTGTTTTTTGTTCAACTTTTTGATAACGCTGCATTTCTTAAAAATATGGGCCTATGTGGTACAGAAAATGAATTTGTATCCACCACTATTTCTTCAAAATATGAAGAGGATGGTGTTTAATGATTTTGTTCATTAGAAGCATAAAAAGTATCGGTAAACTAGAAAAGCATTTATCCTGTTATCAACTCATACCTCCTTCAAAAATAATTAAAGAAGCTTTCCTAGCTTCTTCCCATTGTATCTAAGGAATTCAGAGTTTAAGTACTCTACTGTTTGGAATTTCACAATATGCAGTGAGTTTTTCTTCAAACAGCACTTTTTAAATTCCTAAGAAGCAGAAAACAACTTTATGCAATCATATTATTTACAATTGTCCTATCATCTTCGAACATTCTGGAATCACCTATCTTTACATACATTTTTTTAAAGATACTGATGATATGGTTAACAAGACTTTCTGTATGTTTAATTCAAAGAAGCAACCTCACATACCTAAGTATATAATTTATCAATTTCAGACATGGACCTGCTTTACTACAATAGGTGGTATTCACCTTCTCTGCCATAACTCAAGAGATCCATTACATAAGCAAAGCAGGTAAACATAAGGCACTGATCTAAGAGTGAGTACCTGACCAATTTACCACATTCACAGAATAAATACATTATAGGTATTTGAATTTTGTATGGGTATAAAAAAACAGTGATGTTTTATGGAATTACAAGCTATATATTTTCTGTCCACGTTCAGATGACTAGAAACTCCAAGAATTGAACTATGCATAACTTATCTTTTGCATATCTTTCTAAACATTCTACACTCTCTTCACAGATATTCGGAAAAAAAAAAGATTTTAAGAACAAAAGGAATTTATTTGTCTTATATACTCGGGATACAGGTATATCACAGTGTATTAAACCAAACTGCCTGTTAAAGCTGTTCAACCAAATATCTAAGATTACAGAGAAAGGACAGTAGAAGTTTCACATACAGGAAGTACCTTTAGCTCTGAATCTTATCTCCTACAGCTGAGTTAACTGTACAGAATATGACTCTGATTCAAAAAAGCAATTAAATACATGTTAAATACAAAATATGGTACATAGCCCCAAAAGGCAACACAAGCAAAAACTGATTTCAAAGAGCTCTTTCAGAAGTTCCTCAAATACACTTGGGGTTCCCAACATATTAAACTTCTCATATTGTATATTTCAAATATTTTTCTGTTGAACTCAAATAAGTCTTATGTACTCATCTGTCTTTCCCTTTAAAATAAAAGAATATATCAGTGTGATTTCACAGCATTATGAGCTTAAAAAACCCCTCACTGAATTACTATCTTAGCTTATTAGTAAACCTTGCCACTGTGAATCAACCATAACCCATCTGTTTGGTTTAGTCAGCTGAAATAAACAGAAGTCATCTTAAAAAAAAAAGACAAAAACTTGCCATGACTTTGGCTCCCCGAAATGGAGATAATTAATACTGTAGAGATCCATGTCCTCAGTGTGCCATGCAAATGTTGTTTTCCACATGCCAAAATAAAGATATGGAGTATTTACACCTTCAATAGAAATTCCACACTCTTCTCCTACAACATCCAATATTGTATTGAGATGGCCAATATTCCATTCCTCAATACCCTGAAAAAGATACATAATAAAAATATTACTAAGCTTATAAAGCAATGCAATTTCATATAACAGTCCCAGTGAAAAGATATACACTTGATGTAGCCTTTCAAAAGACTGTAAGCATTTTAGAAGACAGCTGAAATTACTCGAAAAATTCTCTTGACCTTAATCAGTATAAGATCAGGTTATAAGTCTGAGATGTTCAGAGTAGAAAGAGAATATAAAAAGTTCCTATCTGGTTCACGATTTTAAATCAAATCTAACATGAATTGAAACACCATACTACATTTCTGTACAGAAACATACAGAAAAAATAGAACTAATAGCTGCAGACAAAACCTTCAAAGAGTTGATAGCTGGAAGCCACTAAGTTTTACAGGACCTATCTATGCTTTTTTGTTACTTACAAAGTAATACCAGATAGTATGAAAAAATCATTTAAAAAATTATTTTACATGCATAAATTTACCATTTCTCTGGAAAGTTTAAAAACCAAAGTGATCACTTCACTTCAGATGTATTTCTAATCATACTGATGTACTGCATAAGAAATATACAACAGAAGAAATCTATTGATTTCAGGGGATTTAAGCTGTTTCCCTATGTTATTCCCCATAAAATTCATATATTAAAAGTCATTAATAAAGAAATACATGTAGCTTTTGTTGCATTCAGATTCAGCTGCAAACTGCAATTCTAATTTCAGGTAATACAGCCTGTAAGAGACAGTATAAACAAGATCAAAGCTACAAAACTGAGGAGAAAAAATTAGACTTCATTATAACAGCAATTATTAGCACCTCCAGGGAAGACATTAGCTGGTGCTCAAGCACTCAGAAAACCAAGAAATATAATCAAAACTATTAAAAACTCAATTCAGACAAGTTTTATTGGGAAGACAGCCTCTAAGGACACTCTTAAGCATGAGCTGCTCTACTCAATCACTGAATCTACAGGTCTGATAATCTTACTGGGGTACGAACCGATGGCAGACTGCAGTCCTGATGCAGCTGATTAAGATGATGATATTTAATAACTGGACAGCTGGAATAGTAACAATACCGGCTAAAGCAAGAAGTCAGGAAAATTTAATATTCTCAGTTTTGAACTGTTTTCTGAGATTTTTATGTCAAACATGTTATTATGAAGCAGCTAGAATTGATAGACAAGAAGGTAAACTCTGTATGAGTTGAGACTTCTCACTAAACAAGCACCTCTAACCGCCTGCTTTGGCTATTTCATTTATTGAGAAATACTAAGTTACTTGGAATTTTACAAATGAGTAACAATGTTTATAGAATTATTTAATTTCAAACAGTATTTTTTCTTCTTTTAAAATGGAAGCCTTGGGCATGTTGCATTTGTGAAACAAAAAGGCACTTGAAATTTAAAAAGTAAAAAAAAAACAAATTTATATCCCAATAAAAGAAAAAACACCAATCTGAACTCAAAAGAGTAGACACTTGTAGAATCTGCACCTTTCAAATATAAAAACTGGCAGCAGCAAGTTAATACAGCTGTAAAATAAAAAATTTGAGGTAATAATTTTTAAGTAATAAGTCCTCAAATTAATTTAAAAAAAAAATTTTAAATCAGAGGAAATTTATCCCTGTTTACAATTTTGCAGTTTATTTGGAGAAACATATTAATACAGCAAAGAGCAATGATTTAACCACAGATACATATAGTGGATTAGAAGAAAACAAGAAATACTTGGAAAAATCAACTGTTAACCTAAGTAGCTACTCTGACAGTGGCTAAACAGTGTAAGTACTGTAGCAATTTGCACTTGAAGGTTTCTTCAGACAGAAGATGTGTTATCTTTCTATTTAACAGTATTCCATGGGCTTTTTTACCCATTATTCGTCCCATCGCAACATTTCACCCATGTAAGATTCTAGTAACCCTAACATCTTGAAATCTTACTTTTCTACTAAAAATTAAGTAATAGCTAAGAGAATTTTTTTTTAAACAATACATCTCATCCTTGCACACTATGTGAAATCATATCACAACTAGTCACAAGCAACCTGCTGGTGGATCTACCCTCAAACAAAAGCAATTCCTATCATGGAGATCAATCCTAGAACAAATAACTTGCTTCAAATACCAAACAAACAGTAACAACTTCTACACTCAAGACAGATGAGCTACTTCCTTTTCCTAAAGACTATTTTGGACAAGTATTCTTAGCCCGAAAGAAAATGTTCACTGAAACTGGCCAAAACACTAAAATCACACTGATTAATTTCAACTCCTCCTACATTCCTTAGACTTAAAACAATAAATCAGTTTCATATTTAGGCCCACACAGTTATAAGTAATTATTATAAATTATTATTAAAGATGTTACATTACCTCACAGATATTTTTTTAATATTCAAAAACATTAAGTAAAATGCTTATATGATTTTAACATAAAATACTGATTCTTATTTTTACAGTAGTTGTATAACCAGTTTTAGATGTAGCAATTGCAATGTACACTAAAAAGATCCCAGCTGTAGAAGTTTTTTTAATAGGTCAATACATAGCCATACTTCTCAAATTTTAAGTATATTTTTGCAGGTTATACTATATTTAATAACAATTGTTGGAACAGCAGTACATATATTATTTGACCATGACATATATCTGGTAGTTTCTTACAAATACATGTAGACATTGTAATATTTTGTAAATATTTTGTATGAAAATACAAAATATTTATTCTCCTCAGAATATCACAGTACTACCAGAATATTATACTAATTTCAAAGGAATATGTCAAGATACTATTTCTAATTTATCCACATTTCTGATGGTAAATTCTTTAAAGAATACCTGTCATCAGTGACAACTGTACCACACAATCGAATACCTAGAAAAATTTTACTTTTTAGCAGTTTTCATTCTATAAGATAACAAACAGGCTTGAAACACCTTACCAATTACAGTCATTGCTACACATTTTACACTTACCTTGCACTTCCTTAGAGAAATATTATAAGGTACATAGTATTTATATAGAAGACTACTATTCCAATGTTCATTCATTTTGAAGGTGATTCAAACTTACTGTAAATTACTATAAAGAGTTTTTATTACTCTTTAACAGCCTTTGCATCTGCTTTTAATGCAATGTGGAGACAAAGTGAGACACTTGACAAGCATTTCTTATCTGAACACCTGCACACTTTGGAAGGAGTTGACCCATCGTTTTCCCAAAAACACAAAAAATTATGTTTATCTCAGCACATTGGTAGAAAGTGAAATTCACAGTTGAAAGTTCTAACCTCTTTGCAAATAAGAATAAGAAAAGCTTCAAATGCAACTATGTTTAATTGATTCTTAAGTACTTATAAAAGTGACACAATGCTAGTCTTTTCACTTTACTTAAACCAGTCAACACTATCATGATTTCTGTATGCATACATTATTACACACAGTCCTTTTTCAGTGTTTAATTTTTCCTTTGATCATCTCACAGATTCATCTCAATATTAATCTGGTGAACAAGGTATCAGTCGCACAACTAAGACTGAAGAGCCCTTATGGCTGATTGTAAAAAACCCCAAACTAAAGAGGAGTAAGAGACAGAGTGAAAGGAACAAAACTAACATTTGAGAAAAATTTGTGCTTGGTAACCCACTCCTCTCTCCACATAACCATTCACTACTATCAATGAATACAATAAAGATACTGCCAGGCTTTTACTGTGCCTTGGAAGTCATTAAAAAAGAGGAATAAAAATGCTACAAACAAAATCTCTACACCATAAACACACAGACTGGGAAATACAAACAATCTCCCTCATTAGATTGGTTTTACTTCTCATCATTTCTTAGTCATTGCTTTTTAAGCCCCCTTTTGAAGGGTGGGCAAGTAGATTCTTTGGAAATCACACTAGAACCTAAATTACTGCTCACATTGATCTCAATGATGAGTAGATCACAGAAAAGGACATAATAAATAGAAGGAAAATAATAATTTAGGTTGGAAAAGACCTTTAATATCATCCAAAACCACCATTAACTTGGCTCTGCCAAGGCTAAACCATGTTCGCAAGCGCCATACCTACAGGTCTTTTAAATACGCTCAGGGATGGTGACAAAGGGGCCCTGCTGAGCCTCATGCAGATGTCCTTAGCCCACAGATCTGTCCTATCTAGATTCCCCTGCAGAGCCTTCCTGCCCTCCAACAGAGCGACATCCCACCCAATTTGGCATCCTCTGGAAATTGACTGAGGGTGCACTCATACACATGATACCCCCACCTTATACATGGGACAAGGTAGAAATTAGGAATTGTCCTGTTAGGAGAAATAAAACTAAGAGGAGAAAAATGAAAGTAAAGTGTGTCTCTCAGACAGCAGCTGAGGAGAGTGGTGAGAGAGACACAAAACAGTATTTATACATGCTTCTTCCAAACATGGTTTTTCTCAGCAGAACAGCAGATGCCATTGTCAGCACTGAAGTCAGGCATGTTTTATGACTCACTACAAACTTTAAATTGGCCACTTTTCTTTGGAACTTCTTTTGAAACCAAGATTTCCACCCCTCCCCTCTAGCTAGATAAGTCCACATAGGGATCATGTCTTTTCTAAAGTTACCAACACAGACTAACTCCTACAAAGTACCATTAAATGTAACAGCAATTAGAATGCAAATAACAGAATAGTATTTCCAGCAAATCTTCAATCTTCTCAAATGATAGAATTTATTTTCTATAAAGCTCTATAGAGTGCAAAGAGCACTTGTTTTCGTAGATTATTTCCATATTCGTAAAGACTTAATCTGAGTACAAAGCTGCCAAATAATAATTCAGACATTTTAAACATATTCTGGAATAATCCAATACTACAGGGATAAAATTGAGCCATTGATGGCAGCTGTTAAAACTTCAAAGCATGCACTTATAGCTTTGTTTCTTTATTTCTTTGTTTTCACTTTGGTTTGGATTTTGGGGGGTCTTTTGGGCTTTTTTGGTGGGGTCTTTTTCTGTTTCATGTAACACAGCCTTTAGAAAATTTTGCCCCATCTTCTAAATCCCTCAGAACTTATCATCCTGTGGTCTAAAAAAGCAAATACTACAAAAGCTATAATTTCTCTGGCACAATGCCAACAAGGTGCTGGCTTTCACAAACTACAGTAATGGTTCTTAAATTATCTAAATAGTAAAAATCAAGGTTCCATCATGCTTCAAATACAAATGTCTCAATAAAAAATTGATTGTCACCAAGTGGAAAAGAAAATGTAATCGGTGAACTGTTAAACTGATTTACAGAGCACAGCAGTATTTCTCACTAATTTTGATGGCCCACATACACATAGGTGTCACATTTTCCTTAGGTTCCTAGTAGATTTTACCTGGAATTCTGCCAGATATTTACCTTAAGTGTAACATCTGTAACACACTATTTTCTACAATATGTATTTTGTAAAAAGTAAGCATTTGTTTTGTTTCTTGCAAATAAGCTGCCATGACAAACTAATCTCACCATACGCTTTCTCCTGAATGCTGCCCAAAAGGTCAATGAGCTGTGTTCATCTCCTTTTCCCAAACAAACACAATCCTGAAGGAAACTGAATGAAGACATGAGAACAATCTCAAATTTCAAACAAAATAGAAAAGATCCTTCTTAAGACTATCTTCAAGCACTACGACATGAAAAATATTAGTTGTGCAAGTACACCATCTGCTGGCCAAAAACTAACTGCAGTAAAATTATTCTGAGAGACAACATATTGATCAGCGGCACCGTAACTTTCTCACCGACACTTTGGTACCAGAGTATATTCCTCTTGTCCTTTAAACACCAAGTGGGTTGTACACCAACACTTGACTGTCACATTAAGTGCTCAATCTGTCACATTCCTTAATGTTAACTCCTTTCACTAATATTTCTCCTTTGTTATTTATTTTTAAATGATACCCATTTTATTATAGGCATCAAAGTTTCTTTATTCTACCTTTTATGCTTTCTTCCCCAGTCACTACAACCTTTAGTGCTTTGTTTCCTTCTCCTATGCACTTAACATCTGAGTTAGGATCCCTGAATGCTGCTTTTCTCACTTTCCTCTTTGATTTAACCTCCCTTCCTCATCTTTCCAAGAGTGTAATTCTGTAAGAAGGAGATCTCTGACCTTCACTTTGACCAATCAGCACTTTCAAATTGGGTATTACTGCATTCATTCTCTTTTCATTGGAAATTTTGTTCATGCAAGACTAAACTAGGATACTCAGGACAAAAAAAAAAACCACAATCCAAAAAAAAAGCATACCTTTCTAAAAAGTTATACCATAAGGCATTATCTACCAACAAAATAGACACAAAGATCAGAGAAGAAAAAGGGAAAGCTTCTATTTCTTGAAACACTTTTTCTGTGTCTTGTGTTGATCTTCACAAAGCAACAGCCATCTCAAATGTCTCTCCACAGAAACATTACGAATTAGAATCTTCAATTATTTTCTAAACGATTTCTTAAAGCAGCTATGCGGACACACAAGGGAATTTGAGTTTGCCTTCTCTAAACAACATACCATAGGACATTCTTAGCTGTCTTTCAAAGATCACGTAACTCAGTGCAAGAACTGAACTGCCTTAAGCCATATTGGCTGACTGTATTTATCTCTGGACAGTCTTCAATTTGTCTTCCGTGAAGAATTGTGAAACACCAGGAGAGCCCCAGACCATCTGCCAGAGCAAAATCATACTTTTTTTTCCTAATGATTGGAAAAGGCAGATACATAGAACATGAAATAACCCAACAACTTCACATATGGTACTTTCTTTTAATATATGTTTGCCCTGTATTTTTTAAATCCTCAAATATTTTCTGAAATGCTAATATATCTTCTCTTAGTCTCAATGCTTTAGAAATCTAGTTCCGGTCTTACTTACATAGCCTAATTGATATCAATGGCTATCTGTAATACTTTGGACAATGAGATCTGTTTTAAAAGTCCTTTTATCATCCATGGAGATCTTGGCAAGTTACCAGAAAAATTAATTTCTAATTGAGAGGTAAACAATATGAGTAAGTACATTTCCAGGAAACTGCAGGCATTCCAAGCATGAAGTACAGCTACCAATATTCCTCAGTAAAGAGATATAAAAGATTCCACCTTTAAATTTTAAAATAAAACTTTGTTAAAATATCTCTAAGTGTCCACAGATACACACAGGAAACATACATATTACAACATTAATAAACAAATAATTAGGAAGATATCTCAAAGTTCTGAAGAGTTTGAAGTGAAGAAAGGGAAGAGTCATGATCAGGAAGAGCAGCAATATTCTACTGTCTAAGGACAGAACTGTCTGACTCTTGCAGATGTAGAGTTAATTTCAATCTTGGAGGCTTTAAGGAATAACACAAAGATTTCAAAAGACAGATTCTCAGTCACAAAGCAAGAGTGTATCCTCTAAGTTGAGTAACCTTTCAAAGAGGGCTGGAAGGGATAAACTTCATAAAAAACTATGCATACTTCATCATAAATGCTCCCATTGATATCTGCTCCATAAATAGGTGCCACAAAAGTCAAGTTCTTCCAGTATTTACGCTCCAGATCTTCATAGTCTACATATCTTGGAGTGCGGTATCTGCAGAGAAAGAGTTAGGCAAAGGTTCATCACCATCTTTCAACAACTGCCTCTACAATGGACTATGCTTCTATGCCATGGACAATAGACTATGCTATGAACCTTCCAGATGAAGTCACTTCATTTCAAATTCTCTGAAATGGAAGAATTACCAGTTGTCCTGACTTCTTAGTTTCATGGTTAACCGTATCATGGAAACCTCCTACCTGACAGCTACCACCAACCCACACAATATTTGCTTCAGTCTCCTGCAGCAAATCAGCCCATTTACCAACCATCCTTAGCCTGAGCTCCTCCCTTTTATTTCTCTTCTGTAAAAAAAGACACATATGCAAAACACAATTAACAAGTATTTATTTTTTTCCTACCTCACTACCAGCTCTGCAAAAACTCAGATATAGGTCCGGTACAATCCTGTCTCAGAACAATGTAAACTAACTCAGCCATGCAGCCATCACAGGCAAAACCAATACTTTCTTCTTCCTGCCCCAGAAAACGCTTTCAAGAAAAGCTGTGTTTCAAACAGCTGATACCAAAAACTTCTACAATACAGAGAAAAGAAATATTTAAGAGGACTTTTCTTTTTACTCATTTATAGCAGCGCATGATACATAACACACATGCTTAAATATAATTATGTAAATACTTTTGAAAGGTTACTCATGTAGCCTTTCAAAATCTTGTGCGAACAAGAACAACACACTTCCAATAGAAACATCTATCAACAGCTGTGCCTCAGGATCCTTTGTCAGATCTCTGTATCTCCATATATAAGTCTGCAGAAAAGACAACATACTCCCCCTATTACTGCAACTCTAAAACTACAGTTTCATTGTAGAATTGCCAGTATGTTACACCTGAACAACTGGAAAGAAAATCCAAACATACAACACTGAGACCAAGTACATTTACATCATGTAATAACTCTGAACAGAGACCAAAAAAAACAAAGCTAAACACATCTTAACCAAAGCATTCTCAGCAACAGAATTGTTTTATTATTTCTAATGATAGCTCCAGAAATCAGATTGTATTTCTGTTGGGCTCTGAGTAATGCACACACATTAACTCCTTGATTACAGAATGTGGATATGTTCCTGTTTCCTAGGAGTCAAGTAGAGAAGCATTTTGGTTCAATGGAGAGCTGCAAATGTCTAAACAAATAAAAGATTAAATACATTAGACTGAGTACACTTGATCCTTTTAAAGGCAACTGTGATTTAATTTAGATGCTCATGGCCCTTCTCTCTTACCCAAAGGAAATAGGCTACATCCTAATGCTCAAGAAAAGTGTCTTTAACAGAGAAGTCATCTACTTTAAGGAACAAAATTATTTTTATGGGACTACAGCTCTCAGCTACTTGATAGTTCAAGAAATATCGACTACTGTAAGAGTGTCATAGAATGTTATGTGACACATTTTCTCAAGAGCAGTGACAAATATTTATAAAGACCTAGAGCTAGTAATAGACAGGAAGTCCTCCCAACTGTTCTACATTTGCATGCAAAATTAACTTGCCATCTGATTTCAGTAAAAACCATAAAAATTGAAATCGGACACGTTTCCAAAATATATTCCATTATGAATATAATAAACTTAACAAACACTATGATACACATGAAAAACTTCCCAGCACTTCTACATTAATCAATTATTTTAAGAAATTAGTGTACCTCAACTTATTAGGGGTTAATAAAATGTAAACTTTAACATCTATGAAAAAGTATTATTGAAAATCACATCAAATACCATTTGGTCATATGATTTACTCTCATCTCTAATATTTACTAAACAAATAATTTCAAGAACTACAAAAGAGGTTCCCATGGAACATTCAGTAAGCAGCCTCCTTAAAAGCTTTAGATGTCCTAGTTTTTCTCGATCTTGATAACACCTTCTATTCTTATACCTAATTTCTTAATTAACCTATAATAGAAACTTGCCTTCAAACTAAGGCAGTATTACCTTTCTCATTCAAGTATCTTTTCTTTCTAAGATCCTTTGACTCATATTCCAGAAACCACTTCCCCTCAGTTTTGAGGAGACAGTCAAGTAAAATATATTCTTTTTATGTGGCCAAAATGACAGGCAAGAATTCCTTCTGTCAATTCCCTCTTCTTGGAATGCTCAACAATTTGAAACATTGCAGTACAGTGCCTAGCCCTTCACAAACTTTTTTTCCCCTTTCCATAATATTCATCTTGCCATAACCATAACACTGACATTCACTAAGTACCATTGAGTTGTCTTAGATTAATGCAAAAGCTTCTGGATTGGTTATAAAAGATATTGGAGTTTTCAGAATTACATGGTGATAGGCCATTCTAGTATTTAGGAATTAAACATTAATAGGTGTAATTAAATTAAAACTCAGATACACATCTGTATCATCTTCACTATTTTCTATATCTTTTGGAAGACAAAGGAAAAAAAGGTAGACAGAAAGCATTACGTCTCGGGTTTTTCGGATGCTTTCTTGCTGCCATGGCATCAGATGCTTTCAACAACAAACACAAGCAATACTTACGCTGTGGTACCCTTCCATACCTTGAGAGACAGGGAAAAAAGTAAAAGAAATCACCAGCAGCCTTGCACAACTCAAAGAAACCACAACATGTGAAGATAAATATTAGTCTTAATAAGCAAGAGTACATACTTGTCACTGTTGGCTAAATTCCTGAACTCCTTCACTGTCATAGGCTTTTTCTGAATATTGTATTGTGTGAAAAGTCCAGACTGGCCAGTGACCATCTGTTGAATTGGAGCAGGAATCACCAAATCTTCAATATCATCATAATGCTTTCTCGGCTTCCATTCCTTTGGTGGGATAACCTGTACATACAGGAAACAAAATAGAATGGCACAGTTGCAATAACAATTCAAAACATCCTGGAAAAAAAATTGAAGAAACAGTTGAATATGCCCACATGATCAAAGGAACATTTCGGTACCAGCTGTCTCCCATTAACTGATACTGTAAGTACACCTAAACACTGTAAAAACGCATTCAGAACATGCCCAGTATCACCTCAATGCACAAGCAGCAACTCACCAATCTACAGCAATTCTTAGGCAATTGTGCAAAAATACATATTTATAATAACAGAGTTGATAAATTTTTTCCAATCAGAAAGCCTTATAACTGACAAATAGTTTGCAATCCATAACATCATATACATTTAGTGTTAAAAAAATGTATGGATGTTGCATTTGGAGATATAGTTTAGAGGTGAACATGCAGGTGCTAAGTAAAAAGTTGGGCTCAAGGATCTTAGATGTCTTTTCCATACCTAAAGATTCAAAGATATAAAATTTTTATCCTCAATTAAAATAAAAGTTCCTAAAAAACCTGTCAGCCCGCTGTCTAAACATTATTTGGTATAAACAGTATTCATAACTCTATTTTTTTAATGAAGAATGGAAAAATAGAGCTGTTTTAGATTTCTGGATCTGTTCAATTTACTCCCCATAAAACTACAGGGTACAGTTCTATTACAGTAAGCATGTGCACTAATTTAAATACATTAGCTTTTATAATTACATTATTTAATCCTCATAATTGAAGATTAAAGCTATGTGCAGATTAACCAGCTGTAAAGTTAATGCATTTATTTCAAACACCACAGAACTGCCCACAGTCTACGAAAACTCCTCAGCAGATTCTGAAGTGTTAGCAGAAGAAATTATTAAGAATTTCAAAGAAGCCTGTAGTCATACCAGTATTCTTTAACAGGCTGAGTAATTTTGAACATTTCTTGCACATATTATTTCAGCAGAAAATAATTAACTCTAGACACATCACTTCTAATCACTTCTAAAATAGAGCAACAAAAAAATTTTATATAGAAATTTTTTGGCTTGGTTTCATTTTTGAACTTCTACTTGCCCAAAGGCTTAATGACATGTTTTTGATCCACTCATTACTTTCATTCTTCTGCTAAGTTCAAATCAAATTTCCATGAACGGTGGCTTGGAAACTTTTAAAGTATCTTACAACAAAGTAGGACAGCTCTTATAAACATGCAACAATTTGAATAATTATTTCAAAATTTAGAGGTAGGTGTGAGAGATTGAAATTTTAAGGTTAAAGGCTTAAACATTGTTCTCAAGGGACTTCTTCCCCACTATGGTAAAACTCTATAAAGAAACTGTGCCCACTTGAGCCCACCCTTCTCTGAATATGCCTGGAACCTTGGACTGTGAGTTTAAGCACCTAAAGAAAGATAAGATACTATACTTCATCTGACATGATTGTTCAATTATCTCTGGTCTAGGGAGAAGTAAGCAAGGCAGAGGGAGAAGAAGGCATCCACAAGAAAGCCAAACCCAGCAGCTGTCCTGAAAATCAGCTCTGGTTAGGTTTTGGGTGGGGGACACCGTAGCCCACAGGCCCATCTGCTGAGGCCAGGTTTGCTCACACTCCCCTGTGGAGAGGAGGAGAAGTTTTGGGGGTGTAGCATAACCTCTGGGCATGAGTGGCATGAGAATGGTGAGTGAACACCCATTCTCCCTTACACTCAACTAGCTCAGTTGCAAATCCCCCCCACCCCTGGATGGCCGTATCCACAGGGCATTCATGTGAGAGGCAGCTGAGGAGGTGTCATAACCCAGCAAAAACCCTGAAGCACCCCCAGAGTCCTCCCTGAGGGAAAGGGATGCAACAGATCCAGAGTCTGTTGCAAGAGACAGTATCAAACTCGCCCCCACCACTGAGGTCAGCTACCTAGGCATTCACACCTGGTCCAAATGTATATTTATCTACTGAATTCTGTGGTTTTTGGGCAACCCTCACCACCAAGAAGACCAGAATAAGGTGGTGAAGATGGAAACCACAGTGGTGATATTTCTACTTAACCTGTCTCTCTGTCACTCTCTTTCTCTCCCCCTTTTTTTCTCTCCCCTCCTTTTCTACTTCTTTCTATCTCTCTCTCTCATATTTACTGTTAAACAAAATCCATACTTCTGACTTCAGCATATGCTCTTGTTTGCACCTCAATTCAGGCAGAGGTATCTCACTAACGAAGGGATCACAATGAGGCAGTCCTTAAGCTACACAGCTGGACTGGTTTCTTACAAACATTTTAGGATTCCATCTATAAGAGTCCATTAGAAATTTCACTATTTCATCTCTCCACGAAAGTTATAAAATTCTAAAACAGATGGATCCTAAGATCATTTGCTAGCTTTGGAAAACAATCACAAATAGGCATATTTTAATGTTAATGTATTCAAACAATCATAAGAAATCCAGTCAAGGCCATCAGGGCTAAAAGCACACAGCAAAAGTTAAACATCAAGCCAAAGGAAATTTATCTAATACTAACATACTTCCATAGCTAATGTTTTTATTTTACACATAAGCAGGTGTTTTTATTTAGTTTTTACACAAATGCAACTCCCTCTTTTCCTTCTCAGCATCCACAGGACTTCTGCTGTACAAAAACTATTTAGCAAGTGTCAGCGTTGCTTGCTTTTAGAGAAAAAGAATAATCCAATCATCTTGTGATTCCTACTTATTTCTTTCACAGAACATTTAAATTACACTCACATTAACAAAATATGAAATGTTAGTTTGGAAGCAGAGAAGTCATGCATTTAGAAAATATGCATAGAAATCAAATATGTGCATAGAGATTTCCATTTTCATGATTATTAAGCATGAAGTCAGAGGTTTGGCTCAAATACATGAATACTGAAAAGCAAAATTTGCATTATCTTATTTAGTTCAAGGTCAATGCGCTTTAAGCAATAAAAACATTTTTATGAATACGGGTTCAAAATATTCCTTCCAGCTAACTGGAGTATGTTTATTACTGTTATAATTGGAGTGCTGGTTAGAGAAGAGAATTCTGTGGGGATTGATACACAAAAAAAAGTTTTAAAAGAAGATAAAAATAAACTTTCTGCCCCAAAGAATTTGCATTTTCTAAGGAAGACAAGGACAAAGACTGAAGATGCTAATATATCATGTTCAAAGCAACACACAGCTAGCCAGTATAACAGCTGGAAATAATGACTAGGTCTCTGTGGTTTTACCACTGACCTGCCCCACTGAAGACTCTTCATATTTCCTTTAGTAAAAATAGCATCTTCTAAGTCAAGCAAGTTAGATTTATTCAGTGGGAGCAACCTAGATCAAATTCATCAATCACATTGTTGAATGCTCAAATATGAAAAGCAAAAACCTAAGGCAAGACTTTTCCATTTACATATTTATTTATTTATCAAAGATGCTAAGCATCTAAGCATACTACAGTACTAAGCATATTACTAAGCATACTAAGTATGCTCACTACACTATACTAAGCATACTATACTATATTAAGCATATTAGTATAGTGTAGTATCGTTTAGTGCAATAAACATACAGTTTTAGATAGGGATGTCTTATTATACCAGTCAATCTCCTGCATGAAGACTGCACGAAGATAGCAGAGTGCTATCAACACATACATTTCTGTTAAATCCTCTTTCATATACTACTGGTAATCTCCCATAGATCTGATTCTGAATGGCACTGGCTAATACTCCTATGTAACCATTACTCCCCAACTCATTTGAAAGTTGTTTTTCTTGCACTTGCCAGTATCTATTTTCAGCATAGTGTTCTGAAATTCTCTACTTGCTGGTGTGACTGCAAATCAATTTAACTCTTTTGCTCTTTATCAATGCAGTTTGAGTTTTCTAAACACTGCATTCTCTGCTAAAGACAACTAATCTATCAGTGTCCCTTGTTTGTCATTTGTCCTACTGTTTTCAGCCTTTGACTTCCTTTTTAAGTATAGAATCCTCTGTAACAGTAAGACTAAAATAGATTTTCTGTTCCCTAAGCTCATTTCAGACTTTCAAAAGTCTAATGGCAATTTTTTTGACAATTTGCTCAAGGGATGCCACAGTACATTATCTGCTTTGGCAATGGTTTGATATTGTTTGTCTGGTACCTTAATTACTTGTTTCAGACATAGTATTAGGAACTTCAATGGTGGTTGCAGTTTTTTAATATTTTATTTCCTATACTCCTTCCTTCAATATTTGCAAGTCTTACAGTCATTTCATCCCCATTTACACACACATGCTCTTCTACACAGGTAATAGGTCTTCTCCCTTTACACATTCACATTTAACCTAAAGTGTTTGGTATGCCTACCCTGATTGTGTTCTCTGTTTAGAGCTTAAATTACTGTTTCTGCAAAAACATATAATTCTTCTGGTAGTCATTACTCTTCTTGCATTCATACCTGAGATTGTACGCCCTGGACTTAAAAAAAAATTAGGTTCCCTGTAAGTCAATTTTCTATTACTATCAAAACTGATTTTTTTCCTGTTATTTTAAAGTTAATACCAAAAACTTAGAAAATGTCCCTTTATCTTTTGCAGCATTAATTTATTCACTTGATAAGATTTGTTTTAAAAATACTTAGTTGGTTAACTTTCATTTATAAATTTTTGAGATATTATCAAAATACAGTGAAAAAAAGAATATAAAATTCTCAAGATAACCTAGTAATTTGTTGAGAGTACCTGACCGACTGAAAACAGCAAGAGATGCTGTAACTGCTGTTCAACCAAGCAAGAAGATACCACAACAATGAAAGTCACTACTCAAGATTAAAGGACTGCAATGCATCATCCCCATATAGACAAACAAATTCCAGAACACAGCTGAACATAGGAAAAATTCAGCACATGCCTTCCACTGTTGCCTACTTATCACATTTCTACTTCTTTTGGCAGAGAAAATTTTGAGAATATAACCTATGAACTCTATCAGCTGAAATTAAAGAAAAAACAACCTACAAGGTTTTCAAAGAGTGAGGAGTTCAGTTTTGCTTTGTTTGACAGGAAGCAAGAGGCAGGAACAGGCAGGGGGGAAACCAAGGATTTCAAGTTTTGTTCCTCTTCACTCAGATTCTAAATGTCTTGACCATGCAACATTAGCTTCAAAACCCAGTGATGGGAGAGAGCTGCTCCCACAGAGTACTTAAAACAACTAAGCTGGTAATTCTAGATTTGCACTGGTTTCTGCTCGTTTGAAAAGGGGCAAAATGGACACAGCATAAACAATTATATGATCTATCACTAAATTACGTCAGACTGAACCTCTGACAATCCTTCTCTGATAGGGGAGGAACTCCTGCACTAAGGCCCTGGATGTGCCATTGTTCAAAGAGCAATACAGCCGCAGTTAGTGTGCCTGAAGTTCTCACTAACAAGAACAAGAAAACTATTTCCATTCAAACACTGCCTTACCATCTTTATGTTCACCATAATGAAGAGGGATTATTTGCTCCAGGAAAGTTTTACACAACCCCAAAACATCAAGTTCAACACCTGGTATATCAGGACTATCATTTATACTATCAACTCCCTGCTTTGTTCTGATTTGACCAAATATAGTTTGAATCTACTTAGAAAGAGATCCTTTTTTGCTATAGTAAACTTGTAAACAATTTTCAGTCAGAGAAAAAACACTACACAACACCTTCATTAGTCTGCATGAAATATCAGACACTGAAAGGCTCGTTCTTAAAATAGTAACAAATCATTAACTACTCCTTGAAAATAAATTGGAAAAAAAAATAAAAAGGTCAAGTTTGTAATCAGCAAAATACAAGTATTGGGAGATCAGGTATTAGGAGCATTTTTCTTCTTTGTTATACATGTTTACCTTTGCAACTCCAGCCCTATGAGCACCTTGTGATTCCATGTGTGCTAAGTATTTGTTGAATTCCCTGAATTCATCCATCGAAGGCCTAAAAGTCATGATTTTGCAGCTTGGGTTTGGAGGACTATCTGAGGTAACAGCAGCCATTCTGGTTCAATTTCAATCTACCTGTTAAAAAAAAATCATACACTGTTGAGAATAATCTGTAAAACCAATTCTGACATTCAGCATACATGGTTTCAAACAGAAAAAAATTATCTACAATTATCTGCCCAGGCTAATATAAAAGGCACAAAAGAAATGCTTATGTTTTATCCTTACTCCTTTGAGAATACTCAGCCTTTAGCCAGCACAAACACTACTGTAAAAGACAAGCACACAGTTCAGTCCATACCTCTGCTTTTACAGCATGTTTCCAAGTTAATCTAGGATCTTCCTTTGTAGATCCATCTGCACATTCTCTGTCTAGAGAGTTACATTACACAGGCATAACCCAGAATAACAAAGCTACATGTTTAATAAAATATCACTATTTCCATTCAGTAAATGGAGAAAAACAATGTACTGTCTAGCAGTAGCCAAATGCCAGAGCACCCATTAGAATAATTTATTCATTTTTTGCTGCAAGATAAGGATTAGGAGGAGAGCAAAGTAGGCTCAAAACTTTAAAGGGTATAAAGAAAACTGTATTAACAGAACTAAAAGAAAAAATAGTAAGAAATTAGAAAAAACCTTCATAACGCTTCTCCTTCCCCCAACTCTTCTTTCTTTTCCTGCTTACAACATAAAGAGACAAATCTGGTATTTTCAGTCAGTTTACCGCTTTTAAAATAATCTTTCTTCAGTTCACTCAGGGAGAGAAGTCTCTCCTGCCATGCCATGGAGACTTCTCCACAAGAAATAGTTCTCTCATGCTTTTAATTTTCATGAATTGCAGCCACCCAGAAATCCGCAATCATGAAGTTCTTCCCATGGTTTGGTAGTCTTCCCACAACTACCACCATGGGTCTCCTCAGTTTACTGGGGTGCAGTTTTAAGCATAAGCTGTTCTAGTATAGAACCAAAAGTTCTTTTATCTCTGGGAACGGAGGTTTTCTTCTCTCATCTTTGGGGTGAGGTTTCTCATTTCTCTCATATCTCTGTTCAAGCTCCTCATTAGATCACAGCTACTTCAACATCTGTTTGCTTCAACACTGGTGCTCCTGCTCATGGCTGTAGTTAGAACGCTACATCCTCCCAAATGCATTCCATGAGTTACAGGGAAAAAAAGTCTGTTTTATCAATTATACCTTCACCATAGCCTTACAAAAGAATTTCAGCCCAAGACTAAGGCATCTCCTCATTCTCCTCCCACATGGGATTTGACTCCTTCTTCACTGACCTTGGTGACTCCATGTTATTTTCTTTACGTGTCTTCACCCTTTCCTTTTTCTCTCACTTGGGAGAGGATTGATGCCTTCAACTTCAATCTGTGCACTAAAACAGTTAATATCTCACCCTGGCCTATAGATGGTTACATGACCTCTGCCAGGCAGCAGCCATTCTGGCGGCATGGCTGTTTCCTGGCCCCTGCCACGTTCAATTACAGCTGTGGGGCTGCTTTTCTGCACAGGGCTGCAGAGCCACCTCTGTTCTCAGCTGCATGATTTTCTGCAGTGCAGCAGAGCAGGGCCCGGCCCGGCCGCATGGGCCCCGCAGCAGAGCAGGGCCCGGCCCGGCCAGGCCGCATGGGCCCCACAGCAGAGCAGGGCCCGGCCCGGCCAGCGTCCAGTAACCTGTTCGAAGGCCGGAAGCAAGAAAGTTTTTCCCAGGGCTTGTTCATCTTTAAGTGTGATTTCACAAAGGCATATTGAGCTCTCTTAAGTGGTTTAACGGGGTGTCAATATTCAAAACTAGCCAGCTGATTGGTTCTGCCAGGTCCAAAGGAAGCTCCTAAGGTCCTTACAGGGAATCACTTCCATAGCTGATGATTTTTTTTTCCTTAACTAAGAATTAAACTACATTAAACCATGACAACCAATTATTCACTTCCCACTCACACTGCGAATACAGAGGAAGAGCACTTGGATTTTCTAGCTCTCACTATCAGCAGTTTAACAACAGGACTATATTCCCGCTCATTCTTTGAAAACTTCAACAGAGAAAAAAAGCAAGAAAGCTATACACATAAAATCAGCATTTCCTCTGATTTCCATTTCTACATTAAGATTGACTAAAAGCAAAAGTTATTTCCATTTCATTCACCAGGATACAGTACTCATGAAAGGACTGAACTTTAGGCAAGTGACAGATAAACATTACCTTCGGATCAGAAGATGCTGCAATTCCCAAGTATAAATCACCATGTGCTATCTGCCATTCACAAAATTCTTCACCAACCTTACAAAAAACTGCTTTTTTGTAATTTCTTCCGACATGCTCTGATCAGATCTGTGGTTACCTCAACCCTTCATGCCAAACTGGCAATTAAATACCACACAGCTGATCACATTTCCCCCATCCATAATGAGATTGGAAGGAGAATCAGTGAAAAAGTAAAAATTCACGAGTTAAGAACAGCTTAATAATTAAAACTAAGTAAAAATTATTTTTATTTATTATTATCATAGAGAGAGAGAGATAAAAAAGCCCAGGTGATAGATAATACAAACTGTCATCAGCCACCCTTCTGGGTAACTCATCCATGTTATATCCTGGGCATGCCATTCTGTGGTATTGAACAGCCCTTCGGCCAGTCTGGGTCACCTCCCTCACAGGTTTTTGTGCATCTCCTTACTCTCAGTGCAAAACACTGAGAAGTACCTGATTAAGCACTATCTGGCAACAACCAAAACATCAGTGTGTTATCAGCATTATCCTCATACTGAATCCCAAACACAGCCCCTACCAGCTAAACACACAAGTTAGTATTAATTCTGCCAACTCATATGAGTACACAGTATCACGTCACCAGCATCACCTTTCCCTTTCCCATAACAGATGAAACACATTTCCAAAAGCATAACTTGATTTACCAATTAACTTGCAGTTATTATGTAAACACATGAAATTAAATTATCTATATAGAAAGTCAGTGTCAAAAGGAAACCTCTTACCAGCCATTTAATCCTCATTTTCTCTGTAGGTGAAGAGCATAAGAAATCGCAGTGCCTGTATTCATTCCTATAGGCTTCAAGCTCTCTCTTCTTTGGAATTAATATTTTTAATGTGAAAGGGTAAAAGTTTGAAATATTTCATATATTCCTTATGCAAAAGGGTAATGAGACAAAAAAAAAATCGATATCTAAGTGGTTCAGCCATGAGAAAAGCTGCAGGATTATTTTTGCCAATGTCTGATTTCAAGAACCAGGCATAACAATTTATGCAATAATAAGAAAGTTATCATTGCATAAATTACCATGATAAAAATTTCTCTTAACCAAAACTTCTCACCAAAATACACCAGTTTTAATGATAAGCTGCTCTAGAAGCAGTCATATACCAAATCAACTGAATATATCCTAGTGCTTTGACACAATGAAGAAATTCAGTTAATTTAAGGGTTGGTAATTGATCTAATAAACTATGATTAACTCACGCTGTCACAATCACACCTCGGCATTCTTGCCTGACTACCAGACTCTTAAAATCCTGTTTGCGAAGATACTCACAACATTATTCCCTTTTCTCTCTATCTAACTAAGTACACACTCAAGCATGTAACACACTGCACTGTGAGGAAACTCAATCTGTATCACAAGCAGAATTAATAAATTTCAACTAATTATGAACACATGTGTAGAGTATTAGAAATGCCGAATTTTTGCCCAGCTTCATTGCAGTGTAAAAAAAACAAATCCTGCCCTTCACAGATCTTATTTCTACCATCTACCATCTATCTTAGGGTCCAGGCCCCTAAACAATGAGCATACAGACCAGACAGCTGTATTACTTTCAGTAGAAATAAACTATTCAATCCATGCTTTTGTGTAACCTTCTTCCTCAGTTAAAAACACCTTCTCATTATCTTACTGAGTAAAGCACAATGTTTGCAAGAACTCCTGAATATTCTTAAGAATATTCAACCATATAACATCTTTCAATCAGGCAGCACAAAGATCATAAAGGCTATGAAGAATTTGCTATGCTAGAAGTCCATTAGATGTTTCTACTAATTTTATGGTTTCTTAGTAACTCATCATCTTCTTTATAACTATGATCTATCAGTTGTAACTTCTTATCTGTTTTACAATTTCATTATTGCATTTCTTCATTACAGCACCAATGTGAAACAGTAGGCAAGAGGTAAGTACTGAGCTACAATGTCTAAATTTAACACAAAAAATAACACTATGCTACAAACTAATCAGAAAATGTTGGCCTTCCAATTCAATTCTATTAACTTCTAACGCAACATGCAATTCTTTCAAGGACTTTGTGGAATTCCGGAGTCCTACATTCTTTCTCCAAACAATGCCTACTTTTGGTATTTTTCTCACACACAAAAACTCAGTTATATCCTAGCCAAATCATTAGGACAAGAGAGCATAATATATACTCCAGTGTCATAGTAAAGAGGCTTCAGAGGCAGACAAAATCACAATTACTAGGAGACTATTCTAACACAAAATCTGCACTGCAATCATACTACTGCTGACTTAATTATTGCACTTAGGTGTATATGTAACTACTTATTTTGTGATAAGCTGTACAATCTAAGAAATAAAACTTCCAGAGCTTCTAATGACTACTACACAATGAAAATGTCAAATTATTAGTAAATCCAAAGTTATAAAAACAAGGCAAACATGCCCAGGATGTACTTTATGAAATAGAGAGAAGAGTAATATGTATATAGGGAAATTTTACAGTTATTCTAAGTCCCTCATATCAGCATTGTAATTAGACATTTTCTGTCCCCTTGCATGACAGTAGTGCAAGCTGAAAAAGATGCCCATAATTACCTAGAAAAACAAAGGGTAATGTGAAAAAATGTGAACAAACCTCACTCAAATTATCATGCATTAGTACTTTAAGTAACATTGAAAGAAGATTTTTAGCTAATCATGGGAAAGCTTTAGCCAAACAAGCCCGAGCTATGAACCTGATCCAATAAACTCCACAGCCTGTCCATAAACCTTCAATTTCTTATTGACCAAGTAGTCTGCCTATGTCTTAAAAATGTCTGATTAAACAATTCAGAATGTAAACAAAATACAAGCATGTAGTTTGTCCAAAGTTGCCAGCTAAACAGCTAAGTTATCTAGCCAGGAACTAGGTTCAAGAACCTGATCCTTCTTTTGAAAAGTTTACAGCCATTGCAAGGCCCTGTTAAAACCCTCAAATCATCAGCTAGGAGAACATCAATGCTATATTAGTCTTAATACTGCAGAAGTGAAAACATGAGGTCAGAAAAGTTCAATCATCCACATCTATGCCAGTATGTAGCCCAAGAAATCTGATGAACTAAAAATGCCAGAGTTCAACACTAGAAAAGCTCACATAGAGCAAGATGAAATCTCATTATTGCTACAATGGTTTACATAATCCAAGATGGAAACATATTTCACTGATTATGATGACAGGAAAAGTGCTTTTTAAACAAATCCTGCAAAATCTAAAGTGCATGGCTTGTACAGACATAATAAACCTGATACTGAAGAACAGAAATGTGCATTACATGCTTGATAACACATTTTAGTCCACATGTTTTTTGGTAATTGCAAAATCTACGTAATTGTTTCTTCTGTATCCTAAGAAAAGGGAAAGACCTCTATACCCCATCACAGCCTTTACAAATTAGTACTAGGCAGCTACAATTTCCAGCCTGCACTGCCAAAACATTGAACTGCTTCTTTGTAATGCCCACATACTAGAAAAACAGCATATGTTAATTTGCAGTTAGTTAAAAGGCACAAAAACCTGTAGCCTTCACTACATTAAACCAACTTTTAGTATTACAATAGTCTCTCTCCACCTTAATATTATGCTCTGATGGCTATACACTTCTTTTTGCTTCAAGTCTAAAATAAACTAACCAGTACTGTGAAGTCCACTCACCATCAGTGGGGAATCCAAACTTTCTGGCTCCAGACTACAAAAGACTTTACAAAATAGCTCTTCCTAAGATGCATCTCTTGACTGCCTGCTTAGGGCAGTCCCCTCTACTGAAAGCACTGTTGAAAAAAACGAAAAAGCACAGACTAATACATCTACTTTGCTATTCACAAAACTATTAGCTAACATGGAAAAGCAATAAATAACTATAGGCCACTGCATCATAAAATAAATGTGTTCATATTTTGAAAGATAAGATTATTTTAATCTCTGTGTTCTAATAAATAAAATTGCAATGTACACAAGCTTTACTCTACTATCAAAATTAAACAAATTACATAAAACAAACTCCAGCAGAAGAAAAAAGTATGAAGGAAGATGGGAAAAAATCAAATCTCTTAACATCATCACTTCTCACAGATAAATTAAAACACACATTTTTTAACTTTTCTTCCAAATTTTCACCCACACTAAATATAGGACAACAAACATTTGAAAGAATTCATCCTGGGAACTTTTTTTCAGTAGATAACAAGGAAACAAACTTGTCCAGAGAAAGGCATGTACAGGAAGGCCCAGCTTTTTCTTTTTTTTTTTTTTTTGAGGCTGTTTTGCAAAATAACCATGTTTGAACCACCAGCTCTGCATAAGCAGGAAAGGAAAGAAGTAGTAGAAAATTGTGCCTTAATCTATATTAGTTTCAGCAGCAATTTTACTTAAAAGTAAAAACTCTGTGAGTAGATTCATCAGTTTTAAGAAGTTGTTAGCATTCTGTAAGCAGGTACCATCCAACCCCTTGTACTGTTCAGCAAAGCAAATTCAAAAATCCAAAAATATTGTATTGGCACACTTTCAGGCAACTGGAAACACAAAAGCACAGTTTGCATGTTCAACTGTTACTGGGCATGCAAATAGTTAATCCTCAGTGTAATTTGGGTTTGCATACTTATGTTTGAATTGTTCCTTTAATAATGGTAAATGTGCAAGCAATTATGTCTGCCTACTTTATGTTTCTGGCTTCAAAAGAGATCCTATCCATCGGGAATTCCAAATCTGTTACTTAGGTTATTTGACTGTATTAACAGTGAAAATAAATATATTTATATTATGTTTATATATATTTATATATATATAAACATAATGCTTTGTATTTGTGATATAAGGCCAAATCTCATGGTTAGGTATGAATTCCTCAGATATTCATCATCATCAGAAAGACTCAAGTTTATAAATGTTAGGAGTATTGAAGATTTTAAAAGATTCTACAAACTTACGACACCAAGAATCTGGGTAGACAACCATATTCTGAAGATCCTGAAACCACCTCTATTTTACCACAAAGATCTGAATAGTTTGCAAGCTTCATTACAAGCTTAAATTTCTATGTCTGGTACTACCCTACAGCAACAATGTTTCAAAATTATAAATTGGTTTAACTTGAGCCCATAAATTTTGAACAGAAAAATGACCTGAATTCATTCCTAGATATTCTTCTCCCACACCAGACTCACAGCATGAAAAACATCTTGAAATAAGTGATCTGGAACAAAGGGCAAGGGAAAAAAAATTACAGAAAAATATTTTTCTCATTTTTATCTGCTACCCGTGACTCAAGAGTTTCTACTTTTTATTATGAAAACACAGGTATGAAATCCATAGTCCTAAATAAAAGCAGCATGTAACAGCCTCCAGCAATGGCAAAAGCAAGTTATCAAGAACCTAACTAGTCTCCACATCTTCATGATTGCTAACAGCAGGTATCTAGATATACGTAAGTGTTGGGGTAGATTATAATACATGTTTTCAGAATGCCATCTCATTCTTCAGCAATGTATATACCAAGGAATCCTTAAACAAAGAGGATATTACTACATTTTGCAAAGTGTGATGATTTTTTCCCCACGATTTTGAACTTCTGTAAGCCTTTAATATCCAAAACATTTCATTATGACGCATTCTACAATCAACAACATGCTAAGTGATATATTTTCCTCTGTGTATGTTGAATTTTCACATTTTAGTTTCATCTCATAGCTCATGTGCATTCTGAGAGTAACTATCTAACTGCTCTTATCTACCTTCAGACCATACAGGTCTTACAGATCTTCACCATGGTCTCACACTGTCTTTCTCCTAAGCTGAAAACTTCTAGTCTCACCACAGAAAATCCATTCCATATTTCTGATCATCTGGATCTCTACCGTTCCAGAAAATTACTTTTAGTCAAGGGAAAAGAATATCCAAGCTGAAAGCACTATTTAAGATGCAAGTAAACCATCAACTGACACAATGGTGTAACATTTTCAAATTTGGGTGTAGCCCTTAAAAAGTCCAGACAGTGGTTTGGCCTAAATCTCAGTTTTCAAAAAGCTAATTTACAAGTACCTAAAATTTCAGAAAAATATTCATTGCTAATGCAGCCTATAATATTGCTAGGGATAGATGTGAACTCCTTCCCAATTAAGCACTTTTTAAAGCACAGTTTTAGTAGGTCTGTCATTTCTGCCTATATGGCATTTAATTAACTCCTCTAACAAGTCTCCTCCCGAAAGATACCCCTACAGCTCTTATAACCCTTATAGGTTGTGTGCAGAACCAGGAGATTAACTCAGGTGTCCTTGTGTGTACCTTCCAACTCAGGACATTCTATGACTTCACAAGTCTTTAAAATCAAAACATATATCTTTTTTTCAGGGATATGCTACAGCAACTGTGATAATAATTTTCACAAGGAACCACTATACAGCAAATCCTTTATTAGAAGCTGAATATGGACAGCATGAAAGGGGAAGAAAAAGACAAAACAAAAAAACACCAAACACATAAATGAGGCTCTATAACCTGAGAAACAGAAAGATGGACTTCTCTCTCTAAACCTGCTTACTTAGGGAACACCTGAAACTGCATTTCTGCACTACTAAAAAAATTCCCCTTCAGTGTGAGCACTTCCATCCTCATAAAGGATTTTGTAATTCAAAGACTAGTTCCAATACCCCTGCCCTCACATTTTGGCCTAATTTACCACAGACCAAATATCTAGTGGCCAAGCCACATCCAGTAACATCATGCCTTTCTGTTGTTATGACTGAAAGCACACATATGGTCAGCTTGCATGACCAAAAGCTCACTCCAGACTGATCCCAGGCCCCTGAAATTACATACTATTTAACAGGAGTGGCAGATCACCCAATGAACTCACTGAATGCTATCTGGCAACTACATGGCTCTTACCCATAATAATTCTTCAGACAAAAGGAGTAAGTTCAACTTAAAGGGCCTTAAGGGGAACCCTTATGAGGAGCAGCTAAGGCCTCTGCTCAGTCTGGAGACAGGAGACCGAGGGGAGATGTCATTGCAGTCACAACTTCCTCATGAGGGGAAGAGGAGGGGCAGGCACTGATCTTTTCTCTGGGGTGACAGTGACAGGACCTGAGGGAATGGCCTGAATCTGTGTCAGGGGAGATTTAGGTTGGATATCAGGAAAAGGTTCTTCAACCAGAGGGTGGGTGGACACTGGAATGAGTTCTCCAGGAAAAGTGGTCACAGCTCTAAGCCTGAGAGCATTGTCCTGAGAGCATTTGGACAATGCTCTCAGGCACATGGCATGATTTTTGGAGTTGGACACAAACAAAATTACGGATAAAAGTACTCATACTTGCATAACTCAGTTGTACAACTGCTCACACAGACAAAGCCAACAACTCAACTGCCATGTGCAATTCCACAATTGTAAACAGGTGAAATTAAGTTGGAGGAAAGGGTAAGACTGCAGTAGAATTAATTATGACATACGGTGCCACTTATGAAACCTGAAGTAAACTTTAAGTCTTCATATAACAAAACTACAATAAATGTTCATTTATATTGGGACTTTGGACCAGCAAATTTTTATTAATGTCTTCGTTATATGATTTGATTACACAACAATTACTACCCTCCAAGTATAAAATATTGCATGTCTTCAAAATATCCTATGTCTTCTGTGATTCTAAACAAAAATCAAGAGAAAAACTCATTACATCACTTGCTGATTTTGAGATATGAATTATCAAACTATCAAGTGACTATGGAGATTTTTACTAGAGAAGTATTAAAATCTTAACATTTCAGAACATCACTTTTTGAACCATCCCTGTGATCATTCAGAGATCTTGCAAATACCTTATATTAACAGGTAATACATCTTCCCTTTGAAGCTCCATGTATACTGAATTCTTGTTTCAAAAGCTGTTACAGTGAGGCTTTTTTAATTTATACTGGAGGTGGTAGGATGGAAATACCACCTTCAATAGCACCACAACCCTATTCACATTCTGTTCAGCATAATGCTGATGAAATATATCTCACTAAAAGAAAACTAAGAAAAAAATTGAATATCAAAGTGAATTACCTGCAGAACTAAGAATTAGACCAACTAAGAGCTGTTTAAACCCAGAAAGTCCTTAATCTATAACCTATTTGACCCAATATTTTATAATACAGTTAAGCATAAAATTGCATTTTTAAAAAATTACTATGTTTGCTAATATTACCTGAAGAATATTCTAATAATGAGCAGTTGACAACATAATTTTATTATTTGAATGCAATACTGATTGTGCACTCAGATTTACTGCAGAACTATTTATTTGATTTGTTTAGAAATTAGCTCAAGAGATACAAAATACTCCATGCAATACTCAGCAATAATTAAAGAGTAAAACTTACAGGATTTGATTTTTTTCCCCCTATTTTATGGTATTTGCCATTAAAAAAAAAAAAGACATCGGAGACAAAAATCAGATTAGGTTTTTTTAAAACAAGCACTGACCGAAGACTTCTCTCTCATATACTTTATTCCAGCTCTGATCCAACAGCTATTTAACTATGTCTACATATCTGAGTGATACATATTGTTTCCTGGGTCAATCCCTAGAAAGGAAAATGCTAACACCAACACCACTCCAAACCTAAGCTGGAGAAAAAAAACAGCATGAGGGCCAGTAGTTCAACTTACTCTCATTTTAACTACTGAAGCAGGAATCATATTTGTGTTTTCCATCTTCTCGTGTTTGGAAAATACTTCTGTGAAGCAATGCCACCAGCTACTTATGACAGTATAAGCAGAAATAAAGGTAAAGCCCAAGACCAATTTTATCCCATAGACACAAAAAAAACCCCATGGCATTAGGCGTCACTAAGTTTCTTTCTTGTGGAAAAAGTGATTCTGCTTAAAAGGTGCTGGTTTAGTAGCCACTAAATAACTTCAGTTCCTATAGTTGGTAATTCTCAGGAAAGAATCATAAAGCTGCACTTCAAAAAGTAAAATATAAATGCCGTTTATTCTCTGAGGTAGTATAATTTTTTTAAACAACACACGGACACACGAGTATTTTTCCTAATATAGTTAACCTATGAGAAATAATATTTCGCACACACTTCCCACTCACTTTCTCAGCTAAAATCAGAGGAGAGTAACCTCATCAAGAGAAGACTAGTACCATGACAGAGAGATCTGATCCCACAACCAGCTTCGAAAGCGTTTTACAACCACGGACAGATGTGGAACAGGCGCTTAATTCGGTTCTTCACTCAGCACACAACCCTGAAGTCTTAGCTACATGCAGGAACGAACGAGCTGCATCAACAAGAGACTACCTGGAAAGCCCGCAACAATTTCATCAAATCCCTGACAGACATGAAGAGAGAAAAAGGTCTATTTCACTCCGTCCACGCACTTCGACCACGCGGAGAACCCGCCCGACCTCCCGGAGAGCTCCCGCGGCAGTCCCGACCCAGAACAGCCGGCGGCGAGCAGGAACGCCAGATCCACTTTTCCCACTGCTGCCGGTTTCGCTTCCTCACCTCGGTCGCAGCCGCCACCCTCTCGTCCGCGGCGCAGAGCCCCCGCACCCATCCGCTGCCGGCGCGGGGGCTGCCGCGGGACCCGTCGCGCCTGCGGGAGCTGCCCGGCGGCACTTCGGCCGCTCCGCCCCGCGCCCCGGAACCGGGCCCGTCCGGAGATGCCCCGCCGCCGGGACCCGCCGCGCACCCCCGCTCCGACCTGGCCCGACGCACTTCGGCCGCCCCGCCGCCTCCCCCGCTCGCCCCCAGCCCCATACCTCCGCGCCGCACACTCGCGGCCGCCGCCTGGGCCAGCTCGGCGCTGCCTCCGCACCTGTCCGGGAGAGGCTCCAGCGGGCAGGCGCGGCCGGAGGAAGGGATAAGGGGCGGGGCGGCGTGGGACGGGAGGGGACAGGACGGGACTGGGCAGGGCAGGGCAGGGCAGAGCACAGCAGGGGCAGGGACAGGGACAGGGACACGGACAGGGACAGGCCTGTTCCCTGCCGCCGCCGGGTCCCCCGTTCCCTCGAGGCTGCCGCTGCCCTGCCGTGCCCGCACAGCAGGCACCTCGCTCCCGGATTTCGGATGACAGCTGCTGGATGCGCACGCGCGCTCGCAGGGGGCAGCGCACGTGACCCAGGGAGCGGCGCCCGGCGCGTCACGTGCCGGGAGGGGGGAGCGGCGCTTCCGGGCGGGGCAGCGGCGCTGTGGGAAGGCGGAGCGGGCGCCGCGGGTCGGGGCGGCCTGGCAGCCTTCTGGCAGCCTTCTGGGGCGGACCCACCGCTCCGGCGGCCGGAAAGGGCCTGCCCGCTTCTCTGGGCCCGGCCCGTGAGCAGCCGGTGCGCCCAGCCGGACGCACCCGGGGAATATGCCAGCGCAAAGCTTAGAGCGTAGTCGGTCTGTTAGAGAATCACAGGTTGGAAAAAACTTTTTGAGGCCGTCGAGTCTAACCTACCACCGAACACCACCAAGTCAGCCAGAGCGTGGCACTGAGTGCCAGATGTTTTCTTAATCGCCTCCGGGGGCGGTGACTCCATCACCTTCCTCTGAAACCGATTCCACTAATAACCCTTTTTGTGAAGAAGTCCCTCTACACTTAGGCGAATTGGCAGGACCTTTCAGGTCCGTAGGAACAGTGGATCTCTCAGAGCAAGCTGCAAGGTCGACATGGTTACACTAATCAATCTGTATGCCATAGTGTCCCCTATCAATCAGTACTGCTGTACAAATGTGATTTTGTTTGCAAAAGTTTAATGTTGCTTTTGGTGGCAAAGGCCCATAGTGATCAATGCGGTGTCTTTCCGTTCTGAAGTGCCATGGCGCAGTATAATTTTGACTGTTTCAGATGCTGCTAAAATGAATCAGACTGTGGTTTAATCACTGTGTGATATGCTTTGACTTTTCTTACTCATCAGTAATCTATGTTAATCTTTTATTTTGCTTCTGCTTGCTGTGTTCTAGAAAGTAGTGAAAAACAACCAGAATATGACTGAAGGACAATACCACTTGAGTCCTTCCTCAAATATATCTATTATGTTAAAAGAAGTTATAGTTACATTCATCTTTGAGAGTCAATGACATTTTTTAGTACTAAAGAAGCCTGAAAATATAGAACTTTCTGGGCTTTTTTTTGTTTTGTTTTGGTTTTGGGGTTTTTTTTTTGTTTGGTTTGTTTTGGTTTTGGGTTGTTTTTTTCTTTTTGAGGGGAGCATACCTACTGCTGTAATTTTGCTGTTATTTTTTCATTTGAACACAGTATTATGCACTAGCAAAATTTGTGCAGCTCTATCTCTGAATATCTCTGTAGGGCACTACTATGTCTAGCAGTGCCTAAAATTAATCTTCCTCTTCTGCCTAGGGAAACACATTTCATATCACTTACCATGAGTAGAAGAAACAGAGGGAGTCATTTGCCTTCTTCTTTAAACCGTTGGTGGGGTTAATAAAATACTTGTTTAATGCTTACAAGAAAAAAGTACAGCTGAGTGCAGTTTCTCATTGTTACCCGCTTGCTAGTTCACTATGAAGCAGAAAAGATTGATGACTTTTACATTGTTTTCAAATGTGATCTCTAAGACTCATGCAGAGTATTTGTTGAAGAGAAAGTACAGCAATAACTCTTGGAAGTATTGAATCAAGACTCTCCTCATCTGTTCTTTCAGGTTTCAACTCTCTGTGAGGCCACGAAGTGCCCTGGAGTGTGGTGAAGTGTTGCCAAAGTGTGCACCTCCCACAGCCACTGGCTCAAGCAGCCCCAGCTTACGGACTAAGGGTGCACATGGGTAGTGTGAGAGCATTAATCTTCATAGTGCTGTGACTATGCAAAGCTATGCCTTGACATCATTTTTCAAAGCCAGGAGCTAAAAACTTCTGTTTTGATAGGTGGAAGTAAGGACGGGGGCCTTTTTCAGAATAGTTATGGAGCAATGTGTGATCAATAAATCAGCATTTTGGCTTTATTAAACCTCTGTGGCACAGTATTTCCAGTACATGCTTGTCTTGCAAGAATGTATCTCAAAGCACCTGTGAATTTGCTGGCATGTTCTACCTGGAAGGAAGAATCTTTTAATTACTGAGGTATAAGTAAGCTTTTCTGCACTTTCTTCCTGCCTTTCATATTTTGGGCTATGCCTTAAGGTTACTGTTAGCTAGTAACAAAAAACCTGGTACCATGACAATGACCTCTAAAAGAAAAGGATAACCTGTAAGTTCCCTTACCTGTGTTTTAAGTTGCTGATGCAATATCTAGGCAGCACAAACAGCACAAACCTCTGAACAACAACAAAAAAAAATAGTCTTTTTGCAGTCTTTTTGCTGTGTGATAGTGTATTTTCTCTATTTCACAGTGGTCAGGAACCCTCCTGAGGAGCTGACATCTGTTTGAGTTACAAATTTATCTTCCATGACACCTCTGGGTCCCTGTTTCAGTGTGGTACCACTCATGGTGAAAATTTTTTCCGCAATATGCCCTGAATTTCCTATGTTGAAATGAATGTGCTTGTCTTGTCTGATCACTGTGTTTTTCCAAGGAAGCTCCATCTGTTATAGATGGGTAATATGATGATTCATTCTCGCAGTTAAGAGGTTAATATTTTGTGTATGTTAAGAGAAGTTCCACTGAGGTCATTGTTTGTAGTTTGGACGTCCACTGTTCTCCCCAGAGTCGCCTTCCCCCCTCTGCATTGCTGTCATCAGACAGCCTCGGCTATCGGGAAGGCCTGTTATAGGGAGGTGGGGCATATTTATAGGTGACAACACCTGGCCTCCAATCAAGTAGCAAGGATGAAGTCTCCACCAATGGGCGGTGAAAAAGCAGTTGACTGACAGCTTTGGGCGGGGCAGTGTTGCCTGATGCACCAGCAGGGGTATAAAGGGCGGAGCCGCCATTTTGTAGATGAGCGCGTGGTTGTTGGTCATATGCTTACAGAGCTCTGCTCTTTTTCCCTCTTCAGTCCTTTGTTGTACTTGTAAAGGTTTAACAAGCCTTGAAAATTTTAGAAATGAGCTTTTGTTTCTCACACATCTTTTCTGTGCTACCCACTGGCTTGTGGTGGACAGCAGTAAGGTTGTCCTAAGCCCTCATCCTCTTAAGGCTGAACAAACGTAGCTCCCTCAGTTACTTCTCATATTCTCCACTCCCTGACAACTTTGTAGCCTTTTGCTGAAAGTCTGGAAGCATGTCAATGTCCTTTATTGTACTGAGAGTTGAAAACTGGTCACAGCATGCTATTTCACCCAAATTGTAGCAGAATATTTTATTTTGGATTTAAATGTAGGTCATTTCCATATCACATAGCAGCAACACTAAAATATTTTTTCAGGATTTTAAGTAATGTATTTGCTTCACATTGCAGTCACATAGCTATCTAAAATTATTTCAGATGTACGGAATGCTGGCTTCTAAAATCCCACTGCAATACTTCTTGAAACACATGAGATGGCAGCAAATACCAGAAACAAAGCACTGCTGGTCCAAAGCAGAGAAGCTTATGCCAGTGGGACAGATTTTGCCCTGCTCCTGATACAGTTATCTAGAGTGTGGGGATTGCTGCAACTTCTGTTACTCTACATTGAGTTATAAATTACAGTGTGAGTACTGGCTGTTTAAATGTAATAGTATGAGAAATATTCACAAATGTCAGAGGGTTATGTCCAAAAAGGAGACAGAGGAGTCCTTCAGCTTTATTCAAATAAAGTGAGAAGGTCCTCTGGGGCACACACCCACAGGGTTTTCTCTCCTAGGGTTTCAGAGAGCACAGCCTCCTTTTATCCTAAACACCCTGCCACATGTTGTTCTCTTAATTTCCCCATTGGCTGAGGTACTAGGAAGGTACAACTTTCCTGAACCACCTAGCACATATTTCCCTCCAAAATCACCTGCCACATATTCCCCCCTTGTACCTATTATTTCACGCCTAAGTTCAGAAGTTCAGGCTTGTGCAGACCCTTGTTTGGGCTCTGAAATAACCAGTTGCCCAAACTTAGTACAGACAGTAAGCCCCATTCCAAAGACAATACCCATACCTTCTCTAATCACATTATTTGTAAAGACATTACCACACATCCTTCTTCTCAATAGTCACTGAAAATTTCTGTGGCCTGTATATTTCATTAAGAGTATGTAGTTTGGTAAAGTTATATAACAGAAGAAACAACTTCTTTTTTTTTTTTTTAACTGTATATCTTCTATCTTTTGCATCTTTTTCATCATGTTTTTAAAATATTGACAGCAATATATAACCTTCTAACTCCTAATGTTCTGAAAATTAATTCATTCAGATTTCATTCGTGGATCTCTGTAGCAGTTAAACATTTCCATGACAGGAGGATAAAGTTAGGCACATTTTAACTGGGAATTATAAACTGTAAAAACACTAGCAGGACAAATAGGGAGTAAGTTTATCCAAGGATACAGTTGGTAGCTATCCTTCTTCCAATAATGTCATTCTGTCCAAATGAGAAGTATTTTGAGTTCTCTGTCTCAGAATCTTTTTGATTTATGTAGAAATTCCCAGAATATCTATGCACCTCTTACAAAGGCCAGACTAGATAACTTCCAAGTTGAGGATTCACATTAAATATTTATTTCTGTTATGTGTACTCTTGACATTTTATTTAAACATAGAGGGAACCTTATTGTATTTAACATTAATCACTTTCATTAGAAACAATGTTTCTTTCAGCTGACAGCTCTTTTGCTTAAAAAATGTCAGGATAAAATACTCCATACTGTCTCTGCAGGGCTGTAGTGCTTGAACAGTGCATTTCATGTCTACATAGGCATCAAGTCTCTGAGCCCTGGATTCTGGTCTCCCAGCCAGTTCAGCCAAGCAGGCAAAGGTTGATTATTTGGTGACACTAGATTTTTTATTTTTTTGTCATGTTCTTGCTGCTAGATTTATGGAAAATCTGTTCTGACTTCCAGTAGTACTGGACAGATGGTCAAGAGTCTTAATTGTACCGTAGTGTGAAAGGGATAAAAAATTAACAATATATAATCAGGTCACCTTGTCTCCCCTCTGTGTCAACTAATTTGTCTTCTTTTCAGTACACTGTTTTCTGACCTGTATTTAATGATTTTAATCAAAATTTTCACAGTATCTGTCCATTTTGTCTGCAGTACCTATGTGACTTTAATGGGCTTCAGTAGTTTTACACGATTGACAGACTATTCCATGATAATGACAAGGTGAAGATGAATATTCAGAGGAGGAAAAAAAAAAAATAGAACTTTTTCTTGCCTCCACTGTAAATAAATAATGGAATTCACATACATAGGTTTAACTGAAAAGAAAGCAAATACATCTTGTCATTAAGTACCTCACACAGGTACTTTATACTTCCTGTGAATTTGGTTTGTTGATGCCATTCACTGAAACGTGGAAAAGTCTTTCAATTTATAAATTAGGCATATACCCAAAATGGATTCCACTTAGATAAAAGTTCATATGTTAGGGGAACCAAAATATTTGTATTGGGAAAGTGGTAGAGATGGCAGGAGCACTGAACTCAGGATGTTCATGGTCTCTTGCTGTATGTAGAAACTGTGCTTTACTTTGGAACAATAGGTGGCAGTCTTTATCTTCAGCTTGTCTCATCTCCAAGTAGTTAAGGTGTCTTTCTTCTACAAAAAATAGCTAATATGCTTAGACAGCAATAGCAGAAAGTAAGGCTTGGCTATGTTAGTAATCAAAATAAACAAGCTAAAAATTAAACTTCTCTAAAGTGAAGTCCACACAGAATCTGATAAATATGAGCCTGAAAACAAGTGACATTTAATCATTACTGTCCTTTTTCTGCATTTGTGTGATTTGAGGGCTGAACTGAGAGAAAATGATCTCTTTGTAAAGCCCTCATCCAGAAATATATTCTGTCCTTTCTTACTAAGCAAGTGAATATGAGAGGTTTTTTTCACTGTTGTCTTGAAGAGTGTGTGTCTCTGCCCAAGAAGAGTCATGAAGGAGAAGAGAGGAAGCAGTAGACAGCAACCAAGTAAGTACTGGCTCAAAGATACTATGAAAAGAGCTGAAACCCCAGTTTAGTCTGCAAGACTCCCCAAAGTAATTTGAAACCATGAAAATAAATTGGTTTGTAAGAACTACTTTGGCAACTTTTTCCACTGAAAAGAAGATGGATATGGACTCTGTCACAAATTGACTAAAAAGAAGGGTCAACCACAAGCAAAGTCTGCTGCACCCATGTTCATAGATGGAAATTAGGAAAGCTTCTTTACCAAAAAAAAATGTTTAAAAAGCATTGCTTCCATCACTTGCAGTGTTTATTCTTTGTCTTTATGTCTTTAAAAACCCTTTATGTGATAATATGGAAGGTATTTGGAATAGCTCTACCTTCAGGTCGCTGAACAAGTATAAAGGAAGAAAGTAACCAAGTGTATACAACCCAAAGTATTGCATCAGAGTACTATTTTCTAGAACTTGCACTGTTTAAATTTCTTCAGAAACTGGAAATTGAATACAAATTTTACTAGCTGGAAGTTTCCACACTTAAAATTTTAATTTATGTTCTACATTGTAGAATTTTACAGCAAGATATAAAAGGTTAGCATTTGTAGAGGAAAAGAGTACAAAGTTAAGATAAAAGTTACGAAAAAATTTTGGCTGACTACAGGTTACATAGGCAGAATCTTTTAGTAAAGAAGTTGTGATTTGTCAGTAGTCATAATGAATATGAAATGTACAAATCATCTTTGACCAACCTGATCTCCTTTTATGACCAAGTGACTCACTTGGTGGATGCAGGACAGGCTGTGGATGTTCTCTGTTTGAACTTCAGCAGGGCCTTTGGCACTGTCTCCCACAGCACACTCCTGGAAAAGCTGGCAGCCCCTGGCTTGGACAGGAGCACTCTGTGCTGGGTTCAGAACTGGCTGGGTGGCCGGGCCCAGAGGGTGGAGGTGAACGGTGCCACATCCAGCTGGGGCCAGTCAGCAGTGGTGTCCTCAGGGGTCTGTGCTGGGCCAGCTCTGGTCAATATCTTCATTGACATGGATGAGGGGATTGAGTCCTTCATTAGTAAGTTTGCAGATGACACTAAGCTGGGATCATGTGTTGATCTGTTGGAGGGTAGGAGAGCTCTGCACAGAGACCTGGAATGGTTGGATGAATGGGCAGAGTCCAATGGGATGGAGATTAATAAATCCAGGTGCCGAGTCCTGCATTTTGGCCACAATAACCCCCTGCAGTGTTCCAGGCTGGGGACGGTGTGGCTGGAAAGGGACCTGGGGGCACTGGTGACAGCCGACTGGACATGAGCCAGCAGTGTGCCCGGGGGCCAAGAAGGCCAAAGGCATCCTGGCCTGTGTCAGGGACAGTGTGGCCAGCAGGAGCAGGGAGGTCATTCTCCCCTGTACTCAGCACTGGTGAGGCCACACCTCGAGTGCTGTGTCCAGCTCTGGGCCCTCAGTTTGGGAAGGACCTTGAGACGCTTGAGCGCATCCAGAGGAGGCAACGAGGCTGGAGAGGGGCTGGGAACACAAACCCTGTGAGGAACGACTGAGGGAGCTGGGGGTGTTTATTCTGGAGAAAAAGAGACTCAGGGGTGCCCTTATCACTCTCTACAACTCCCTGAAAGGCGGCTGCAGTCAGGGGGGATTGGTCTCTTTCTCCAGGGAACAACTGACAGAACCAGAGGACAGTGTCTTAAGCGGCACCAAGGGAAATATAGGTTGGATATTAGGAAAAAGTTTTTCACAGAAAGAGTGATAAAGTACTGGAATGGCTTTCCAGGGGCGTGGTGGAGTCACCGTCCCTGGATGTGTTTAAAGAAAGACTGGATATAACACTTGATGCCATAGTTTATTTGAGGTATTAGGGCATGGGTTGGCCTCGATGATCTTTAAGGTCTCTTCCAACCTAGTGATTCTGTGATTCTGTGAATTCTTGCATTTGAAGTTTTAACAATTCATTGTTTTGAGATTTAATGTAACTAAATATTGAAATAAATTTTGACTTTTCATTTCATAGTCCACAATGTGTTTCCTTTATTTTCAGTGTGGAAGTTTACACACTTATTTTAAAGGAATTTTTTAAAAATTGGTTAAATTCAAAGCAATGCTATCATGGTTCTGAGAAGAACATGAATTCAGAACCATTAAAGATTTTGGAATGTATCAACCAAGAAACTCATGAAGATTAGTACATTTTTGGTCTCACTCATTATTTGATTTGATGTAGCCTTTATTGTCCTTAGATATGGCTATCCATCCCGTTAATATTACTGTTAAAAACTCTACAACATCAGAGCACCAGAGGAAGTCCAAAAATATTCTTAACGTCACCTCACACTTTTTTTCCCCTTTTTTTCCCTTTTTTTTTTTTTTCTAGCTTTAAAACACTGAAGAATAGCATCTGCTGTGCTGGAATCAGAAAAGAATTAAAACAGCAAAATTTCTGACATGTGTGGAGTAGTATATTTATCCTGGATGATGATGATCTTGACTCTATTTAAAATGCCCAACATGACTTTGGTGAATTGAAAAAACTAAAATCAGTAATCCTAACTGCAGGATACATAAATATGATGTAATTTTTTTAAGAGAACTGCATCCAGTAGAAAAGTATATTGACGCAGTGCCAGAATCACCCACTAGCTCCCAACAAAGCGCCAGGAGTGGCTGTTCCCAGATTCAGTGCGATCTGAGCAACAGTAGAGCACGGCTCTACTGCGCTGAAAGCAGAGACAAGAATGAGGGAATCTTATAGATTCCAAGGTGGTTTATTACCAAGGAGAGTCCAGGGATGAAAGACCATGAGCCCTGGTGTGCAGGGACTTTTATACAGGGGCAGATCTAGGGGAGGGTGCATTTTTACTGACCCAAATAGTTCCAGTTCCTGGGGCTCGGTTGGTGCATGTGGTAGTTTTCTGGTCCAGTAGTCCCAGTCATCCACAGAGTTGAACTTCTAGTTTTTAGAGCTATGATCCCAGATCCGCAGAGCACAGATGGTATCCTCTGGTGTTGGCCACACATCCGTAAGTAACTCTATCATACAGGTGGAAAAAGGGTTACTCAGCTGGCCACTGAGAGACACATGGTCTCTCCTGTTTGTTGAGGTTAGCAAGGGTGACCCATATATTTTGCCTTGGTTGCAAGACTATCCAGGTGTTACTTGGAGGAAGGAAATAGAGACGGCTACAAGCTGTGAGCAAGGAGTATGTTATCCTCAGTCTTTTTAGGAGTCCTTGGTGAGTCCTTGTCTTGTCCTAGAATTGCTCTCTGGTTCTTCACTAGGTCCCCTGTTGGAGCTTCTGATGGTTCCTTGAGCTCCTCAAATGGCTGTAACTGAGGTTTGATATTCTTGGCTGGTATCCACTTCAGTCCCGCACCTGTGGACACACAGGCAAATCCCCTTCCCCAGGTGACAAGAGGGAATGCCCCTGAAACTTATAATTTACTTATTAAGTAAATTATATAGCTTATTGTTGGAGACTGCTTTAAGTAAAACTGCTTCAACTCTCCCAACCACTCCTGTAACATAAAAAGGATCAGTAACGGAATTAAAAGGAAACACAAATTTTGAAAAAACACAGATGACTGCTGTGAGCTCCACAATTTGTGGCGAGTCTTCCATGGGTTCAAGATCTGATTCCCATTCCTTTGTATTTGGATCTGCCTGGTAATCACAGATTTCTGGGATTTTCTTGAACCATCTGTAAAAAATGTAATCACAATAAGAAGGGTAGGGCAGGAGTTGTTGCATCTCATCGAGGGTCTTAGATTGGTCTTTTAGTTGCAAAGTCTGAGTTGTAATCATCTGCTCTGTGATTTTGTATCCAAGGTATTTCCAAGGAGGAAGCTGTTGAATCTTTCCCTTGGTGACAGTGAATCCAGCGTTCTGCTCCGCTGAGATGACGTCCTGGGAAGTTTCCTGGAGGGCTGGATGGTTTTCAACTGCTATCAGGATATCATCCATATATAATGGATGTGAAAAATCCATGGAGTGTGGATGTTTCTCCCAAATGGGAGACAAAATTTTAGCCATGTACCACTGACATATTCTGGGAGAAATTTTCATTCCTTGGGGCAGCACAACCCAGTGATAACTTTTTAAGGGTGCTTTCCAATTGATAGAAGGAACTGAGAAAGCAAATTATGGTGCATCGTCTGGGTGCAAATGAATATTAAAAAAGCAGTCCTTTAAATCAGTAATAATTAGGTTCCAGTTCTTGGGAATCATGGTTGTCAAGGGTAAACCAGGCTGTAGAGGTCCCATTTCCTCAGTAATAATATTAACTTCCTCAGGTCTTGGAGGAGGCGCTGTTTCTCACTATGTGGTTTTTTAATCACAAGTATGGGGATATTCCAATGGCTGGAAGTTGGAACAAGATGACCTTTGTCTAGCTGTTGTTTAACTACTTGTTCAAGCACAACCAGTTTCTCAGATGACAAGGGCCACTGATCAACCCAGATGGGCCACTTTGATGTCCAAGTTAATTTTAGGGTGTCAGGCTCATCAGCAGCCGATGTTAAAAATTTGTTTCCAGCCTTAACTCCCCACTGTGACGGTAAGTCCCTTCCCCACAAGACGATATCATCTTGAACCACAAATGGCTTGGTAGTGGCAACACATCCATCAGGGCCCTTAAAACTGATAGAATATAGGTTATGAAAGCTGGCACAGTAATACCTGACAAAGTGTCTAATGATGGAGTTGTGGTTCACTCTGGTGGTCAATGGCATTTGGAGATTAGTGTTATGTTGGCTCTGGTGTCAACAAGTCCCTTGAGGACAAAGATTTTCCCCATGTGGTTTGCAACACAGCTGATCTCTGGGTGTCCATGACTGATCCTCCTAGTCCAAGTGATGAAGGAGGAACTACTGTGTGGTTCAGGTAAGCGAAAAACTTGTGCAATTATTATTCCATGAGGAATGGAACACGGGGGATCAGGACACCTGGCAAGGACTGTGATTTCTTGGCTTGCAGTGTCTATTAGAACAGAAGGTGTCACATATAATCCTTCTGAGCTGGTCCCACTGATTCCTGTGATTAAGAACTTACGTGGCTGTTGTTCTGGGCCTAACTGTCCTGTGGAAATAGTATGATGCACGATACCCGCTGTAAGTACTGGCTGCGCAGTCAGCAGCTCCGGTCTGGCACCTGGGGGCACTGCAGCTGGGAGGTTAGTGATTATGCACCGTAGCTGTTGATTTGTGGGCAGCTGGTGGGCTCAGGCGTGCTTGACAGGGATGTTTGTGTCATCACACGCTGCTGTCCTGTGCTCTGCTGGCAGTTTCCTGCCTGTACTTGGCGAGAGTTTTTGTGCCTTGATAATGCTATTTACACCCACAATGCTTTTGTGACGACTTTGTTTTTGGCTCTTTCGCAAAATATCCTTACTTGCCACAATTTTGGCAAGGCCTTAGTTTTTGTCATTGCTGGTTTTAAATGGTCTCCTTAAAGGCTGTGGGAGCCTCTGCTAATACTTGCATTTGGAGCCTAGCAGTTTATTCTTGCTGTTTCCTGTTGTCCTCCTGAGCAGATGTTTGTGCGTTAGCAAGGACTTGTGCCTGGAGCACAGCAGAGCGCTCCGGAGCTGCTGTGCGGCTGCATGCCCCAAGCAATGGTGGGCTCAGGATCAGAGGGCAATGCACACAGTACCTTTCTACATTCAGAGGTAGCATTTGAGACCACTAACCATTTTCTTATTCATTGCTGCTTCCAGCAAATTGTTCTTATCTCAGCCTTTTACATCTCCAGTTCTTCTGTCCAACACATCCCACGGAAGGGCAAAGGGAAAGCAGGGGAGTGAGCGAGTGGCACATGTTTTCAGTAGTAGCCCTAAATTGGAGAATACCATTCCTAAACCAAGACACTAATCTGAAAAAAAGATATTGAACAAAATGAAAAGCAAATAGGAACAGTAGAGCAGAACCAAAAAAAACCCCAAACAAACAAACAAAAAACCCCAAACCAACAAACCCAAACAAACAAACAAAAAACCCCCCAAAAAACCAATACTAAAAAAAACCAAAACAAAACAAAAAAACCCCAAAACACAAAAACCCAATAGAAACAAGAAAATAATAGGTGTGCAAGGACAAAAAAATGACATAACTGAGAAAAGGATTATTATAATTAGTCAAAGCAAGACTCCCTAAATACACTGATAGATTTATTTTCCCAGATTAAGTATGGAAGGCAAATTTTTGCAAGAATTGGGTTTCTAGAGTCCTGCTTTCTGACACACTGTCTAGGTGCTGATTGCAGTCCTGTTGGAACATGGAACATCAATCTGCTATTCCTTCACAAAAATACTAATTGTAGGAAGAGGTTGCCATTGCAGCAAGTAGCTTTATTCCCCTTTGGGCAGAGTAGATGCCAAAAGGAAAAAGCATTCCAATTTTTTTTTTCAGTATTCCTGTTGTCCTGAGTAGAAATGTACAGATAAATTCCATCTTGCCTGGTTAATTTTTTTAGCTCTTCCATTTGTAACTCATAGTAATTTTAAATATTTTTTCTGACCCTTTTTCCCCCCTTTTTTGTCATCTGAAGCTTGACGAAGTATGGTCAAGTCATTTATATCTGATACGTGTTTAACAAAAAAATATGTTCACTGACAGAAAAAAATCCACATTTAGGAAAAAATTTAACAGGTTTGATCTTGCACAGTTACACAAATGTACACCCTCTTAGCAACCTCTCCTGAGCTGTGAGAAGCTGGAATAAATTTTTTTCATTGGGCTCTAGCACCAACCCTTGGACTGCTTAACTGATTTTTAAGCTAAAGAGATGTGGGACAATATAACCATGACCATCACAGAGGAATATAAAGCTACAAAAACATCAGAAACAAGTTGCACTTTGCACATAAGACCATTGTGGGAAAGGAGAGACTCAACTTCTTACTTTTTATCTATGGGAAAAAATGTTGGTAGCTATCTAGAAAGAGAAAAATATTATATTCCATATAAAATAAGAAGCAGCCATAGTGCAAGCTCTAGTTAATATGGTAGTGAAATGACTGTTAGAATATTAATTACTGGAAAAGCATCTGAACTATGCAAGAAATTATGGTAATAATTTCATTTTCAGAAATTTTTGTGAAGTAAAGAGATAAAATAAAGGCATTTTTCTAATAAATAGAAATATATTTGTACTCTCTACCAAATACCTATTCTGTATTTATTTAACTAAAAATATAAGTCATTTGACAGTCGTGGATAATCAAAAAACACAAAATATTAGCCACATTTCAGAACAGAATTGACCAATTTTGGAAGATGGTCAGCATTAAAATAGTGCTTTTCATTGTTGTTTTTCCTAATAACAGCTATAAAACAAATGTTTGTCACACTGTTCATTGTTATTTTTAAAACTGACATGTTATTTATTATAGCTTTGTGTATTATTTGTATCTTTCTCTGAGTCAATGCAAAGTGACACTCAGATGTAACATTTTGTACTTTCACAAGCCCAAGCACACAATGATAATATTTACTTAGAGGGAAGCTGGCAGATCCCCTCCCACCAAAAGCCTCCCTTGCTCCATCCAAATGTCTTTTCTGTGGTCCTTTATCTCCCCAAGCTCTTGAAAACTGGCAAAGGGGAACACTGTGATTTTTTGGAAGGAGAGGATTTGGAGGAGCATGAGGATTTACTCAACCCATAGCAAGTGAACAGGACATAGTTGACATCCCAACACATCCTACTTCTAAATCCTCTGTCAGAACAAGTTCATGAGGTACTGCAGGGCAGAGGAGCATGTAGTGAAATATGACTGGGTGATTGGATGGGTGGGAGTAGGAACAGATAGACACTGGGGGACAGAGATGGGGGGCACAAAGAAGATTATATTTTACATTAACTTTTTACTTGCTAAGAGTTTGTGATAAATTCCCTGGTAAGTATAATCATATGACTGATACTGTGTTGGCCTCTATAGGGTCTTCCTTAAGAAAAGGATTATGAAGAATCTTATTAATGAGAACAGGAAAAAATTACCATTTTTATATTACTTGATACCAAGTAATTTACTTCATATTTTATTGGGCAGAAAAAAAAACATTTGGCAGATGTCTCAAGGTACCCGGAGGGAAAGTTGTCAGTCTTTTATATCTGCATGGTTTTCTGAACAGGACTAAAACTTCAGATGAGTAAAATTATCTTACAAGGAAATAGTACCCTTAAAGCTGTGATTCTCAGAATTTTTTAGTTAAACAGGCTGTTGGAAATTCTCCAATTTTTGGACAGACTACTTTACTGAACATTTAATTGTTTTGTTGACAAATACTACTATTCATATCCATTTCCATATACATTAAAATTGCAGAGCCTTATACTTGTTTAAATTCTCTTACTACCGTGCTGGTTTTTTTGCATCTCTTCATCCATTTTTCATTTCTTCTGTTATTTCCTGCTAAATAATTGCTGACATGCTTGGGCTAATTTACAAATAAATGTTCTTAGAGAAACATGACACATACTCCTTGATGCTGGTCATAAATTTAAAATGTAAGGTAATAAATTTCCAGGTTTTCTTATCATCTACTTCTTTGTAATAGGTGACCTGAGTTTAATTATTTGTTTACTTCATATATGACTGAATGGGTTAATGAGATATGTCCAGGAGAGCAAAATTATTCTATTATTTTTATTTCAATGCCACTACTGCTTTTTATTACTTTAGGTGTTTCTGAGTGCTAAGTCCCATTTTAGAGTGCATATTGCTTATCTTGATTAAGAATTGCTTAGACAAGGAGGTACAGACTGTATTAGCTAGTACTCCTTGCCCAGTGTTTTCCCTACCAACGTGTCTAGACTGTTTCTTTGGAAAGACATATTTCTGGCTTTTAATTTTTTTCTACAGAATACGAAACTTCTGTTGGAACAGTAAGGAAAGTTATGTGGTTTTGTTTCTGGAGGCTCCTTATAATTACATCATATTATGTTTTAAAAAGCAGCTGCCATTCAGACAAGGAGGTGTGATTGTGCTCTTACCTTCTGCAAAATTTTCAGAGGCTGTATTTCTAGTTCACGGAAACCTTAATCAAGTCAAAAACAGATGTGATTTGATCCTATTATTTATTTCAACTTTTTTAAAAGATTACCAAAGACAGAATTGCATAATGCCATTTTGCAATTGGTTAACGTAAGCACAGAGATGATACATTTTAAATATTTGCACTTAGGGAGGCTAATATATTAGCACTGTTAGAAGATAGTGATTTTTAATGTTCTCATACAGCAGTAGTAAATTAACAGGCTAGCCTTAATTAACTAGGTGTACATAGGAAAGTGAAGATAGATAGATTAATCCATGGGTAATGGCTACAGAGTGCTATAAAAACAGATGTAGGATGAAACTATATATAATTTTCAGAAAATAGTGCTATGGAAATTCTGACTTCTTGCTTCTGTTCATCTGTTACTTAACATTTTGCCATGTCATCCTTTGATAAGAGTGGCTGTAATGAGAAAATTATATGAGATGGTGTGTTCTTTCTTTATCATAATTATGTTGAAAAACAGCAAATGAATTGTTAGTAACATCTGAAATTTCTCAGCTTCCCTCATCATTGTATATGACCATGCTAATTTAATTACCTGTTGGCTATCTTTACATCCAAATCAACTGAAGCACTGAAAATCAAGAAATTAAGATTTAGGATTTCCTCTGCCGTTTTTATCTAGTCTCTAGACGTATGCATTAGAATTTATTTTTAGAATATTTAAGATTGCTGTTTTCTCCCTAGGATGCCCACTTTATTTAGTAAATAGGTAGATATTTCACTAATTTTTCAGCATTATATTCCCTGTTACTCCTAACTCACTCTCAGTTTTTTCTCTTATTCTTTGCCACTGGCCAGTCCTGTTGCAGTTTCTATTCTGATGGAATAACCAGCTGCTTATTCCCTCACCCTTCTTCCACATAAACCATATTGACAATGACTGGCATTTCCTATCAATCTGTCAAGTAGATATTCCAAGCTGCATTTTTCATTTTTTTGTTGCAGTCTATCATGTTCCCAATTGCTCCCCAAAGTCTAAGCATTTTTCCTTCTCCATATGAGTCAGGATATTGCCATACCACACTGCACTAAAAACCAAAATTCTGGATTAGCTAAAGCTCATTATCATGAGTTTAAATCCTGAAGAGAGTCAAAGTAGGTTAATGCAGTACTGCACTGAATCAACATTAATGCATGCTCTGTGGCCAGAACTGCAGAATCATGGCTGTACAAATCATGTGCAGTCTCTGGGGGACCATAAATGAATGGCAAGTCATGGTCAGGTAAAGCATGCTTACTGCACTTGGCATTTACAGGAAGTATGGCTGCATCCTACGTCTAGTGAGTGTGTGTGAGCCAGTCCTTTTAAGGAGCTTCCATTGTAGCTACATTTGATAGTTTTTACTTTCTTTTTTTTTTCTTTTTTTTTTTTTCTTTTTTTTTTTCTTTTTTTTTTTTTAAGCAGGAACAGCAAAAAGATATCTAATACAGCAACCAGGACATTGCAACATCTTACTCTTTTTCTAAGTTATATGTTAACTAAGATATTATGTAACATTAAAGTATTTATTCACTTTTGATTTCAGAGACAAATTCTTCAGTAATGGTTCAGTCTTGATCTATATGTATGAGTTCATGTAGATATGTTCACTAGAACTTTGAAAAATATCACATACTCTAACCAACTACAAATGGTCAAGAAGATATCTGAACCAATCTTGGCAGCTTCTAGTTTGTTATCAGAAGAATCAGTCCCATTTCTTTCATTCCCCCATCCTCACCATGCAGTGCCACTTCCTAGCTTGTACTGCCTGTGATATTCATCTCCTGTGATCATTTGGTAGGTTAGCAAAACTTATTCATCAAAAAAAATCACCCCTCTTTTTAGGATGGACACAATATAATGAAATCTTATGTTGATTCGTTCAGGAACTTCATCTGCATTTATATGGACAAATTTATGTATATGTAGGCATAGTCAGACTATGAACAAACACAATGCCATAACTGAGTGTAGGCCACCTAGAGCCAGATAGAAAGTATGTTTTGATGGAATCACTTGCTGCATTTGCAGCACTGGTTTAAATAATCCCTTAAAATCATCAATCATTACAGTTCAGAAAGCAACAGCTTTCTTTAAGCAGATGAGGACTCAGAAACTCCCCAGAAAGGGAAGTTCCCTTAAGGAACTGCAGGATTTTTTCTTGATACAAAGATACAAAGATGAAAGAGATTTGCCATGTTGGAACTTCTCTGATTTATAGAGAGAAAATCATAGAATTTTAACTCAAACAGTGACAAGGAAAATGGCTTTGTAATGGATTTCCTTTTACTGAGGGATCTTCTTCAAACCCTTAAAGACAAGCAGCTGTGACCCAATCTTATAACAGGAGGAGGGTTTTTATTTGGTGTTTTTCAAGATGAGTGAGAGTTTCACTAATATCTCTTGGACTGATAATCTAGATAGGCATCTAGGATTTGAGATTTTTTTTGAAAGAAAAGTTTTTGCTGAACGTGTCATCTCAGCAGTTTGTATAGGTGTGCTAGCTGAAGAACATACAAAGGTAAAGATAATACCCTTTCTACTCTAAAAATAACCAAAAAAATTCTATGCATATACAAAATCTGGTCTTCTGAAAAAACAAGTCTCAACTTTTAGACTTCCTGAATTTGCAAAATCTGCATATTCTGTTGTGTAATACCTTTAACTCCTAGATAAGAATAAGAGGTCAGATGTTTATTTCCCAAAGAATACCTCGTCATCATGATACACCTATTAGGGTCATCAGTATACAGGTCTCTCTGTGCCAGGGAGAACTTTTTTATTGCCTAATAAAACTAGATTAGGCAAGAGAAATTCTTGTCGTACAATTTCTATTACAAAGGTATTCATTATAGATAACACCTCCTGATATCATTCCACAAGCATTGCTCTTATCATATAGTCATATTCAGTACTGAAAAGCCAATGGACACAAGTAACATGATAAAACAGTTAACATATCCAGTATTAAGTAACTGAATTTGCATTCAAGGTCTATCAAGCTTACCTTTGAACCAACTTAAAAAAGAGCAAATGGCAAAAAAGAGAGACTAGCAAATCACCTGCGCAGCAGCAAATAATTCTGCCTTTGCAAGAAATCCAGTGCAGCTCCTTCTGCCCATCGTGGGAAGGTTTATAGAGGACATTAGTGGGCTTTTGTAAGGATTGAGAGTCATAACAGGGAAAAAACCCCATGTATTTTGTTGTAATTTGAGTTTTTAGGAGGGAGAAGTGTTTGCCATAGACTGAGCAGCAGCTGCCTGCTTGGCTATGTGTCAAGGAAGTGTCTGGCAGTTCAGTTAGGCACAGCATGAGTGAGCTTAGTGGCAGATGGAGATCAAAACAGCGATGGTTGGAGTAATTGCTCTTTATCTCTTCTGTGGAAATCCCCAACTCCAAATATAAAAGGACTTGAAGTATGAAAAAGATTTAAAAGAGGTTTAAAAGGTTGAAGGATTAAGAGATTTCTTTTTGCCAGAGGACTGGATTATTAAGGGGGGTTTAGAATTATTTAAAAGCCTGACTTTTTAAATTATTCTAGGGCAAAGCCTACAGAGGGTCCCTACCTAACCATGTGATTGTTACAGGAGAAAGTCCAGACACCAAGTGCCCCTCTGGAATCTACTGACCCTGACCAGGCTCAGCCAGGGCATGCACACACTGCTTGTGAACCAAGGTCTCCATTTCACCACAGCCCTGGACCCTCAGCTGTCCTGCCATATGCTGGTCTCCAGCCTTGTCTGGCCCACCTAGCTGGGCAGACCTCAAACCCACTTGGTAGCTAGTTTTCCTCCTGAATGCATCTCTCAGATGTCCATTGCCACTGTCTTTATTCCTGTCTGCTGCATGGATTTCAGACTGAAGATGAAACTTGGTCTGCTGTCCTACCTGTAGTCTCATCTCCTTTTGCTCTTGCCTGGACCTGGTTCATCTCTTGCCTGGCACTATCAATGGATCCTACTACCAACACCTGGCTCACCCTGATATGACTCTACCTGTGGGACCATGCCCTGGAGTTGCTCTTTACTCCTGGAACACCTAGTTGGAGGGAAAAGCAGGACTGTGGTGCTCTCTGACAGAGGAAATGCGAAAAACAAACTAATACCTAGTACCTTAAAAACCTTCTGACACTTGCTTTCTTCAGCATTTGTCCACACATTAAATGGAATTGGAATGGCTTTACTCCAAGGTTAATATTCATGGATACTTACAGGTATATTCAGTGAATATCCCCAGTCTGTTGGAGTTCCTGCTGACTAGAAAATAGGAAGGATAACCATTTTGGAAAACATGAAAATAAGGAAGACACAGTGAACTACAGGCCGGTCAGTGTCATCTCATGGTCTCAGCAAGTCCATGGAGGAGATCCTTGTAGAAACCATGTGGAGGACAGGGAGGTGATTTGTGACAGCCAGCATGGCTTCACTAAGGGCAAATTGTGCCTGTTTGGAGGCCTTCTGTGAAGGATTATAGAATTGGTGGATGAGGGAGGAACAACTGACATCATATCCCTGGACTTGTGCAAAGCATTGGACAGTGTCCTGCCCACCATCCTTGTCTCGGGACTGGAGACACATGGACTTGGTGGATGAATCACTCAGTGGGTGAAGGAATTGGCTGGATGGCTGTGCTCAAAGAGTTGTGGTCAACTGCTTAATGTCCATGTAGAGACCAGTGATGACAACACCAATCTGTGTGGTTCAGTCAACATGCTGGAGGGCAGGGATGCCATCCATAGCAACTTAGACAGGCTTGAGAGGTGTGCCTGTGTAAACCTCTGGAAGTTCAATAAGGTCAAGTGTGAAGTCCTGCACTTGGATGAGGGGAATCTTTGACACAAATGCTTTCTGGGCAGAGATAGATTGAAAGTAGCCCTGAAGAGAATGACTTGGAGGTGTTGGTGGACAAGAAGCTGCATTGTTCTTTATGTACTGACAGCCATTGTACTTTTCAAATATTATTTTAAACAAAGAATCATGTTACAGATATATTTCCAGAAGAGAAAAAAAAAATCTGTGTTAAAGATGTCTCAAATCAAAAGGCAGCAATACGGCACAAACCCAGACCCATTTACAATTACAGTACAAATCCATAAGCAGGAGCAACCATGGAGATAGTAATTTAAACTGTTAAAAACTTTCTTTCTTTTGAGGAATTTCTACAGAACAAATCTTGCATCAGAACAGAAGCCAGCATATGTTGGACTGTCTTTACTCACATTTTTTCTTTTGCTTTACTTGTTGAAAGGTCCTTAATATTATGAGTGCTTTTCACTACTTTAAGGAATTTAGATAAAGGAAGAAAGGATTATAATATGACTGCTTTTGAAGAGTAAACCGTTATATTTATTCCATTAAGAGTTTACATGGATCACCTGAACAAATTTGGGGAAAAAGGTACATTAAGGACTATGAAATGCACAAGGATTCAGTTACCAGGATGGTAACCAAAATACTGCAGATTGGTGTAAATACATCTTTTTGCCTAGTCTTGTATTTCTCCTTAGGTAGCTGTCACTGGCCAGAATCAGAAATTGAGATAACACTGTAATCTGACCCAGTCTCTGTGTTCTGTGGTACAGTGGTGCAGAGGCACATCAGCTGGCATAGATTTTCCTCTGCAGGTTATAGGAGGGAACTGGAGTGAATCTTAAAAGAATACAACACAGTTTTCTTATTTTGATAATTCATTATCTTAAAAGAGCACAGAAGAATAGTCCCATCACCACCCATGGAACTTGCAATATTAGAACTGCAATAGATCTTTTATCTAAATCACAACTGGGGTCAAGACATTCAAAGAAAGCTTAAAAACATCAATGTTAGAGAAAGTACATATAACCTGTCACAAGTACATATAACATGTCACTTTGATTTGAAGGGTATAGGGCACTCCTTTTAAAGTCTAACAAAACTGATGTCCCAAAAAACTGCATAGCAGCTCACATGGTCAGCTCATCAGGCAAAGACATTTGCACCTCTGAGCTTTGTGCAAACAGCTGTGATAATGGCAAGATGTGGTTTCCCAATTCTTTCTTCTCTTCCAAGAAACCTCCTTTCTTCTGCTGATATACATGAAGAAAACAGCTGGTTTTGTTGGCTATGTATTTTGAAATGATACATTTGTTCAAAGCTACAAGACTAGCTAGCTTTTCTTGATTTGATATCAAAGTCACCTTTGATATCCAAGCTTCACTTTTATTGCATCTTCTGTTCAAGATTCCTATTTTGCTAGCTAAGGCAATAAATAATAGTTTTCAAAAAGGTGCTGAAGAGCTGTCCAGCTGATCAAGCACATAAACCGGGCTTGTATCTCTATCACAGTGATTACACATAGCCCATGCTAAGCTGAACTCTGTGCTGAGGTTCTGAATAAAAAAAGCATTATCCGTAGAGTGACTTAACAAAGCACTCCAGATGTGGTGTTTTCCAAGGTGAAGTGGGCATACCTTGACATTACTGTGTGGCACACCTCTCCAGTCTTCCTGCTCCAATGCATAGTTTTCAAGTTGAACTAAATCTGGATTAGCTCTGGAATATGAAGAAATATGGATAGAAAAGATATTGTTTGGGATGCTTCTGTATTTCCTCAGATTTTACTTCCTAGCACTAGAGATAGCTATAAAACTCTAACCTCACATTGAAGAAACAATTCTGGCAAAGTTATAATTTTGAATGAGCTGACTGTAATGTCTTGTGTGAAATATCATCCTCATGCTACCTGACAGAGAAAAGGGATACATTTTTAAGAACACTAATTATTTGAACATAGTCTGAAAGAATATTTGAACACAATCTCCAATTTTTTTCCAAAGGCATTAGACTCGCTTTAAAAAGGAATTATGTAGGTACAAAGTCATAATGGGAATTAATTTGTTACTATCATGGTTTTAATGCATTTTTCTAATATTTCTATTTCACTTATATGATTTCAAGATAAAACCCATAGCAAAGTTTTAATGTCCTTCTTGCTACTATCGTATTTGTAGAGAAGCAATATATATAAATAGAGGAGAAAAGCAACATATATTTGTATTTTAATAGCTATCAGTAAAGTCAAGACAGGATTTGTATCATGAATCCTTGCAGCAAACAGCTTTGCTGTTCAAAGCAAGCTTCATCTCATTTAATTTGGGGACCTCTGATTCTGAAACCAGGGACTCAAATCATTACTCCAGCATAAATACATACCAGCATAAATTTGTGAGGGCCTTTTCCTTTATAATACAGTATTTATGACAGCTCAGATTATATCAGAGAAGTAATTTCATGTTTACTACAGGAATGAAGAGCTTGCATGAACCAATGATCTTTGGTGCAAAGTAAACTCACTTTTAGGTTCCAAAGTAGCGATCAGTTATTTTTCTAAATTCAGGAGGCAGTAGATCTCTGATACAATTAAGATGAAATTAAAGAACAACTTGGATTTTTTTCTTTCATTGTTATTTTATTTAAATGTTGGTTCAAATATATATCCTCAATGTGGCCACTCTGGGGTTAGTTCTGGAAGATGAAGAAATGTGGGCATCTCTATAATCCAACATACAAGTTTGTAACTATGATCATATCATCCCCAGAGAGACACAGAACTGAAAAATGGGGGAAAGTAGGTTTCAGTTACCTCTCTGCTCCCCAAGACTAGCATCACCAGAAGTTAAAGCAGTAATAAACACCCACACATACGCCCCGGTAACAGCTGTGGACAGTGTTGCTCATCCTACAGCTCGCCGCTCGAAAGCAACTCCACGCTCTGCTAAGGAAACACAAAAGCCTTTTTCTCCTATTCATTTTGTGAACGAAAACTCTCTCTGCTGGGAAAATGTCCTCGGGGCGCGCCCGCAGGCCGGGGCAGCGCGGGGGCAGTGCGGCGGGGGATGCTCGGCGCGGCCGCCCGCGGGGTCAGGGCCGGCGCGGGCGGGCAGGTGGCGGCGGGCGGGCCGAGCGCGGCGCCGCCCCCGGGCCCCATTGGCGCGGGCGGTGGGGGCCGCGCCGCGCCCCCCCCGCTCTCAAGTGCGAGCTCCCGGCGGTGCCGTGCCGTGCCGTGCTGGGCTGTGCCGTGCTGTGCCGTGCTGGGCTGGGCTGCGCTGGGCCGAGGGCATGCAGAGCTGCGGGCGCTGGTGGGGGCGGCTGGCGGCCCGCGGGGCACCGCACCTGTGGGCGGCGGGGCAGCGGCGCTGGGGCGGCGGGGAGGCGGCGCGGTGCATCGAGCAGCTCCTGCCGCGGCACGATGACTTCTCCCGGCGGCACATCGGGCCCCGGGAGCAGGAGAAGCGGGAGATGCTGCGAACCGTCGGGGTGCAGGTAGGCGCCGTGCGGGGCGGGAGCTGCGCGGCCGGACCCTCCCGGTGCGGGCCGTGCCGTCCCGCGGGAGCTAACCACGGCGTGCGGGCGCTTCTTGCAGAGCGTCGAGGAGCTGATGGACAAAACCATCCCGGGCAGCATCCGCCTCCGGAGGCCGCTGAGGATGGATGACCACGTCTGTAAGTGACCGCATGGCCCGGGGCGCTCCCGGACTCCCTCCCGCGGCCCCTTCCGGCCGCCAGCGGGGCGGGGGGCACTCGGGGGGCGCGCCCCCTGCCCCCCGTGTCCCCCTGACCCGTGTAGCGGTCTGATCTTACCGCCCGAGCAGAAGTGCAGAGTAAGACTTAAACAAGCGTAGCAGCACAGTCACCGACACTTCATTCTTCTCCGAACAACTCCGTAGATTAATTTGGCTGCTGCGTTTGTTGCTGTCCTCTCGGAAATCGGTAGGAAAATAAGTGTAGCAGACAGGGGCTGCTCGAAAACTCCCTTTGGAGGTCCAGTGCTCCATTGACTTTACTTTGTCCTAAGAGCCTAATGTGTAGGGAAAAGTATGACTAAATGTCGTCCCCTTAATGTGGACTGAGCCACTGTCTTTTTGTTGTTCTTGTGTATCTGCAGGATTTCTTTGTTATTCCTCGTCCCCGACATCCCCCCCCCCCCCAATAATAATCTGCATATCTTAATAACATGAAAAGTCTTTGTCTCCGTAGTATGGATACACAGTAGACTAATGGCCAGAATTTAAAATCTGTCTAATTGAGTGTTATGTGTAAACTGCAGGAATATTAAACATCTCAGTCAGTTATTGTGCCACTACAGTAATTCGGCAAATTGCTGTAGGAAACTTGATGTGATTTCATGAGGCTTTAGATATTAACATTTTGAAGAGTTAGCTAGCACAGTACAAAATTTTTACCTGCATAACTGCACTTTAGCGCAAAATCTGTGACAATGATGCTGGAAGTCCTGTAAGTGAAAGAAACACATTAAAATCCTCAATGCTAAACACTTACACTAAAACTAACAAAGCTCAATGGCCATTCAGATATGGGATCCAGTTACATCAGTATTAACTTCATTTTTGTGTCACAATCCTTTGCCTGATTCGTAGAAAGCTTGCAGGCATTTTCTCATTGCTCATCCGTGTGCTGTAATTTGAGTGTAAACTTCAGGCCTGCCGCTCCGGTGAGGTTCCTGGCCAGTTCAATCTGGTTACTCTGAGATGACATCACGCGTGAGAGGCAGCACCACAATGAGCAGCCAGGAAAACTAGACCCTGAAAAGGCAGAGTCTAGCCAGGAGGGATACAACAGGGAATGATAGTTTCTACCTCTAAAATGTTTTATTAGTACAATGGTGTTTCAGTCTTTTGGAACTTTCTGTCTTATTGGAAAGGTGAGAGGCTGGGTAGAGAAGCAGAAGAATTTTACAGCCTTCTTGTGTCTATATAACTGCTGAAAGTAGTGCTTGGCATTTTCCTTACGGCTAATGTGTTTTAATCAAGGTATTCCCTGACTAAGAAGCGATTTTCACTGACCCCAAAGACAAAAACTTTTTAGGTTACTATATTTTTAGGTCAGTAGAAGGAGTGAAATGCAGTTTGTCACTAATAATTCTGGCTTAGAAGCCCTTCCAATTTTTTTAATAATTAGTTTTTATTATTAATTAATATGATACTCTTACAAAATTTTTACAGGGTAGTGGGCACTAAAAAACTAAACTAGTGGCATCAGCTTAAGTCACGGTCTTTATGCAGTGCTCAAATACTGATTCTTAGTAATTTTGAGTGTACGTCTCCTACACAGTGGTGTGTTAGTTGATGTCCTGTTGTAGGCAAGTTCTCACTGTGTAACAGGACCTCATTAGTTAACAGTGTATTTAGTTCACTGGCATTTTGCTCCACTTGCTATGCTGTTCTTGTTCCCTTAGAGTAAACTTTGAAAGAATGTGACTGTGATGCAGAGTCTCACATTGCACAGCATGCTACAGTGAGTTTTCAAAAGAGATGCTTGCATGAGGTACAGAAAACCTTTTTTTCTGTACATGACTGTGTTTTTCTTCTGCAGCCAGTGTTCTGGACTGCGTTTTATAGCTTAATGTGAAGTTGTTTGTCACTATTTTTCCCCTGAACTGGTAGCAGAAAATTCCACAGCTTTTAAAAGAAATGTTTAAAGCCTCAGCTTAAAGTTGTGCACCATCACATTGAACACATGCACATCTTGTACCCATCATGTTGTAATCTGAGTGAAGTTTGTTTTAATATACTGTTAGAACACTTTCCAATTACCAGGATGGTATTTATTATGTAAGGATGGGGCATTATTTCTCTATCATATACCTTTTACTAAAGGGAAGTAGCAAAATTGGGCAGTGTCATGAAAACTATTCTATTCTAACTTAAACATTTGTTTTTATTTGCATGAATGCTCTCACACATGGAAAGAGAGAACAAAACAAGGCAATGCAAAACATGTTATTCAATGAGCTTCAGCATATATAAAATTTATATTACAAATACAGCAATTTCCACTTGTCATTATAACTCAAAAATGTAATCATAGTGACTCCACAAATGGGAGTGCAGCTGAACAAATGAGCTGTGCTAGAGCTACTCCTTTATAGTAACAAACACAGCTGAGCTTACGTTGAAGTCTCACTGAAGTCAATCCTTACAGATAGAATTAGGCATATCGTTCAAGAAAACCACACATTCACCATAAGAAGCTTGTCTGTGTATCATGGGTCCCTGCAGTTACATTTGGGTGTTTTGGAAAGCTTTCTTAGCTGTAGACCTCATCTCAGGTGTGTATATTTGATGTGTACATTTGTTATATAATCTTCAAGTTTTGATTCAGTGTGTGTCACTAGAAAAGATCACATTACAGATCCTTCCATTGATAATCTCACAAGTTGTCCAAAACAAGGAAAATTAATCAAATGTGTGTATGCAAAAGCAGTAAAGAAAAAAAAAAGAAAAAAGAGGCTTCTGTGGATAGAGCTTGTGTTAAAGAGCTTGTTTATATGGCATTGCATATTCCACTGATGATAAATAAAACCTCTGATTTCAGTAGAAGCACACTCTTTTTCTCCTAGACATTTTAGCACAGTGAATTTAGCACATTCTTCAGTGAAGAATGAAGCTTCATTACTTCTTTGAAGGACATAACATATATATAGAGAGAAAGTCTTTAACCTTATTTACCTGGACATTTCCTGAGGGCAGGTCAGCTGGAAAGCTCTGCAGAGGGATCTGGACAGGCTGGAGCATGGGCCGAGCCCAGTGGTGTGAGGCTCAACAAGGCCCAGTGCTGGGCCCTGCCCTTGGGTCACAGCAACCCCAGGCAGTGCCACAGGCTGGGGCAGAGTGGCTGCAAAGCTGCCACAGGAAAAGGCCCTGGGGGTGCTGGTGACAGCAGCTGAGCGTGAGCCAGCAGTGCCCAGGTGGCCAAGAAGGCCAATGGCATCCTGGCCTGTGCCAGCAATGGTGTGGCCAGCAGGAGCAGGGCAGGGATTGACCCCCTGTGATTGGCACTTAAGTTGTGAGGCTAGAATTTGAATCGTGTGTTGTTTTGGTCCCCTCACTACAAGAAAGACACTGAGGTGCTGGAAAGTGTTCAGAGAAAGTCTACAGAGCTGGTGAAGCAGTGGAGCACAAGTCCTGTGAGGAGCAGCTCATTGAGCTGGGGTTGTTCAGGATGGTGAAAAGGAGGCTCCAGGGGCACATTATCACTCTCTACAACTGCCTGGAAGGAGGGTATAGCTGGGTGGGGTTTGGCCTCTTCTCCCAGGGAACAAGTGACAGGACAAGAGGAAATGGCCTCAAGCTGTGGCAGAGGAGGTTCAGTTTGGAAATCAGTAAGAATTTCTTCACTGAAAGAGTGGTCAGGCATTGGAACGGACCGTGCAGGGAGGAATCATTCCTGGAGGTGTTCAAGGAACAACTGGACATGGCCCTCAGTGCCATAGTTTACATGATAGTGTGGTAATCAATCAGAGGTTGGAGATGATGATCTTGGAGATGTTTTTCGAGCTAAATGATTCCATAATCTGATTTTTCTAAAAATCTAAGTTTTTTCTTAAATCTGAATGCCCAGCCATTCTGGTAAATGCCGAGCTTTGATGGTACAAGTGCATCTACACTCAAAATGCTTTTTCAATAATTTTTAGTGTTATCTGTATTGGCAGATTTTTTCCATGTACTGCCATTGTCAGTGATGGAGGAGAGAAGGACTGTAGCTTGTGCTAAGAGGTTTCTGAGATAAAATCCTTTCTTTGGTATGAAAGATGAAAGCACTAGCTATGTCCATTTTGGGACCAAAAAACCCAAAACATTTTAAAAGTATCTCTTACCATGAGTCCGCTGACTGTTGTAAAACCATCTGTACCTCAACTAATTCTGGAAGAGGGGCTTTTTTACAGTCAGATTTTTCTGCAGATACAGTTAAGGAAAAACTTAATTTTGGCATGTAACTTCTGTTCAGTCAATATTTACTACAAGACTAGACATCTGTTTGATTCTTAATTGGGATCAGCTGGTATTACAGAGCTTTATTCCCAGGGCTACAGTAAGGAAACTTGAACAATCAGCTTTTCTTTAGGTATTGAAGGTACATTAGCACATATGTTGTGATTGACCTATTTGAAATAAAGGAACGTACTGTCTTGTATGACTAATCTATATTTTATCCCTACAAACCTACTGTCTATGTCAGTCATAGTTATCCCTGCAATGCTGCCATGGTACATCCATCTTTATATGTAATGGATAGGTCTTGTGCATATGTTTATTTCTGCTTTTTAGCTCAGAAGTTGAATTTTTTAAACGGTTGAATTAAACAAATACTTCTGTGGACTCCACCAGGTTTTTTTCTCAAACATTCCCAGGTACATTCTCAAATTTTAGAATTTATCAGCATTAGTTCCTAAAATCTCAAGAATGCAATTGGGTCTCCGGTCTAAACGTTATTAGAAACAATACTGTTGAGAAGCAGTTACAATGTAATAAAGACCATTTGTGTCTCCAAATTAGCAGCTCCTTTTGCAGTGAATATTTTTTTAATAGGATTTTACATTTTAAACGCCAGTTAAAAATAAATTCTGGATGAATTTATAATCATCCCCTAGTGTCAGACAGGTTTTCTGCCCTTACCTTGAAGCTGGGCACACAGCACCTGGAACACGCGCTTTCCTTTTGCTGTCCTACGGCTTTATTACTATGTGCCTGACCGTGCTTTGGAACTATTTTTCTTCAATATAATCTGGCTTTGGGTTGGTTTTTTAAAAGAGATGGAATTGAATACTTAATTAAGGGAAATAAATTAATCCCCCTTTTATCAGTGGTTCTAGGGATCTTGCTTCCTTGATCACAGAGATTAGATTTTTTTTAAAGATCTGATATAAAGTGAATAATATATCAGACAAATAGTAACCTTCTTTTAGTATTGCATGGTTAAAGTTGTATAACTTGAACTGCTCCTTTTGTATTTTCTTCATTTCGCTCTCCTTCTCTAGTGCCATATTTTGCAGGTATCTCACAACTTCAAGGCAAGTCTACTGTGCTAACTACAAAAACACTAGCAAAAATAACAGTACATCGCTTTGTGATCTGATAATTCAGTCCCTCTTACTGTTTCTGTGATATATTCTGCCTTTGTTATCTGTAGATGTAGCAATCTGGAACTGCCCTTGCAGAACCTCTCAGACCTTCAGTAAGTTTTCTCCAGTTATAGGAAAGGAATACATCAAAAGCAGTGGACATTATTCTGAGTACTGCCTTTGATCATAATTTCTAATGAGTTGATGAGGGGAATAAAGATCAACTGCAGTGACTTTGCTGGCAATTTTTTTGCTGAACAAGGTTCTTAAAGAATTTTTATTGTACACCTAATAAAATGAGTCTATAGTAAAGCCATTTCAATCACTTTTTCTTAGAACACTGGAAACAAACAGCTGAGTGAGTGTGACAGTGGCCAGGGTCCAACCATTACTTAAACATAGTAAATTTTCTTTCTTTTTATTTCCCCATTTTGCATATTAGCTCTTAATCTCATTGCTTGGATTATTGCTGGGAGAATTAAGAAGAAATTAGTCACATAACCAAAAAATATTTCAAGCTATGTTTTTTGAACTATGTAATTAAAATTTTTAAGAATCCTATATGTTTTAGTTTTAAATAAATTAATAAATATTTAGAATAATACAATATTTCCACTGCATATGCTCCAAGTTATATACTTTATACAGTGGAAAAAGTCTGCTATTTTCAGAGTTGGTGACAGTCTTGGGGACCAAACTGGAAAAGCAGCAACTTCATTATTAATTTAAAAATCAATTTTTAACCATACATAAGATCACTGTTGTATTTCATATTCATCTCTCTTTGTATTAGCATTAGTTATTTACAAATTGATCAATAATGAGTTAGGCCCCTTTCATAAATAACATTATGAGAATACACTGTTGAAACCTAGGCTTGACAGAATGGGAGATAAGGCTGCTGATGGAGACAGACCCAGCTCAGTCTCTAGCCCCTACCCAAAGCTTTGCTGTGGGGTCAGATAGATTGCTCAGGGCTTTACCCAATCAGAACATAGAACCTCAAAAGGTGGAGTCCCTGTCCCACTGCTGGACTGTCCTCCTGGCCCCAGCTGTCCTTATCTCCAGCCTGAGGCTCTGGCCCTCCTGCTATGCATCCAGAGCTTTTAAGAGCCTGGCTACATCTCCTCCATCCCCTCCTGTTGGTGCTGGGGGTAATGGTAAGCATGGTTTGTTTCATTGCCTTGCTCTCTGGTCTTTGGACTCCAGCTTCTGTATTAACTTCTCTCACCATTACCTGCATCACTCTTACTTAAATTCAGAACCCTATCAGTGTAAAGTAAACACTGAATTAATGAAATCTTCATGGATTTATGTTTGGTCATAGGTGAGCCAGCCTAATAGATAAATCAGGGGCTGTTGGCTTCCCTTGTTCAGAACTGCAGTTATATTTATGAGCTGTCTTTCTAAAGATATGCTGTGATGAAGTGCTTCAAGGCAGTAGAAGGCAAAGGATAAGGAGTCTTTATCCCTGACCTCTTCAAAGAGGTGTGTTAAATGTGGGAGATGTATTTTGAGCTGTACTGCTGCCATTGCCCTTATAGTGACCAAAGGAGCAGGGAAGAAGGTGAAGCAGGAATGGAAGGAGTATGGCCTCCCATACTTTGCCACCCTGCTTAAAATCAACTGTGAAGATGTCTTCGCAGGTAGCTCATTAAAATGTGATAATTAAAAATATATTCAGTCTTAAAACCTCTCAGTGTAGGTATTCTAGATGGAGTGTGGTTCTACTCTTAATCACAATCTCTACCTAAGCTGCTTGCAGCCCCTCTAGGCTTTTGGTTTTGTGCCTTCAATCAGTTTGGAAGCATGTTTATTTCAGAGATCTCCAGCACAAGCTAAATGGCTGCATGTAGTTGTTGTTAGCTACAATTGCAGAGAAATAACTCAAGAAGAAAAGCCCATTTGAGCAAACAAAGGAAATGTTATCTATCACATTGTGCAGTATTTATGGTATGTGTTTACTGCAGAAACCGCACTCAGTGCATTTTTGTGTGTGATACTGAGCTAGCAAGCAAGTTAAAAGATAGCCAACTTCTGCCTTTAATAGCAATTTGGAATTAAACAAGGAAATTCATTACCATTTCCAAGAAATCATTGATGTTTGAATTATGCAAGAGCACAAGCCTCTGTCTGAAATTGCAACCAAACTGTCTTTCATCAAACTTTTTGCAAGTGGCAGAGGAAGGCCTCTACAATGTTAAAGCTTACTTAAACAACTGCCTCTCTCTTACAAAAAACTTTGTGGGAGAAGTTCTGGGGAGTGAAGTTTTTCACTAGTTTAGAAACTTTGCCCTGAATATTGCTGAGTTAAAACCTAATAAGCATATAACAAGTCTCCAGAAAAAAAAAATTGCAGTTTACTGAAACTAAGAAATCAGTCTTCAGAAATAACATTAGATCTAATGGCAACACTGAGTAAAAGGCAGAGAAGAAATGAACTTTGAAATGAGAACTTAACATCAGTTTAAAAACTCTGTGAAAGGTGTAATGTGGCTGTGGAAGGAATTAATTGAAAACCTGGAGATTTTTGAAAAAAAAAATCTTTATTCATGAAATGCAATAGCAGCAACTTGAGTGAAAGGAAAAAATCAAGTTTTGAAATCAGAGCTGAAGTTCTAATATCCTTGTTTGTGGTTGCTCTAGAAATTAATTCAAACCCTAGATAATTATTTGCCACCGCATTCTAGAAAATTAACTATTCTGACTTGATATCTCTTGCTGGAGTAACTTACAGAGAGAAAATAGATTTTGAGACATACAGGGCCTGAGATATTCTAGTTCTGTGATTTGTGGCATTGTATTACAAAGTGACATTTTCAAGTTGCGGTGCAGAGGGAACAGAACTTGCTGTAACTGTCCCATTACAGCAAACTCTGAGGTCAGATTTGGGGAAGAATTAAAAAACATCTGCTTCCCTCACCCAGGAGGGTTGGTTTCCAGTTCCACCAGGTCTGTTAGGTTGGGCTGACCTGTCGTGTGATCTTAAGATCGTCTACTGACCATCCTTTTGCATCCTCAGCTACTAATACATTTTTAAAATACGACTGTTTGGCAGATTTTTGTAGCATTATTCACTGACTGCTAGGAACGGGTTGACTCAGTGTGATTTTTGCACTGCTTTCAGAACACAGAGAAGCAAGACCAAAGAGTAAATTATGGTTTGGGGAGAGAGGGAATGCAAATACTTTCATTCTATGTATTTCAAAATCATTCTTTTGTAATGTCTTCAAACTAGATTGACAGACTCATTTGAAAGTTAATCTCATTTGGAATGGGATTAACTAGAAATAATCTTATAAATTTTTTCTAAATAAACTGGTGAAGTATGCTAAAATTGAATTGAAAGAACTGTTCTGTTTTATCAGCAATTTAGGGAAAATTTGAGGAAATAAAGTTCTATGATACTAAGAAATTCTCCTGGGTGCTTGGTGTAAGCTCACTTTGTGCAAATATGACTCCGATAGAAACACTAAATGACAGCTGTGGATGGCAATAGCTTCAAACAATGTAGATTCTGAAAGATTCAGCTAAGATAAAATGTTTCCTGGTGTTTTTAATGCATGTGCAAGATAGGCCTCTTCTGGGTTGAATGTACATTGTATTGGAACAGAAGGAGCTCCTTCTGCCTACAGCTGTTCTCTCACTATTCTTTCCACTTGCTTTGGAACCCTGTTATTATTCAGGTGTTGCATTTTCAAAATTCTGGCAGAATTTAAACTTCCCTAGAATGTTTTACCTGTTTACTGCTTTATCTTGACTTGCACTTCATTCTGCTACTGTTTGTACTTGCACCACTAATGTTTTTTTTTTACACTAGGGTAGAAGACATTTCGGCTAAAAAACTGTTACATGTAGCTGTAGCATTCTGACGTATTGTCTTTCCAATTAGGTGAAAATGAAATTCTTGAAACTCTGTACAATATTGCAAAGAAGAACAAGATATGGCGGTCCTATATAGGCATGGGTTATTACAACTGCTCAGTGCCTCAGCCCATCGCACGCAACTTGTTGGAGAATGCAGGATGGTAATGTAACACATGTTATTGTTAAATGTATATGTATAAGTACACATTTGTCCCACAAACCTATTTTTTTTACTAAAGCTTTCATATATTTGGTAATGATGTGTATCCTACTGTGTAGGAACTGTGTTGTTCATGCTAAATCTTAAAATTTACTTTAGAAGATGCTCTTTTTTGTAAAATATGCCACTAGTTTTGTGGCTTCTATTTACAACTCCTATATATTATGAACTAATACAAGATTACATGTTTGCTTTAAGGAAGTATAGAGACTTACCTCTTTAATGAAAGTAATTCTTTCCTAACTTTTGCCTAACTTCAAACCAGCTCCCTCCTCCACTGGTGTACGCAATTTGGGTGGATGTGGTTAAATACTATGCAATACTATGATCATGGTTTTGTGATGAGGAAGTAAGAAACTTCTAAGGAAGTAGAAAATTCTAAAGTCTCTTCTCTTAGTATATCTTTCTTGTTTTTTTTTTTTTTTAAATGTTTACCCATAAAGTGAGTTCTCGTCTTGTCTGACCAAATAATTCTTTGGTGAACAGCAGTGACATTGAACTACCATAATAATATTATTCATTTATGAAAAGGCTGAGAATATTGTACTTGGTTTGGATCATCCTGTTGACAATTCGGTTTCTAAAGAATTGTAAGTCAGGAATGATGCAACAGGAAAAGCTAAATTTCATGTGGACTCTCCAGCAGCCTGAATGTCATCCTGCATTTTCTCATTTAGTTTACAAGTTCCCCTATCACCAGTCACTAAAATGCTTCTTTTATACTGTATTAAAATGAGTTACCTTACTTAAATTACTTTATTCCTGAGTAATTTTTATTTTAGTAAAATCCATATTTTTAAAGGTTTTATATATATTTTAAAAAGCCCAAACAACAAAAAACCCCACAATGAACCAAAGGATCATATCACTCAGTGAAAAAAGTCATCGTTACTTAGATGTTATGAGTTTTTTATACTTTGGGTTGCCATAAATGGGTCTACATATCTGTAGACCTCTAAGTCTTATTTATTTTTAGATTTGTTGGCTCTATTTGCATCACTGGTGGAAAAGTTGCAGTGTTTGAAGTCAAGGAATCTATGAAATACATCTATGCAAGGTTTTATTTGGCCTTATCCTTGTTCACTTTTTGCAACACATGCAATCTAAATATTTCAATACAGTACCAGGAAACCAAATTATTGGTTGGTAGAAGCAAAGACAAGAATAGCTAGAAAATAAGTGGAACAAAATGAACTGCAGACATTTCAATCCTAAAAAGTTATATAGTGTTACTGAAACAAGTTTGTCCAGAAATCTGATCTTGCACTGTCCGGTAGAGCCAAACTAAATGGCTAAAAGTTAAACTATTAGATGACTAAAGCGAAGGCTAAAATATTTGTTGGAGAGAAAGCATATATGTGTGCATGCATGTATGCTAAAACAACTATGCAGGCTTTATGGAAGCTGTTAAAGAAATCAGACTTCTTATTTCTGCTGAGTGTGTAACAATTTCCATGCTGACACACTTCACATTGCAGCTCCAAGGGAAATACTACAAGCTCAGGCTTATTGCTTCTGATCTATTCTGCCTCCCTTACATAAACTGTGTTTGCTTCGCTTGTTATTTGTTAGAGCAACTAAAAGTCTCCCTAAGTCCAACTTACTTGATTCCTTTGCCTCCAGACTTTAAATGTGTAAGAATACAAACATGTACCAAGCATGGTACATCCTTGAGAGTCTTTCACATCTCTAGTGATGTGAAAGTGTAAATTATTAAACTTGATAGTTAGTAACACTCAGAATGTAATGAAAGCATTGCATTCTGAAAATAGCTACATACTGTGCAATAATTACTTTTAGAGAGCTTGCTTTTAAATTACTTTAAAAAGTCACTTACCATGTAGTATAGATTCGGGCAGAACAGAGAATGCAGACTAAAGCCAGATATTTTATTTGAAGAACTTGTAGAGAAGTAGAATCAATTAAAACATGTAGATGCTTAAAAAATGCCAAAGAACCCCTTTTAAAAGTAGTGTTTAACTAAGTGTGCTTATGTTATAAGAGGTGTCTTTATTTGTGGAACTGTTAAGCTTCATAGTAGTTTGTGGCAGTACTGGAATTCAAGATTTCTTGGGTGATTTTTTCCCCCATCTTTCTGAAATTGATTTGTTTTAGTTCAACTGTGTTGGCCATTCAAAACCATAACATCAAAGTCATAAGGCTTCATTAATTTTGTTTTGTAATATAGTGTACTTTCCCAGCTATGTGGAGCAGGAGTTCTCTAATGCATTTCAATTAATCACAATGTTTTAATTCTTGTTGTTAGTCTAATTCTAGTTCCTTCTGCAAATTAAAATACAAGAAATGGCCCTTTGGTGAAATAAAATGAGAAAACACGGTTGTAAAACTTTAGGTACAGAGAAATTTCTACTAATCAATAAAAGTCATTGCTCATGCAAAGGCATTTGGAATGATTCTTTTTATTGGTGAGAACTGAGTGGGCAGGGGGACCACACAGAAAAGAAATCTTGATACTACTAGAGTGAAAGTTTATCTGGCAAACTGAACACTGGGTTTAGCTGCTGTGGAGAAAAAAGCCCTACTATTGGGATTAGCAAGGCTACATGCAGTCTGCGACTTGGTCTCACTTGTGAACTATGCAGTCATATGATGATAATTAGTTTAGTGCTAGAACTGGCCAAAACTGAGAAAAAAAACCCCTACAGGTTTTGGGAAAATCATCAAGATTTATGTACTCTATACATAGCTATTGCTTTCTGTTGCTATACTGAATAGTGTATGTGAATAATTCAAGCCGATGTTTAATTAAATTAGATGGTTAATGTATTAGCATAATATATTACACTTTGAGTTCACTTGCTGAATATGTCCTTCTTCTAGCTTTTTAATTCTCTTCAGGACTTTCTCCCGCTTTCTCTCTCACCTTACTATTTTGTTACTTCTCTCATCCTGCTCAATACCAAGTTCTCCAGCATGTTTTTAAAAGATCTTTGGTTTTTACCTTCTATTGACTTTACCTAACTTGAGCTTCCAAATACTGGGGTCTTTCTGGAAACCTTATACCTTCAGTTTTCAAAAGACTAGGACTTGCTACTGCCCTTTTAGGGAAACTAACTACTCTTTTATTCCATCACGAGAAAACAGAGGCCACAAGTGTTTGCACTTACCACTTGTTTCTGGCTGCTACTCTAAATTCAACCTGGCGTAAAGTCTGTCCTGAACTACTGTGTAATCCAGTGCCCAAATTTCCAGCAGAGAGGAGAGCCTGACCTTTGTTTTTGCCTTTCATTCCTGGACCCATGCTGCTTTGTTTTCTGGACTGTTACAATAGAGCGTGTCCCTTAGACTGTTGCATTTTTGAAGGAGTTGCTTATATTGCACTACTGTTTTTTCACCAAATGACAACAGATAAAACTTACATCAGTCTGACTTCCCTCCACTAACACATATGGAAACTGTCATTGCACAAGGATTGCATACTTCTGAGCTTGATTCTGAGAAATGTCAAATGCTTTTCTTCTTAAAAGGTTGGAGAAGACTTGATAAATAAAGGTCTTCAGAAACAGTGTTGAAAAATTGTGGCAATATCTAGATATGCTTGAACAACGCATTCTCCTTTGAATATTGTGACTTGATTTAATTCTTTCACACTCAGAAAAGGACAGAATTACTCTGTCCTTCTCCATAATGCCCTCACACCTCTGCTTTAAAAGTAATTTCTCTTTTCAAAATGGAGAAACAGAATTCTTTTCCTGTAAAAAGTTAAATCAACGCCAAAAGGTAAAAATTGCAATGATAACTATATTCTATTCTTAATTAAATATTATTTATTTTTTATGTGATACAGTTCAGTTATATATTGCTATAACTTTGTTACACATGTGTTTTCTTAGCCCCAAACTCGGAACTTTTTTCCGACAGGGTTACCCAGTATACTCCTTACCAGCCAGAGGTGTCCCAGGGCAGGCTGGAGAGCCTCCTGAATTACCAGACGATGGTGTGTGATATCACAGGGATGGATGTGGCTAACGCGTCTTTGCTGGATGAAGGGACAGCTGCTGCAGAGGCCATGCAATTATGTCACAGGTACTGTGTTTAAAAGTGTGGTTAAATCAAAGCAGGAAGTAATTTTGGAATTTGAAGGCATTTATCCCTGTGTAGGTAATGGATTGATGTTGAGTGTGGCCTTCTTACCGTGAGCAGTTCACTAAACAGCTGGAGTCCATGTTGCCATCCCCCAGAGAACTTCCTAGCCTTGATGTGAATGTTTAACTCAGACATTTAAGGCCTTCAGAAAACTAAGGAAATGGGAGAAATTCTAGAGGAAGGAAGACTCACCCTTGTTGGAGGAAGGCTGGGCTAGAGAACACTTAAGCAAACTGGACTTACACAGGTCCTGATGTGCTGCACCCGTGGCTGCTGAGGGAGCCTCCTGACACCGATAGAAGGCCCCCCTTGGTTGTGTCTGAGCAACCACAGTGACTGGGACAGGTGCCTCAGCAGTGGAGCAAAGAAAATTACACTCCTGTCCCCAGGAAGGGAGGAATGACTATGCAGGGAACTACCAGCCAGTCAGCCTCACCTCGATCCCTCAGTGGGATGATGGGACAACTGCCAGCCCTGGAAACCATTTCCAGACATGCAAAGGACAAGAAGGGGATAAGGAGTCATGAATTAAAACAGGGGCAAGTCATGTTTGACCAACCTGATGACTTTATACAGTTGAGTGACTGGCTTGGGAGGGGAGAGCAGCGGGGAGTCTCCCTTAAATCTCCACTGAGAAAACAAAAATTATGGGCTGGATGAGGTGGGCTGGTGGCTGTCAGAATGTCAGCCCAGGGGATGCTTTGTCAGTGACATGAACTTTAGGTGGAGGACAGTTATAAGCCAGGGGCAACACTGGGTCCAGTCAATGATCTGTGTGATGGAGCAGACTGTATCCTCAGCAAACTTGCTCGTGGTGCAGAACTTCAAGGATCAGATGATGGACAAGTGAGTCATGGTGCCTTCCAGGGGGACTTGGACAGGCTGGAGGAAATGGTTTCACAGGAACCTTGTGAGGTCAACAAGGAGAAGTGCCAAGTCCTGCAGCTGGGGGAGAAGCAACCCCTGGCATATGGGGTACATGATGGGATCTGGCAGGCTGGAAAGCAGCTTTTCTGAAAAGGCCTTTGAGGGGTTTGGGTGACACCAGTTTGAGCACAATCCAGCAGTGTGTGGCCAATAGGCAAACAATCTCCTGGGCTGCACTGGGAGGAGGAGTTCTACCAGGATGCCGGGGGGAATCCCTCCCTGTCACCCTGATGAGCCCACATCCCAGAGCACTGTGCCCACCTCCCTTGTACAATAGAGACATGGACATACTGGGAAGAGTCTAGTCACCCCACCTAGGATACAGCCCAGCTGGCAGACACACACCTGCTCCCACTGATACCTCCACAGACACAAGAGCTCCTGTTGGCTGATGTGCTGCTCCAGTTGCTGGCACTCACTCCATTCCACTCCCTCTACTCATTTCAATTGCTGCACTATGGAAATGTGGATCCTTTGTGGTCTGACTCCAGTGGGACTCACACACACACACATGCACACACAGAGAATATGGAGACCCCTTATCCATGAAAGGAATCAGAAAGGCATTTAACAAGAGAGGACAGACTTCACTAGTTAGGTGAAGAACTTCAGCAATGAACTATTTATATGTGACTGTCCCAGTCTATCCCCTTACTCCCCTATTTTGCTACAATTATTGCTCACAGAATCTCTTAACTGTACTATTTCCCCCCTAAACATGTCATAATAAGACATGTCTGTGATCCCCAGATGCTTTTCTTGTGCATCCCATAATGTCTACTTGCCAAGTGGGAGCAGGCACGCAGATGGTGTGCCTGTGATAATTAATCCCACCTACCCGGTGGGCTCTTTGCTCCTCTGCACTTGTGGAGATGGGTCTCTGTTGGGCTGATTTTCCCTGGGAAGCACCCGGGAGCAGCAGGGACAGGGTGTTATCTGGGCTCCCCCACCTGCCATTGCCTTTCTGGGGGATGCACAGGACCTTTTATCACATGATCTGAAGGACTGTGGAGTGTGGAGTACATAATTCTAAGTTGCTAAAAGTGAAACTCTTATTGGAATATACAAATCTACTTTCATGGATGCCTGCTGTAGGGCCACGTGAAAGAGATTTGCAAATCAAATAAGTATGAGAAATTATTGAAAGTCACTCATAACTGTGTATCAGGAAGGTGATTACACAGCAGAGTCTGTGTAATCATAGTTTCATATGTGTAAAAATAGTTTTCTAACTACTCACTAGTTTAAAGCCTCCCTGTGACATAAAATTCCACTTACCAGAATCACAGAATGGTTTGGGTTGGAAGGGGCCTTAAAGATCACCTAGTTCTATCCCCACTGCTGTGAGCAGTGACCCATCTTCTTCATCTCCCTACTTGAATGGCTCCTTTTTTTTTTTTTCTATCCAGGGCAACATTGAAAAGTCTGTATTAAAGACCACAGTTGTATTCCTTTAAAAGAGTGTGTGAAGTCATTCCCATGGCTTTTGAAATTAGCTCCCTGTTCTGTTTCAATTTCTGCCACGTATGATTCTCATTTGAGTGTCTGAAATGAACTTTCTTAATCTAAATGTGCCAGAAACATTCTTCAATCTTACACTTAATCTGGTTATAATAACCAATATTTTCAACTGCCTTTTTACATAGAAAAACTCACTTCTAGAAAATAAGCTAATTTATTTCCATTGGAAACAATATATTATTGATGTGTAAACCTTCTTTTTCTTTTTTTAACAGACACAACAAAAGGAGAAAGTTCTATGTAGATGCCCGATGCCACCCTCAAACTATAGCAGTGGTCCAAACTAGAGCAAAGTAATGTTTTCCTCCATTTTCCACCATATCTTTTCCCTTACACTGAATCATTTTCCATCTGTGCCTTTTTGCTGTATAACTAACATTTCTGGCCTGTGCTTTCTTTGCAAACTAAAAGCAGAAGTCTGTTATGATTTGACATTACTTCTAGTTCAAATACAACTGCAAAGAAATTAAAGCTGTTTAAAAAGAGACTAAACATATCATAAAAAGAAAATATTTAATTTTTCCTTTAAATTATTCCATAACTGCATACATTTGACTGTTGAATTCAGCCTGGTCATTTTTTTCTTTTACTAGGAAGCAAGTATCTTAAGCATTCTCTTTTTGCTTTGCTCTGTATTTCTGATGATGATATCAAATGTAATTCTTCTTCAGTACTATATACCATAATGTGAAACTTTCTCAGTGCTTAGTGCTGCAAAGATGTTCAACTGTCTTTGTATGTTAAAGAAAAGAGTCATATATGACTCCATGGAAACATCTTATTAAGTATGACTCCAAGGTCGGAGGTGGTTTGAATATTTTACCTTCTGCATGTTTTTGTTTCCAGTTATACAGGTGTTATTACGGAGCTCAAATTACCCCATGAGATGGATTTCAGTGGAAAGGATGTCAGTGGAGTGTTATTTCAGTATCCAGACACTGAAGGGAAGATTGAAGACTTCTCTGAACTTGTTGAAAGAGCTCATCAGAATGGGGTAAATTTTATTGGTCACACAGATATCAATCTGACAGCCATTTTCATAAAACTAAGTGTTAATGAGATACCCTTTCAGCTACATGCAATTCATAACCATTACAACCATTGCACTTCAGCTCCATGCAAGTGATGTGGTGCTGTTTGAAACTAGATAAAAAAACCTAGCTCCCATGTAGACACCGTTCCTTCAGAGGAGAGGCTGACTGCTTTGTGCGTTTCTGTTCTCAGACTCTTGCCTGCTGTGCTACTGACCTTCTGGCCCTCTGTATTCTGAAGCCTCCCGGAGAGTTTGGGGTAGATGTTGTCCTGGGTAACTCCCAGAGGTTTGGCGTCCCGCTGTGCTATGGGGGACCCCATGCAGCATTCTTTGCTGTGAAGGAAAATCTAGTGAGAATGATGCCGGGCAGAATGGTGGGTGTCACAAGGTAAGGGCTCCCTCGGCCATGAAGTGAAGATTGAAGCCATAGAGTCTTAGAATCCTTAAGGTTAGAAGAACCTTCAAGATCATCAAGTACAACTATCAGCCTACCACAATGTTCACCACTAAGCCATGTTCTCTAGTGTCATATCCACATTTTTTGAACACTTCCAGGGATGGTGATGCTGTCACTTCCTGGGCAGCCTGTTCCAATGGTTTAGAACCCTTTATTTGAAAATTGTTTACCTGATATCCTGTCTAAAGTCTCCCCTCAGAGATCCTAGTAACAAATAAGAAACCATAAAAAACACCCTATGACCATCTTGTGCAGCCTTTGTGAACAACAGGTGACCATGGTGTTGTACTAACCACCCTATTTGTTTGAAAACGGTGAGACTAAAAGTTCCCTTCAGTTTTGAGGAAGCAAGCTTCCAGAATTCCATTTGTGTGGAACTGTCTATAGTTCTTGTGGCATTGTGGGATGAAGAGATAACCAAAAGCAGAGTGGATTCATTGTGACGGCAGGAGGCTTTGCAAGCTAACTTACTCCACATATTTGTATTGACTTTTTCTCTGTCATCCAATCTTATAAAACATAAATGGAAAGAAGTAGAAAATTCAGCGAACCTCCAAAATAATCTAGAAGGAACTTAATCTAGTTCAAATTATAGTTATGCAGAGAAACAGTGTGCAAAATCTGCTTCTGATAATTGCTGATAGTGATGTATACTGTGTATTTTGAGAAGATGTCAAACTAGTAATAATTGAAATGCAAAGTAATTGTCACTAGGAACACTGCACATCTTTGTCACAGAGGCTATCCAGAAGTACTCCAGTAACCAAAATAACTAAAACATTCACAGTTATCAATAAACTTAGGAATATTCAATTTATGTTATTTTTCAGTTCAAATAGCTGCAATAATCTCTATCATTTTAAGGCAAATACCAAATTTCCTGTAGTTAAACAGAAATCTAGAGGTGCTTTAGTCTTGCTTTGTTTGATATTGCAACTGTCCTGACGTATGCTTTGTTCTCTCTAGCACCCTTCTGTCTCTGAGGATAGATAATTAGTTTCAGGTTAGCATGTATAAAGTTCTGTGTCATAAATAACTGTAATTTTAAAGTAACAGAAGCAACATTTTCACTTGTGGCTTAGAGATGCAAGTGGGAAGGAAGTGTACCGGCTTGCTTTACAAACACGAGAGCAGCACATCAGGAGGGATAAAGCTACCAGCAACATCTGCACAGCGCAGGTAACTTACACTTTATTTTCAGGGCTAGAAAGGAACAAGTTGAACAACAAATTACCTATACTTTAGAGAGATTTTAGTAGAAAAATGAAGGACATAAAAATATTCTGGTCTTTGTTCATTTGTTTTGAATGATGGGGTCTGCTTGAAAAGACAGTTTTACTATCTGTTTCCTTACTGCAGTCCTGAATTCTTGCAGTGTCATGAATCTGTCTGTCTTGTAGCATAAACACCACTTAGTGGCATGTTTGTTATAAGCAAGACAGAACTTTTCAGAATGTAGAAGAGAATTCCAATGGTCTTCTGCCAACTCAAGGCAGAAGAAATAAACTTTTAATTTATAAAACTAATTATTCAAATTGTCACAACTTATATTTTTTGTCTATGCAATTTGATGCAAGAATGTTACATCATCAATGTAATATCTTTACAGGAAAATACCATGATTAAGTAAGTATCAGAGTTCCAACAGTATCCAAAATAGTTATTTTCAGCATACTTCCACAGACCTCCAGCCAGCCAGAGTCATAACTGTTTTTGCTCCTAGCATTGCCTTCCTCCTGCTCTTATGTTGTGACAGATTTTGAGAAGAGATTATTATTGACACAAGTTTATATACTTACTATTAAGGAGATACTCTATAGTTTTTTTGTACTGATCCTTGACTTTAAAGTCTTTAAAGATCTTTGTTGCAGTAGTTGAATTTAAGTACATGTTAATTGCTAAAACAATTACATTTCAAACAGCATTGAATTCATAATCAGTCCTTACAGTTTCATAAAAGTATGTTGCCTTTCCCTCCTTTTATTTTGTAGGCAGGAGATGAGTAGCTATAACATCAGCTGAGGATGTGTGGTTTTCTCTGGGTGCTAAAGAAACTTTCCACTGAACTGACATGAAGTAGTCTTTGCTCACAATAACAATATCCTGAACTATATTTGGATCCTAGGCTCTTCTGGCTAACATGTCAGCCATGTTTGGGATATACCATGGGTCGGATGGACTAAGGCACATTGCAAGACGAGTACACAATGCTGCTCTAATCTTGGCTGAAGGTGCGTACTTAATGTTTACAGAAACTCTTCTAAAACCCTTACCCCTTAAAAACACATCTTAAATAAACTTGCAGGGCAGAGCAGGGGTGTCCATCTGATGTGTGCTCTCTCAACTTGAGAGGCACCATTTTAATACAAAATTCTCAGCTGATGGTTTTTGTGTAGTTCTAGTAATGACATCCAAGAATAAGATGTCTGTGTGATAAGAACTTGCAGTCATTGCTTCTGTTTTCTTGGGAAACTTAACAGAAGTCTGCAGAGTGAGTCCCTGGATGGTACTGTTGAACTGGTCTTTGCCAGCATCCACTTCTTTTGATGGACCATCCTAGCTTACTCACAGAAATCTGCACAGAGTATAAATAATATAGCAAAGGAAGGTAATAAATTATATTAAAGCAATAGAAACATTTCAGTTAAATTGGGTGGAGTATCATATCTGCTGCAAACATTGAAATCCCAAAGCTTAATAGCTGAAGAAAAGCACAAAATCTGTAGCAGAACAAAATGATTGCACCTGGACTATGTGGTCTGGTAGGGTTTTTTTTTCTCTAATACTACCACGGCTGTCAGAAGGAGCTATACAAAACTGGAATATTTGGAACCAAGGGATTACTGTAAGAAACATCCATACTTTATTTGCCAGATAGCCAGAAGACCTCTTCCTACTGGAAAAAACCCTAAGACTCTAAACTTTGTTATGGCAAGTTCTGTGGCAATTCATATCCATTAATATCTCCCCAATCTTATTATTTTGTCCTTATTGCATTCATATACCAACACTGCTCTTGTATATATGTCAGATTTGATGTATCAGAATTACCTTCCCTAGACTCAATCTGCATTATTACTTAGGTTTGAATCTGATTTAGTTGCATTTCATGCACAGTAACATTTCAATAAAAATATGGTCATTTTGCTGCTTTTTACACAAGGGCCATATTTTGCTTTATTATGTAAAAGCATTTATTTATGAGATACATAGTATTGCTCTGTAACTGCCACCTTAGCAAACAAGACACTGTGCATATATAATAGAATTAACTTGCTGTTTTTTATAGGTCTCAGGCGAGCTGGTCACAAGCTACATCACGATCTGTTCTTTGACACCTTGACAATCACGTGTGGATGCTCAGTCAAAGAGGTTTTGGACAGGGCAGCTCTTAGAAAGATAAATTTTCGGATTTATAGTGATGGCAGGGTAAGCAACTTTCTAAACCTTTGATAAATTCAGAAATTTTGTAGTGTGACATTTTCTTCATTAAGTCTCTAATCATTACATTACAATCTGTGCTAAACAGAACAAAATTATTTAAGATCTTGTAGTTTGCTCAGATATATCCATCAATTATAAAGATAATATAAAGAATGAACTTGTGATGCACTGAACTTCCAGAAATAATGATTGTGTTTACATTTTATGCCAATTAGGAGGATTATCTAATCTGTTCACATTAAATACGCCACTAAGGGGTAGAGTGGAGACACTCTAAAATTTAATGATGAAACACAAGGTGACATCCAGAATTCAGGTCCTGTGGCAGTGTTTGAAGGCAGACTGAAATCTAAACCACATCTTGGTTGGCACTAAAGACCTCTTCAGAGAGTGTAGTATGTTCTGTAAATTGGAATGGGGGAAGGGGTGTTACAGGAAAATGGGCGATTTTCTTATTAAGTAGAAAACACTTAGAAACACTGGAAAGGAGGTCATGAGTATCAAAGTTTCTGAGCCATCTGGCTTGGATGGTTTAGGAGGGTAAAGGAAGGAACTGGAAAATGTTATATAAATAAAATAAATTTATATATCATAAATACCTATAAATATGTATGTTTACATATTGTTGGGTAGGATGCTTTTTTTTTTTCCTCTTGTGTTTCTGGAAACAGTTTCTTGACCAAAACAAATGTACTATGTCTCTAGAATAAACAGCTTTAAGTAATTACTGGTGCTTTTATCCATAGCTTGGAGTATCACTTGATGAAACTGTAAATGAGAAAGATCTAGATGACATATTATGGATTTTTGGTTGCGAGTCTTCTTCTGTAAGTACATAATAGGTAATGTGGATTAAATTATCTGAATGTTTCCAGAGTTTAATGAAAACCAAAACTGGTCTTGTATAGTGGGTTTCTATATGATGACCATTTGTTAAATATTAAGAATTTCAGATCCTCTCTTAAATAAAGAGGTAGTGTTAAATAGAGGATTTATATGCCATTTTCTGGTTGCGGCATTCAGTTCCTTCGGTCAGCTTGGACACCTTGCATTAAGGGTATTAAGTGTGGTCAGGTATTTCTTTCCCCACTGGAATTTTTGTCGCATGTCATTAGCATTTAGCAGCAACACCTACAAGATAAGGACTACTGAGACATTAAAGCTACCCAGTTTTAATATATCGCTGTTGTCATGCTAGGTATATACAGATACATATGATATCAAAGGTGGGGGTTTTACCTTAAAAGCTGACTAAATCCTGAGGCAAACTGTTTTATAAGCTAGTTCTAATGGAAGTTGACTACAAAAAAAATCCACTAAAATAATTGACTCTGTTTCTTTTTGTTGAAGGAGCTAATTGCTGAAGGTATGGGTGAGGAAACCAAAGGCATCTTTAGCACCCCATTTAAGAGAACTTCCAAATTCTTGACACACCAGGTTTTCAACAGGTTTGTGAACGTCTGATTGCTACTTTTGGGGAATCTGAATGTATGTTTGCTGTTTTTAGGGAATCTGAAATATCTCCTTTCTAAACCAGCAGTGGAGTCAGTTGAGGACAGTTTGGTACCTAGATTCATACAGCAACTCATTACTCTAAAATAAGATATTAGTAGTGTTTTTAGCTATCCTCTCATTTTAAATGAGCAGAGCAATGCTCATGACCACTGAGGGAATGTGTCTTTCCATTAATCTGCTGCATTGTACAACCTACCATTTGAGGACATGGTATCCTTGTATTCCATATTTACTGATAGTGTTACTGAGATAAATAATAAGCATTTTTAATCTGTGTCACTATTAGTAAGCTTAAAGTGCCAGTTTGAAAAGAACTACTTGGTATATATTAATAACTATCCTCAGTCTTACTTCTTTTTTGTGCTCTTTTCCTTTTCCTGGTACAGCTGATCTGCTTGCCTTAACATTGTGTTTTGTGTTCTCCAGCTATCACTCTGAGACAAATATTGTGCGGTACATGAAAAGATTAGAAAACAAAGATATTTCCCTTGTTCACAGCATGATTCCCTTGGTAGGTATTTACCAAAAAGAAAAGACAAAAAATTATGTACTTACCTATGTGTTTATGTATTTCAATAAATACTGATGTGTGTTTGTATTTTTAGGGGTCCTGCACAATGAAACTCAATAGTTCAGCTGAACTCACAGTAAGTTGCAATAATACTGTCTCACTTGATATCCACATGAGTAGACTATCTGGCCAGTGTCATTCCAGTGAAGTAAAGCCTGTTTTTGGTCTGATACCTCACCTGAGGAGGCAGTTTCAGGGGCAGCTGAAGTCTCCCTCTCCCTTTTCCACTAAGAAAACATTCTGCACAAGTAGGACTGCAACAACAGAAGGAGAGTATGTGGTTTTGAAGACTCGATTTTGAAAAAAATTATGAAAACAGTTTTTGGAATTAGGTATCACAGTCCTGTTCCCTCAAGCAATGTTGCATTACCTAAATTCTTTCTGCTTTACAGATCTTAAAATCAAATCCTCAGAAATATGGAAAGAGTCAGATGGGACAGACAATTCATGCTTCTTTTTCAGTTTGCAATTTCTTAGAATAATTCCCGTTTCCACAGCTGAAGAGTCCCCAGATATCTTCATTTTTTTAGCTGATAGCACATGAAGTAGAGCTTTAGCCAGGCTATTTGATTACCAAATGACTTTTTGACTTGGAATGTGCTTGCTTTGCTGTCTTCCTGCTGTCTTCTCACTTTCAGTAGTTTCCTTTGTCCCCTTTCTCTCACTGCTTTCTCTCTTTCCCTTCACTGTTTTATGTCTTGTATATTTCCTCTAAGTAACACTAATACTATTCTCAGCAACTTCTCTTTGTTTACCTTGTAGACACCACAGCTCTATGTAAGGGTAGGTGAAATTAAGAATTTTTAAGCATATTCCTAATGTTAGAAAATCTGAGAATTACAGTATCATTTATGTTAGAAAACAACCTTTAGATTAAGTCCAACTGTTGACCTGGCACTTCTAAGTCCATCACTAAACCTTGTTCCTGATCACCATATCTACATATCTCATAAACACTTTCAGGGGTGTTGACTTCAGCAGTTCTTTAGGGAGGCTGTTCAAATGCTTGTTAACCCCTTCTGTGAGTACATTTTTCTTTATATCCAGTCTTGTCTTACCAGTTACTACCTGGGAAGAAACCAACCCGCCCTGGCTACACTCTCAGGCAGTTGTAGGGCTGTAGATGTTGTGTCCAGGGTCCCAGGTGCATGTGCGCATGTACCCTTCTGTAGATGTTTGCTCTCTATGCAAATTAATTATCATGCATAGTCAATGTTCTTCTAGGCCTTTCTGGAAATGGGTCAGAGGGCTTTGGAGGTCTTTGGTGGTCTTGATTACCCCCACTGGATCAACCTTTGGTGAACAGTCCATGCTCTTTTCTCAACCTCATTGCTGCACTTGGGGTGTTCTGTGTTGTGCTGAGTATATCCAGAAGCCAGAACAAGGACTGTTGTCCCAGGAAACTGCTCTACCTCCAGCTCCATGTGGCCCCCTTCTCCACCTGCATCCTGTTCTTTCTTGCCCATTTACACAGTCTGCTCTTATCAACAATCCTTGTCTCGCTTCTCACCTATCTGTCCATCAGTGTTTGAGACATACACATTAGCCCCTTATCTTCTAGGCTTTTGCACCATCCCATGGCTTAAACATCAACATGGACATGGTGATCTGCTGAGAAGAGAAAAAAGGGCAAGAGAGAAAGGGGCTAATGTATTCTATAAGCTACTTCTAAGCTTTGGGGGTAATCTCTTTATAATACCCCAAAACTTTATGTGTAATCTGATTACAAAAATAAAAAGCTAAAAGGTTAACATTAAATCAGTTAACATTAGACCTTACTGAACCTCACATGACTAACCTTAGCCTCATCCAATCCAGCCTGTCCAGATCCCTCTGTAGAGCCTTCCAAGCCTCCAGCAGATCAACATACTTGGTGTTTGATACTTAATTGACCACAAGGCAACTTCATTCCTTCACAGAGTTTAACAGAACAGAGTTGTCTGTAGAGTATTTTGTTACAGCATTCTTTATATATTTGTTTGGTTTGTTTTTATAGCCTATTACATGGAGAGAATTTGCCAACATCCACCCTTTTGTTCCTCTGGATCAAGCTCAAGGGTATCAGCAGCTTTTCAAGGATTTAGAGAAGGACCTATGTGAGATTACAGGCTATGACAAAATCTCCTTCCAGCCAAACAGGTAGGAACATTTTTCCTGAGTGTTTGCACCTTGAGACATGATACCAAAACCTTATCTCCAAAGAGGATGTGCAAGCCAAACATGGAAGAATTTTCCAAAATCAAATTTTTCTTGAATGCTGGATTACTAAATTACTAAGTAGTCATTTTTTTAAAAACTATGGTATCTTATTTTGTCTCATCTCTTCTGAAAGTTTAGCAATTTGGTCTTTTTATTTCTTTTAATATTTCCTCCCATGAACTGAAAATAAAGATTTGGGATAGGAATAAGATGTGTGACCTGCCAGGTGTTTAATTGTCGAAACTGGTAGGTAGTGCACTAGGTTTGACTGAAGAATGCCTGAGATCTCTGTGCTCACTAAAAGCAGCATTTAATGAGTACTGCTGCAGCCTGTTTGTGTTCTCTAGTAGTTTTGATACAAAATGAACAGCAAGAACTTACTCTACAATAAGCCTATAACTGAAAGACCTTTTATGTTTCATGATATACACTTTGCTACGCATTTCAATATTAGTTTGCCTCACTGTAATCAAGCACAGAGTCCCCTGCTAGCTGCAGAAATGTGGACCCTCTCAGCCACCAGAAGGATTTAACATTGTAGTATAAACTTATAAAATGGCATCGCCTGTCATCTACTTTTTTCATTTACATCTAGCTGTTAATTTAAGCATGGCCATTTGTAATTTTATCTTAGGAATGTGCCCTGTTTAATTTGCTGACACTTGCCTGAAGTCATGGGTAAGGGTTAGGGCAGGACAGTTTTGAAGTTCTGTCAGAGAGGTGGCACCTCCTGCTTTGTGTGCCATGTAACGGTGTTTGTGTTCTTCTTGCAGTGGAGCCCAAGGAGAGTACGCAGGCTTGGCTGCAATCAAAGCTTACTTAAATGCCAAAGGAGAACGTCATAGAACCGTGAGTGTCAATGCTCGTGTGGGGAAGAGGGTTCAGTGGGAATTGGAGAGTTGATTCAGCAGCTGACAATCGTGTATTGTCGCTTCTGATAGGCTTTCAGTACTCTATGCTTCCCACCAGGATCTTGGTAACATCTTAAAAGTTTTTACAGACCTGAGAATGACCCAGGGAAGGGTGATTGTGCTGAGTGTGACTTGGTTTGATTTAACCTTCTTCACATGAATTGTGGAGGAAGCACTGTTCATAACACAGGGATCTCTTGGCCAATGGTGAGCTGTGCTTTCACAGTGTCAAGGCTTTGTCTCTATGCCACTGCCCTGTCCTGACCCCATCCTTTCCCAGCAAGCAGGCTGGGTGTCAGCAAGGGGCTGGGAGAGACACAGCCAGCTGACCCTGGCTGACCCAAAGGCTGCTGGTGCCAGATAATGGCATGCTCAACAACAAAAGCTCAGGGGAAAGAGGGCAAAGCAGGAAAGGTCATGCTTATGGCATTTTAATTCCCAAGCAACATGCAGTGTGGTCGGCCATGGGAAGTTGGGAAGGCTGGAAGGAAGGAAGGAAGGAAATTGAGGTATATTTACAATTTCATCTGACACCCTCTCACTCTTGAAAGATGATGAACAGTTGACATATCATGTGTTAATTCTGGGATTATTTATTATATTATTTTCCATCCTAATTTCCTAGCTGGATTCTAGTTATTTGTCCATCCTTCTCAAAAAAGCCATTTTATAACTTCGGTTATCTTTAAAGCTTTTGTGTTCCTTTTACTTTTTTTTGCTTATTCCCTTTATAGTTTTTGATGCAGTTGCTTTCTTTCCCACCAAAATGGTGAGCTTGTTTAGTAGCAGTAAGTTCAAAGCTAAAGGATCACAGTTGTGGGTTGTTAAGATGGTTTTCTTGTGTCATACTTTAGATCTGTCTGTCTCCAGTATACATGTACTGCTTGGAATGCTGCCCCACAATACTGTGGGTCCTTTTCTGAACTCTGCAATCCATTCTTTTAATGACCTGGGGGGTTTTGTATTAAAGGATATTTGGCATTTCACTGGGTGTCTCCATTAGAAACACAATTATGAGTAATTTTAAATGTTAGAGAACCAGCACAGATATTTATAATAACCTTCCCAATTAAGCCACTGGAAGTTAGTTTAGGAACGTTTTTTGGGACCACATAAAGAAATTTCTTTGGAAGTCTGGGATTACTGAGGTCTTCTTTTTTTACACACCCATACAGTTGGCTTTAAAGAGAAGGGAAAAAGTCCTTAGTGCAATAGAATACATATCCTTTGAACCTGATTTTATCCTTGGCTTTGGGACTCACTTATCTTCTCAGAATGGAAGCATCACTGTCCTGGCCTCCTGGGAGCTGTAGCCTCTGTGTGAGGAAACCATCTAAAACTGAATATAAGTGTTGTCTTCTTCTCTCTCTTTTTCTTTGTTGCATCCAGATCACATCAAACTTACTTTACAGTTACAAAGTCTGTTTTGTGAGTAGTTTTTACTCAGTGGGAAGTGGAATTAGGTTAAAATTTTATTCCTTGGAGAGTTGTCTTCTGATTGTCTGTGTGTCATCTGTCATTCCTCTTTTTCTGTGCAAGACCCTTAGGCTTCTCTGAGTGTCTGTGAGTACTTCTGTGGTCTGAAAACACCCGGAGGGGAACTGCACCGGAGAGCCTGGGGGCTGCTTGCACTTTACTCACACTTTACAGATTTCAAATGTTACAGGAAAACCATGGTACTCTCGGGAAAGAGTAAAAAGGAATAAGAAAATAAGGAAGCCTGCAAAACACTGCAGTGCTTTTTTCTGCTAGGCTGGAGAAAGCAATTACGCCAGCAGCTCAAGGTTCCCTTGGTTGGGCACGCTTGGATTTGGTGCCCTCTGGTGGGAAAAAAGGATGGACACGGAACTGGCAGCTCACATCCCTGCTTTTCTGTGCCATCGATGGTGTCCTTTTCTGTGCCATCGATGGTGTCCGTAGGCCTTGGTGCCATCTGGAGGCACTTTCCATTTCAGCTATGCGGATAAATGGCTACAGATGCGGCACAGCTCTTCCTGGAGCTGGCGCTGGGACCCCTGTGTTTCTGGGCTTTGGAAGTACTCACATTTGTCTCAGCATCACTGTGGAGGATAGAGTTCCATGAACCATCATGCAGTTTCTGTAGAAGAAAATAATTTTTGGCTTTTTGGTTTTCTTTTTCGTTTTGTTTTGGGGTTTTTTGTTTGTTGTTGTTTTGTTCATTTGCTAGTTTTTTGTTGGTTGGTTAGTTGGGTGTTCTTAGGGTTTTTTTGTGTGTGTGGTTTTTGTTTGGTTGCTTGGTTCATTTGGTTTTGTGGGTTTTTTTTGGTTTTTTTGTTTGGTTGTTTTTGGGGGTTTTGTTTGGGGTTTTTGGAGAAATATTTATTGTCTTTAGGAAGGGAGGAGCTCCAAAAAAACGCCTGGAGATATCCTGAAACGTGCACAATTTTCCTATGACTGACAAGAGCCTACCTTTATTTAATTAGAAGTGCTTCTCTTTTTTTTTTTCTTTTGAAGTTAACTGTACAAAGCATGCAAGTAGCTCTGAGTTTCTCATCTATAGCCAAAATATTTTGGTCTAAATTTTTGTTTTGAATAGAATACAGAAGAAAATGCTTTGGAAGCCAGAAGAAGTTGCAGTGGAAATTTGGAATTAGGCAGTTTTTCCTTTCAAGTAATTGTACATATGGAGACTGATAACTGTAAAAAAAAAAAATTGTGTTTTAAAAAAAGGTGGGATGAGGCAAAAAAAAATTTAAATATAAGTATCTGAAATAATATTCTGGAATTGCATCCCTAAATATGATTATGCAGCAAATGAAACTTTGGTAATAAGTGTTAAATGCTGATACCTGAATGGATTTTCCTTAAAAATTTAGTTGCATTGTTCTGCAAAAGAGGCAGTTTGCTGGTACCATCAGGATTTCTTTTCAAAACTTTGATAATGAATTGTAGCTGTGTGTGGATCATAAAACATTAAGATTTTTTAAACTAGTTATACTTTAGGCTCATTTTTTCTTTCCCTTCCAAGGTTTGCCTTATTCCTAAATCTGCTCATGGTACTAATCCAGCAAGTGCACAAATGGCAGGGATGAAGATTCAGCCCATTGAAGTGGATAAAAATGGGAGCATTGATATTTCTCATTTAAAAGCAATGGTGAGTATTTAATTATCTTTGATTTTCAAGGAACACTTCTTCTCTGAAGGTAATAGTGTTGGCAGCTGAATCACATTTTTCTACAAGAAAAAATAAAGCAATAATACTGAATACGTGCTTTGAAAGGATTAAATAATTTTTTTTTCCTCATTCAGACACTAACTATGTGACAATTGTAAGATTCCTTTTAATTTGAGGATCTTTAGTGCAGGATTTGCTCAAAGAGTCTTTGTACACAGTAGACTCTTTTATAGCAGATCCTTTTGGTCCACAGCTAGTACTGGAAATGAGCAAGCCATGTTCATGAATGTGAAGCATTTGAAACTGCATTTCAGCCTTCTTTCAGCAAAGTTCAAGTCCATCTCTGCTGGAGAAACTGTTGCTAGGCAACTACTTTTTTTCTCTTTTTAAAGTATATTGACTGCAGGTGAATCTTGCAATGCAAGGGATTAGCAGGACACATTTCCACATTTGGACAAACTCTTATGGCAGTCATAGAATTCTACTGCTGAAAGTAGGGGGAATGGTCATTATTTCACATTAACTTGAAGGCCAAATTTTCATTGGGTTGTCTGAAGGTCCCAAAAGAGAGTGTTTTACACATGAATATCTATATGTATGTACACTAATATATGTGTATGTATATATTTGTGTATGTATATGTATGTATGTACATGTGTGTATATATGTGTGTGTGTGTGTATGCATGCAGCTTTCAATACCTGCCTTTTCAACCCTGATTTAAAATTCTGATTTATTCAGAAATCACTCTTTTTCACTAGGCGTGGCTGAAGAAGGGAGCCCAGTATCCTTTGCTGACTATAAGTAACTTTGACTATCTTCTGATAGGCCTGCTTCCCACCTGTAAAACACTCTGACTTTACTTGTATTTTTTTAAATAAAATCTTGAGAAGCCTTCAGAGCCTCAGTGACCTTTTCTTCTCTCCCCTCCCTGCCACCAGGTGGACAAGCACAAGGAGAACTTGGCAGCCATCATGATCACGTACCCTTCCACCAATGGTGTGTTTGAGGAGGAGATTGGAGACGTGTGTGACCTCATTCACAAACATGGAGGCCAAGTTTACTTAGATGGAGCAAATATGAATGCTCAGGTACAAAAACTGGGAAGATTTTTTACTAACGGGAATGCTTGGAATAAAAATAGCACAGCAGTACTCAGTTCAGACTGTAACCCAGCTTCCATGCAAGATGCCACAGTGTTTGGGGGAGGATGTGAGATTTCCGAGATCAGTAATTAAAATTAGATGGTGAAAGTAATTCTCTTTTACTTGATTTTCCCCTGAAATGCGTCGTAAGATTTATGAGTTGTTCACTGAAATTTGCTTAGTCTGCCTACCCTTTATCAAAGACATTCTTTACAGATGTAATTAAAAATTCCTAAAAAAAAATATTATTTGCATCAAGTTCTTGTTTATGATGCATCGTGATAAAGAAAAACATAAAAACATACACCATCTTTTTCAGCCTGTTGTCCTTGCATTCCGAAATAGGTCATAAATGGCATATGAAGAATGTTTTGAAACAGAGTATTCCCTTTACAGGTTGGTCTGTGTCGTCCTGGAGATTATGGCTCTGATGTCTCTCACTTAAATCTCCACAAAACCTTTTGCATTCCCCATGGAGGAGGAGGACCTGGAATGGGACCAATTGGAGTGTGGGTATCTCTATATTAGCCTTTCCTTAAAAAAAAAACCAAAACAATATATATACATATATTGCAAATTCCAATAAATATATATATATATATATATGTATATATATATATATATATATATATATATATATATATATATATATATATATATATATATATATATATTTACACACCCTAGTGAATCTTGGATGGGTGTTCACTTCAGTACAGAGCCGTGGCTGGGAGAGGTGTGATGTTGGTTGCAAGCATCTGTCCTTCTCCAGCACAATCATGTGCTCAGTGGTGGAATGTTCACCTATATCCCCAAACCCTGGCTTCCATGTTGCCTTCTGGTGTGCATGATAAACCTCACTCAGCAATGTGTTTCCTGAGTAAGAAATGGAGTTTGAGGGCTGATAATACTACATGTAGTCCAGAACACAGAACTGCTACACAAGCTGTGTGAATCTATCCTATGGAGCATTCTTGTTTCCTTAAAGGAAGATAATCTTACTTGTTTAAAAAGTAATTTTTATTTTGATAGCTCCATTAATATCTTGTGATAGGTTGAAAAACTGAGTGCCATCCTCCACTGGCACCAGCTGTGTTAATAACCTTTCTTTTGAAGAAGGCAGAGATCAGACTTCCTAGAGGACTGTGACTGAAAGCAAGGTGAAGAGAAACTACGGCTGAAACTGTCCAGATATACTAGTATTTTATCTCTAAAATCAATGTTTTTGTTTTAGGAAGAAACATTTGGCTCCCTACTTGCCTACCCACCCTGTGATCAAAATACAGACGGATAAGGATGCATGTCCTTTGGGTACTGTCAGTGCTGCACCTTGGGGTTCCAGTGCTATATTGCCAATTTCCTGGGTGTATATCAAGGTGTGTAGACTTTTATAAGGAGTATCAGCTGAGGTTCTCTTTCTCTTTCAAGTTCAGTGACCACTGGAACCACATGAACAGGTTTAAGAGCAGCTCATTTTGTTTGATATTATTTGTACAGACTGAAATGCAGTGAAATGAAGCGATGACAATCCAGTCACAGGTAATTTACATCCATCAAGCCTACTTGATTTATAGTAGGACAATGTTGCCACAAGAAAGGACATCAGGACAACGGTTGTATCTAACTCTTCTACCTTTTGTTTGTAATAGGTCTTGAGATAAGAGGACAACAGGCAGAAAATGACAGTCAGGCTTCCACTTTCTGACGCTGAAGTTTTCATGTTTAAATTACTGTTCTGCCAAGAGTATTTTCAATTGTATGATTCAGTATTGTTATACCTGACATCTACAGAACATTGAATTTTACAATATCCTGAATTCCAGAGGATTTGAAAACTGAACTTAGTTTTAGTTTTACATGTGAATCAACTTGATCACGATCTATGTAATTTGTTAATCCCTTGTAATTTAGTGATAAGCCAGTAAATATTTGGCTACATGTATGGCAATATTTAGCCAACAGAGACGATTGTAGATTCAAATTCTAATTGATAGAAGGGTGTGCTGGGACTCTTGAGCTACATTTAATGCTTACAGTGACAGAGTTGGAGAAGAATGAACCTAGGGGCAGTGTCATTCAGAGTTGCCAGTATGATACCTAACCATGGAAACTTCCTCTGCTGGGGAAACCAGCTCTCCTGGAATTCCAAATGAGCAAATGTACCATTTCCATTTACAGCTGTGGGTAAAAATTACTTGTGACTCTAAGCTGGTTCCCATTAGAGAATATTTAATCCATTAATTAGAAATTTTTAAGAGGAGCTCTTTCCTCACAGTGCAAAATGCCATCTAGTTACATTGTCCCACCTAAACTTCCCTGGACAGTCTGGCTGTGGGATGGAGACAGGCAGCCTGTGCCTTTTGACATTATTTGTGTTCTCACTTTTTTCTGTTGAGTTCAAAGCTTCTCAGTTGGAGCAAAGGTCTGGGTCATTCACTTGTGAACGTGAAGCTACATCTCTTAAACAGTAGACACTCTCATAAACTACATTCACCAAAGGCGGCCTCAATCAATATCCAGTGCTTCTCTGTGAGTGTTGTGTGGAAAAGTGTAACAGCAGAGTGACTGCCAGAACTGGCCAGGTGCATTGAGGTGCTGTGCTCTGTCATGCAGGAGCATACTTTGCTTGTTTTGGACCTATTTTAGATCTGTTTCTTCATGTTATTTTTCTTTCAGACAATGGGAGCAAAGGGTCTGAAGCATGCTTCTGAGATTGCTATACTAAATGCAAATTACATGGCAAAAAGGCTAGAGAAGCACTACAAAATCCTTTTCAGAGGAGCAAAAGGCAAGTATTGGACATTTTTTTTTCTTCTACCAGGCTTTTTTCTCTGCCTCATGTAGAAGTTGGCTTGCAACACAGTTGTTTGGTTGGGGTTTTTTTTGTTTGTTTGTTTGTTTGTTTTTTTAATGCTATGTGACTGCTGATTTCAAAATTCTCTTGTTCACAAGAAGAGAAATATCCAGCTGCACCTCACTGGATGTATTGCAACGAAACTGAGATAATTTGAAGTAGAAGAAAAGAAATATCTGTTTGTAATTAGAAAAAGATGATGCCAAAAGATAAAGTATTAGATCGTTCTCCTTGAAATTTAGTAACAGATTGATGAACATCAGAAAAAGGAAAAGCAATCAAGTTGAGACTTCCAAATCTCCATAACCAATGATGCAATAATTTAAGAACTGAAAGTAAATTTTGGACCTGTACTTCTCCTTGCACACTTCCTCTGAAAAAATCCCACCATGTTTCCCTCATTTCTGCTCCTTGTTCACTTTTGTGAGATGAAATAAAATTCCTTTGGCAATGCATGATATTTCATCTACATTCTGGTTGCCTGTTTTGGCTCTCCAGTCTTGTAACAGGACAGAAGTAATGAAGAAGAGATGAAAAAATTATTGTGGGAGTAGTGTAACAATCAGAGAACTTATTTGGCTTGTCTAAGCTGAACAGCATCGAAGAACATTTGAGTACAATATATGTGTTCTCTAAAATATATATCTTAAATTTAATGACATACACCTTGGTAAAACCTGCAAGTTGTACTTTAATAGAAGTAAATAAAAATTGCAAATTTTCAGGGATTTAACAGTGTAATGGAAGGTTCTCCAGAATCATGAATATAAACAGACAACTTATGTCTTTAGCCTCTCTATAACAGAAGATTTGAGTTTTGCTCTGGCATTAGATAAAACTGATTATCGTGATTAATTTAAAATAGCCTAAAACCCAAATGGTGTTAGGCCACTGACAAATCTAATAATTTTTTCAGAGAACTTGTAAATTGTAGGAGATACTTTGACCACTCATTCCTAGTTCTGATCTTGTAAATGAGGCCTCTTCTTCTAAAGTCCCACTTTGATGTGGGACTCAAAGAATCAGTCTTCAAAAACTGAGTTGTATATCTCTTACCTGATAATTTCTCAGATTTGAGGTTTTGCCCAAGTGGATATTTTTGAGTTTGTCTTTTTGCCATGATCTCCACAAAACCAATCAGAATAGACAGCCTGGTAAATTGCATTGTTCTCCTGTTAAGTAAGACAAGTGTTCTCACTAGTCTTACTTAATAGGAGATGTCATTTTTTATTTACAGGTTATGTAGCCCATGAATTCATTTTGGATACAAGACCTTTCAAAAAAACAGCAAACATTGAAGCCGTAGATCTTGCTAAAAGGCTTCAGGATTATGGTAAGTCAAATATCTATTAAAATAGCAGTATGAGTGAAAATTTTCCAAATATCTTCTAAAGGGAGACACAAACATTCGAGTTCTGTGCTTATGGATGGTGAATCTGTCACAATTATTTCAGGCTTCCTCATTTTCTTTATGGGGCTTGGAGAGATATTTGCATATACTAAATTGTAGTAGGTACTTCTGACTCTGCTGCTACTTCACACTTTTGTAAACTGTCCCATCAAATTACTGACTACATGACTCTCAACTGTTTGGAGCAAGTGGGTCGGAGCCAAAAGCTTAACAAGACTCCAACAAAGCAAAACAAAACAGAATAGGAAGGAAAAAAACCCCTTTTAAAGTAGGATAATGGGATTTGAACAGTTCCATCTTGATATAGTTTATGCAGTTTTGTACACATGCTCTAAAGGATGTGATTGTGGATGCTTTTTGGCTGCCAGACAAGAGGATCCATTGAACTACTTGATCCTGTAGAACTGTGCTTCTAATGAATATGCATGAAAGCTGTTAAAACCCTAACCAGTAATACCTCTTCAGTAAAATAACCCAAAGCCTAATTGTGATACTAAAAAACCCACCCTTCCTGCTCTTTGTAAGTGAGCCTTATATATTGTGCACCACTTTAAACAGACTTTTCAGCAAGTATAGAGGTGAGTTAGATAAGTATATTAAAGTTCCTTTTTAATAAAGTAAATCTGTGTGTAGCTGTATTGTAAAACAGAGGTGTTACCCTTCAGTGCTGAAAATTAAGATACTTGAAAAGTTTATCTTGCCTCTGAAGTACAGAGCCAACACTACCAATGAATTCAATCTCTATAGATTTTTGTAGAGAAAGGACTGAATTTGTGAATCTGCTGATAGCTAATGCATGTATTATCTCATACCCTGTTATCTGTGACTGATTTCTGCTATTGTCACCAGGTTTTCATGCTCCAACCATGTCCTGGCCAGTGGCAGGGACACTTATGATTGAACCTACAGAGTCTGAAGACAAAGCAGAGCTGGACAGATTTTGTGATGCCATGATCAGTATTCGGCAGGAAATTGCTGAAATAGAGGAAGGCAGGATGGACCCCCAAATTAACCCACTAAAGGTAAGATGGCATGTCGAGCAAGGTGACAGCATCAGTCTAACCCTTGAGTCTGCAGATGCCCATTCCTGGTCTTTCAGTACTCTTAAAAGTAATGGGGCACAACTTTTACAAAAGTAATGAGCACAAGACTTTCTTGAGAAACCTTTAACTTTTTCAAAATTTGAATTTTGACTTTTTCAAGTGAGAAGTCTTGCTGACAGAGGAAAGTTATTTCCACAAGCACTTAATTTATATTTTAAGGCCATCTCAAAGTAACAAAGGAGAGATGCTTATTTCACTGGCTGAAGATGGAAAATGGAATGACCTTAATAATAAAATAAAGATTGAATTATTTTAGCAATGCAGCACAGAACCAGTATCAGCTCAAGTTCTGTTCAACTCTTTTAATGCTATACTGACTTTTAAATTTAGTGAAAAGCCAAAAGCATAATCAATCCTTGGGTAGCATCTTTAGGCAAACTGAAAAAAAATCCAAATACTGACTTGCCTCCTTTTTTAAATCTGCCTTGTTCCTCCCCAGATAAACAGTGTTCTCTAGACAGTAATTATTTATATGTGGTAATGGAAACTTGAAGAAGGCTTCACACTGATCTGTTCAACACAAATCAGTAATTTCCTGTTCTCAACATGTCTTGTTTCTTGTAGATGTCACCACATACTCTGAACTGTGTCACTTCTTCCAAGTGGGATCGTCCCTACTCCAGAGAAGTGGCAGCATTCCCACTGGTGAGTACATAATGGGAACTTTCTGGTGTGGTAATACATAAATATGCTTTGTGCTCTGTAGTTTCTTAGTTGGAGATGAAGTAACATGGTAAGAATGAAAACTTCAGAGCCATTATATTGTTTCTCAGTTTTTAAGTGTGTGAGCTCTCTTTACCACAGTTTCATTAGTTTAGCTTTTAAAGACAAGGAAAGAAGTGCTCAAAAAAAAAAAAGTCTCTACACATTGGTGCAGACCTGGATTTCTAAATCCTAGCACTTCAACACTGAGTATTCATTCCTATCGGAAACAACCTGTTTAGTTCTGACAAACTGCACCAAGGGCTCCCAAAACAGAGTCCCACATGCTGACATTCAAAGCTTTGCTCAAAAGAACTTGCATAAGATGTGACTAGGTTCCCCAAGGTCAGCATGGGGAAAGCGACACCAATGTGGACCTGCTACAATAAAGGTCAGATTGGAGCTGCAGTCTGATATCAAACTTCTTAATTGCTTTCACAGTCATAGCAGCTAAATGTACGTGTGACCAACCTTTCTGCTTGGAAACTTAATTGCAAGTATTTTAGTGATATGTGCTGTTTCAAAGAGTAAGAATTCAACTACACCACCATTCCACTCTCCTTTAAGTATGATACTCTAACTAGACTGCACAGCACAGCAGTGTCCTCTGCTTTTCCTTCATTCATATGTGAAAGTCAGTTGTTCAAAGGATAATAAAGTTTTCTTTCATCTTGTGAAAACTGCTTCTTTGCAAGCATATGTTAGAGGACACAACTGGACTTTTTTAAAATCTAAGCATTCTTTTAACCATCACTTCTGTTACACATGCTTGTTAACTTTCAGGCTCTGAAAACAGACTTGAAGGATGACTTCACCCAAAAAAATCCACTTTCACAGCACTTGTAATTCTTCAAGCTCATAGTGTCTGTTATAATTTTGTAGCTTTATCTGGTGGAAAGATTAAGATGGTTGGGTTCTTTTATCTCTCTTAGCCATTTGTGAAGCCTGAAAGCAAGTTTTGGCCCACAATTGCTCGCATTGATGACATATATGGAGATCAACATCTGGTTTGTACCTGCCCACCGATGGAAGCCTATGAATCTCCATTTTCTGAACAGAAGAGAGCATCTTCCTAAGATTGCTTCCAGCTGTCTGCATTTTTGACTCCATCAGAATGGCCCTTTCCTGATTTCCTGGGGATATTTATATTGTGTATATTTTGAATAGTGACCATGTTTGTTTATTGAGCACTGGTCAGTTAAAATGTAAATACAATCAGTATGTTAGGTGTAAACAAAATGTGATTGTTCCACAGCAGTTGATGTTGGAAGTTGCCTTGATTTATAATTTTGTCTGTTTCATGCTAAAGTTTTAACAATTAACACTCAGCTTGCAAGGTGGCATGGGAGATACAGTTAAAAAAGTAGAAAATATGCAGATGCATAAGGCAATACTAATAAATATCAACTGCAGGATTAATTGTTTACATTTTGTAAAAAAATGATGAAGTAGATTTTTTAATTTACTTCACATATTACCACTAACTAGCATTGCTAGTGTTAATATTTCATACTGATTTTTTTACCTATCAGTGTTAGTAGTCTAATAAAATTGGTCAGAATTTTAATTGTTGTCATGTTTTGGATTTAAACTTTTCAGCTGCATTTGTCCAAGAGACAGTATGAAATTATGAATCTTAAGCTCTGATTTCTGACAATTTCCGCAGCAGCAATAAACTTACACAAAGGAAAATACTGTCAGAGATTAATACTTAAATAAATCTCTGATATTTTTTTTTTATGAGAGCCAAAATTATCCATTTTACCAAGCAGTAACAAACTTAATCTTGCTCAGCATCACATAATTTTTTTCTTAGTAGCTCCATCTAATTCTCTCTTATTCTGGATAAGGTATAAAAGACCATGAAGGCATAAAAGACTGTGAATTAGTATTACTTGAATCTTGGGTAAAAAGTGTTCTCTTTCCACAGTTTCTCAAGTCACTCTCTGGCGCTTTTTTATACAGAGCCCTCAGTTTGCCCTACTTTATCTTACAGCTTGTGTAAAAACTGATTCACAGCTTAAGCTCCAAGAGATTAAGGAGACCAGAACCCTCCTTCAACAGAGAGTGCCACGTTAAATCACTCAGTAACCAAAGCTTACACCTTAAACAGGAGCCTTTTCCAGCATGTTCCAGATCAAATTTACATAAAACTAATCCTCTCACTAGTTACACGGTCAGATCTCTGTGCTATGAGCACATTTGAAAGGAACCTGCCCAGGTCTATGCAGAGCTGTCTGATGCACATGAGCACCCCTGAAAGGACCTAACTCATTCAGCCACTCAAAGCACAATTTTGGTGAATTAGAAAACAGGCACTCAGCAACACTGGGACCACAGAAAACAACCATACAGTTCTGCACCTTACAACCACCCACTACTCAACCACTTGTTGAAGATGAGAAGAACTACATGCACACTCAGCCTGGGAACTCTGAAGGGACACAAATGAGTGACACAAATTATAGCAATATTTTATGTACTGTAAATTTTGTGTCTTTTACAGTGAAAGTTTTGGGACTGCAACTTTTTCATTACCTACCTTATGAGTTCATGGGGGGCTTTACACAAAGAGACTACAGATAATAGGAGACAGGAATGGCTTTCACTGAAGGAAAGTCTGTGAAAAGCTGCACCTTCATGCTAAATCACCTTAATACATAGTGAAGAAAATCAGATTTTTTTTTTGCTCTAGAATTCATTAACTATTGGAAACGTTATCTTTCAGTAGCTATTGATATAGTACTAAGGATGCAAAATATCATGAAAAGCCACTGCAAATTTATAATATGAGGGAAAGACAGTCTTTCTTTATTGCCAGTCTACTTCCCCAGTCTTGACAAGCCGCTTTAATGTTTGCTAAAAGCAGTTTCACGTTTGATTATGTCACTGAAAAAATACATTAAAAATTGGTTTACAAATTTTTGTATAAAGCCGGTAACTTCCCACTGTTGATCTCACACTGACAAAATTTAGCTTGTGAATTAATTAGTAAAATCTATCCAGTGGAAAACAAAGCATTAAAATATTTTAACTCCTACTCAAGTTGGAGGCCACAAGTCTTATGAGCTACTGCTCATGAGATGCAATGGCTGTTATGAAAGTGAAATTACATCGTTCTCTCCATAAATTCTGAGCTACCTGTAGCACTGTGGGCCACAGGCTGTCAGTGCAACCTCAGTGCCTACAGAGGGAATCTGAGTCATGCACCTGAACGACCACTGTGCAGGAATCCCACAGCTCCCAGCTGTGGGACATGGACTGAGCACTGCTACAAGCTGTGAGTGAGTTCATGGGTATCAATGTCACCACTGGATCTTGGTTTGGAGTTCAGCCTTTTTTAAAATTTTTTTCATTGAGAAATCAGTCAAGGAAAATAAAGCCTCACACCTGTAAAATACGGCCACCTAAGGAAAGCATTTAGTAATCTGAAAAATAAATTCTGTAAAAATCTCATGACTTAATTAAGTAGAAAATAGTAAAAACAAAATTAGCAATTTTCTGAATCATAAAATATTTAATAAGGTATATTTTGGGGGAGGGATATATTGTATATAAAATTTCAGATCACAATATGAAGCGATTTGAACCTTCTCCAAGCTAGCACTGCCTTTAATGCTGTGTAGATGTATTGCCACTGATACAAGACCTACTAAAAGCATACAGTTTAACTAATACAGAAGTGGCTTTTTTATATGAACTATTTTTTACACAATTAGAGTGTCTTGAATACCCTCTTTAAGTGCAAAAAACACAGATCACTTTACACTAATGCAGCAACAATGCATTCATATTGTTCTCATTAGTCATTAGTAGTCAACTTGCATAAGATACAAGAAAAGCACAATGAAGCTCACAAAAATAGACTAAAAATCAGCCCGCTCTTGCAAAAAAATACAGCATAATAGAAGAAAAAGACAAAAAAGGGATTATGCACACCACAGAATTTACTGCTTAATCCAAATGGCTTAAGTGCTGAATCTATTTCTTTTTCCTGGTTTTTTGTGGGTTTTTCTTTTGGTTTGGTTTTTCTTGGGTTTCGTTATTGGGTTCTTTTTTTTTTGTAAATCAAACCACATGGACCAGGCACAACTAATATTCAGAAGGCAGTGTGTAGCTAAAAACATCACTAACTATTTTTTATCCCCAACATTGTTTCATTGTTTGACACAATTTACTTTCCTCTGTCCTGAGGTAGTCACAAAAAAACAAATCATAAATTAAGCATCAGCTAGGCCAGTAAGAGCTGAGGCTTTTCTTTTTCTTTTTTTTCTTTTTTCCTTCTTTAAAAACTGTTAGTTAACTGGCCAAAACTACCCTCGATGTTAAAAGACAGCTGAGAATTAGAGTTCTCACAACACCAAGAAATGGCTATGAAGGGAAGAGGGTTAGGTGCTTCAAAAAGTGACAATATATTGAGTCCCATCAAGGTGGCTGGTCCACTGCTGAATTTCCCATGTTTATGCCCCTTTACTGTCTATAAAGTCACTGGGAGAAGTACAGAAGGGACTGAGCACATCATCGTCCTTTACTGTAACCCGGAAAGAACTGGTCCAGTAGTGCCTGCAGGATCTTGTTGGGAGCCATGGTGTAGCCCTTCCCCAAGTCATAGCGGCAGGCAGGGCAGGTGAACACTTCGGCTCTGAAAGAGCGCTGTAAACAACTCTAGGACACACAGAGATGGAGAAGTAAATTGCAACAACTTCCTTAAGACTGACAGCTTAACCAGCAAAAAGTAAGGAATCACTATAAGATCTGCTTATAAGATCTGCTTACAATCTGCTGTACTACCAGAAAAAACAAAGTCTTTGCTAAGCTCTCTGGTGCCTGACTCCACCCCTGACGAAAATGTCCTAGCCAAGAAACTCTTCTCCCTGCTTGGGAGGAACTAAATCACTAGTGAGGTTTCCCCTTCTTTTTTCACTAATGCCTTCCTGTAAGTCACAGCCAATCCTTAGCTTCCTTACAGCTTCACAGATTGCTATACTTTTCCAGACCTTCATATCCAGAGGAAAATGACTATACCACATATACTGTTTATGTAGCAATCTCCATCTAACTCACCAGAATAGACCCAGTTTAGCCTTACAGATATATGTAGAATAATACAATCTGTAACACATTAGCATCTGTGCTGTCATCCTTACTACATTACTGCAGATTGATTAAAAAATTTTAGGGCAGGGCAGATCTCTGTCTAAACAGCAGCAGCAGCTTACTATCAAACTTCCTTACAACTTTAACTGGATATTATACTATATTCACAAATATGTACTGCTATCTTCAAACACTGTGCTTTCTGAGTTTGTTGCCATTCAGCTTTCTCTTCTTTCTTTTTTTCATGGTTTTTCAGTTTCTACAATTCTAAATTTTAACTCCACATTTCTTATATTTTTCAAAGAGACATAATTGTTACATGTATGCAGGCCACACACAACACCCTGATATTTACTGGAGTGGTATCTTCTTAAACAGCAACCTTGCATTACCAAATACTGTACTAGGACGATAATAGTTTGAGTCCTTTTACGGCCTCAGGCAGAAATACTAGGTATGGCCGACACCATTCAAATATGCAAAATTCAGTGCATGATTCTGTACATACCAGTGCTACAAAATTAACTCTAGTCCAGATTTGATTCCACGCTTCTTAGACTTATCTCCAACTGATCAAGATTTTAAGACACATAAGTAATGCACTGACATTCATGGTCTCCTAGCAAACATGAGCAATGCCAAGATTAACAGGATAACATAACTTTCTCTGAATAAGCCCAAATAAGTTTCTAGGGTATTTATCCTCCACCCTTTCACAACTTTTAATAAAGAATTATAAAATTATAAAATCTGGTTTTATTTCTTGTAAAATTATGTATAATTAAATTATTGTTATTGTGCCAAAATCTAACCAGTGGACCTAACCAAACTGTAGCGCACCTCCACTGACCAAAAAGGCGTGACCACAATGGTAAACCTCACTCATTATGTCTATCAGAAACTATATGGAATGTACTTCCACTCCTTATTACACAAAATTAATGTCTGCTACACAGCAAACACTGAATGGAAACTTGTGGTCTGTTTTTGCTCAGAATGTTATACAATTATTATTGTCTTTCTAAAATGCATATGGCTTTGGTGACTGGTGTCTAAGAGTCAAGAAAACAGCCCAGAGCAAGGCAGTTCATTCTTACTTTACAGACGTTGTGGAGGCACTCTGTTGTCACTGGCTGGTAAACCAACTCCTGGCAGCACACACACATAAAGGATTGTTCCAGTTTCTTCAGAAAATTCTAATATAGGGCACAGGGATAAAAGAGACAAATTCTATTACAGTTCTCACAAATGCCACTTACTACATAAAGATGATGTACTTCCAGAAGTTTTTAAGTCCGTCACACCTCTGAGCACAGCTTTCTAGAAGTTATCAGGAAGCAGGTCTTTAATGGCTTTATTTCCCTGCTCTTCTACAAATTGCAGAACCATATAATCAGAGAATGGTTTGGGTTGGAAAGGACCTTAAACTACACCTATTTCAACCCCCATGCCATGGGCAGGGAATATTCCACTAGACCAGGTTGCTCATGGCCCCATCCAGCCTGGCCTTGAGCACTTTGAGGGATGGGGCATATGTTTCTGGGGAACCTGTCATAAAATTATTTTCTGTCTAAACAAAACCTAGCGACTAAAACTACCTTTCTTCATGTCTGATTTCTGACATTAGCACAACATAAAAATACATTTATTATATCAGAGAAAAACCATGCTGGCTTCAAGAATGAAAATAAATAAAAATGCACTTCTAACTTCAGGATGGTTTTTGAGCAAGAAAGGTCTCTATTGTTGAGGCATTAGCCCATCTCTCAAGAGCAAATTGCACAGGCTAGACATTTTCTTGAAATAGAAGTCTTACAAATAAAACTGATGCTAGACAGTCTATATTTAGCAAAAGTTCAACAAACAAAGGAGGTTTGAAGAGGGACTCAAGATTTCTCCTAACAATATAAAGAAAATGCAAAGAATAAAAACTACGCATGCAACAAACATACTGGTCCTTCCTTAAGAGAAGCAAGTACTTCATCCCACAGCTTCTGGTTCATGCAGTCTTCTCTGATCAGCCATTGCTGCTCTTGGGTCAGCTGGAAAGCTTCTCCTTTCCCTCCATCTCCCATCCTCATGGCTTTGGGTGTATTTGTAGGCTCCTCTGTACCTGCTTAAGATGGTGACCATCAGACCCAGTAAAAGCAGTGTTAGTCTGAACTAATAGAAGGGAAAGACAAAACTATTTCTAGAAGGAAAAATGGCTTAATATGGATTACTTGCAAGAAATGCAGCAAGCAAATTCCTACTCCAACTCATACTATACATCATTGCTTTGGATTGCAGCAAAGAGTTGCACAGAAGAATTTTCATTTTTTTGCAGAGCTTGAGAGCAAAAAACACAGTAGGAGCAGTAAAAAGGATTAAGACCCCTACACTACCACTTAATTAAGCACTCACTAGAATATACTTATTTATTTCTTGTTGTGAGACAGGATTAGGAGGAAGGCAAATTAGGCTCAAAACTTGAAAAGGGTATGAAGAAAAGTTTATTAACAGTAACTAAAAAAAAGAATAAGAAGAATTAGAATAAAACCTTTAGAACACTTCTTCTTTCCCTACAACTTTTTTTTCTTACTCACAACTTACAGAAATAATTCAGTCAGTTATTCTAGAAGAGTCTTTTTTGTCTACTTTGGGAGAGGAGCTCTTCTTGTTAATTTATGGAGACTTCTTTATAAGAAAACTGTTCTCTTCTGGCTTTTAATTTTTACAAATAGCAGTTGCCTGGAAAATCCTGTAATCATGAAGTCCCTCACATTTTTACAGCTTTTCCCAAAACTGCATTTATGGGCAACGTTAATTTATGGGGTATTATTTTAAAGATGAGCTGTTTAAGAGCAAAGGTTTTCTTTATCTATGTTTGAAATTAGCTTAATTCCTGGGAACAGAGGTGTTCTTCTTCTCTCCCTGGGAGCATAGGGTCTTTATCGCTCTTCTCTTTCTTTCAGTTTAAACTTCTCATGGGACTACAGCTATTTCAACATCTGCTTACTTTAGCATGGAGGCTTTTGTTAGGTATGTACAATTTGAACAATTCATCTCCTCAAATTTTGTGATGGGTTATAGGGAAAAAAGAGTCTAATGTATCAATTATATCTTCCTCATAGCCTTATAAGTGGATTTTAGCCTAGAATTAAGGCACCTCTTTAAATCCCTCCCATCGGGAACTTGACTTCTTTTTACTGACTGTCGTGTTTCATGTTGTTCTCTCTTCAATCTTTCCTTTTCTTTCACTCTACAGAGAGAATTGATGTTTGTACGTTTTATTTGTGTAGTAAAACCGGTTAATATCTTGCCCAGGGCCTGCAGATGGTTATGTGATTCCTGCTGGGCGGTGCTGGAGTTGTTGCTAGTAGAGGCTTTCTTCGGCGGCCGTACTTGCTGGGGGAGCGGCTAGGATTTTAGCAGCCAGGCCCTCCGCCTGCCTGGTGGTTGTGGAGGAATCTGGGCCGGACCGGCCCGGCCCAGAACTGCTCTCGGGGCCCGCGCTGGCGGCTGGGGCAGGCTTCAGTAGCCGCAAGAAGCCAGCAGCCGCAGCCGCAGCCGCGGCCCGGCCCCGGGGCCTCCCCTCCCCTCCCCGTGCCCGGAGGCTGACGGGGCCCGGGGGCTCCCCGGGAAGCGCTCCGCTGCTCCCCGGCAGGGGCCGCCCTGCCCGGCTCGGCCCGGCCCGGCCCCGCCGAGACAGGGCCGGACTGGTTGTGTTACTTGTTTGTCGGAAGGGAAAGAGACCCTCCTGGGCTTTTTCGTCTGGTTCTAACCTCTGTCTTCACAGCGGCGTGTACAGTTTTCTTAGTGGTTCAACACATTGTTAATTTTCAAAGCTAATTACTGATTGGTCTTTTTTTATCAGAGACGGAGGAAACTGCTAGCAGCTTCTCTCAGAAAGTCCCTTCCGTGAGTGCCTCCAATATAAAACCACTACAAACTACTTCACACTTCCACGAAGATTTCATGGCTTAGTTCATAGCAATTGTAACGTGAGAGACTTTGCTGACAAATGCTAAAGAAGTAAAAAAGAAATACCATCATCAATTGTCCTTTTCTGGTTTCCATTACTTTGGCTGCTTGGCTCCTGTTTCACCGTTTGCTTTTTAACCTTATCTTTCTTCTCCTTACTAGCCATAGCTTCCAAATAACCTTCTGGATACTAAAATTAAAAAGGACAGATTTAAAACAAGAATCACATATACAGGAATAACCAAATACCAAAAAGAATAACTTCTAACAGACTTTAGATCCCTATGACTACATAGTAAAATAATCACACAATAATTTTAAAATCCTATATGATAGAGAAAACATTTAAATTAGTATCTATCATTAAGAAAGCACAGTCAAGTCAAAGAACCTAATCCATACTCAGCTGTATTAAACAGTATATCTGTACCTGTGTGTTTAGAAACTATATAAATTGGGGAGATGATGGTATGCTGTAAAATGCAATGTATCATTGCATTGCCAAGAATATATATTAATTCTTTCCTTTTTTCCATTTTTCATGGATTCTGCAATGCCAAAATTTTCATGGACCAGCCTATATCTGTGCTTAAAATGCACTATTTATACAAACTATTCAGTTCACATGACAAAAATACTTCAAAATGCACTGGTTTTTTTGGTTTCTCAGACAGACTAGTCACCTGTAGAAAAATTTGTTCCAGCCTAAGAACCACAAAACTGGACACAAATTCTGATTTTCCAATCCATATAGACAAACCAATTTACTTCTAGGGTAGAAAGCTTCATTTGCAGTTCCATCTGCTGTGTCACTATTACAGGATTCTGTCAATTTCCTTATAATCTGTACTGGTTTTTAGTATCAAAAGCTGCCACAGTGAAGTACAAGATAAAAAAGGAGCTTTAATTTAACTGATTTCTTTCTCAGGCTTTTGTTTACTAGAACTAAGAATAAAAACAACTGTCAAGTCCCGATGCGAACCTGTACGCTTAGACCGAGCTTTTTTGACCGCTCCATTCCTTCTGAAGTCCAAGGTGCAGGCTCAACATCATCTCTCCTCAGAAGATAGCGCCAAACTAAAAATCCACATTTTCCAATTTCTGGCCAGTATTTCACCACCTAAAGAACAGTACAAAATTACTGATTATATTTTTATCACAAGTCAAACACATGCATATTGTCACACTTTAATTGTTCAAGAAGAAATGACAAGACTAATTTATACATTATTATTATTATATACAAAAGTTCTTTCCTCAGCTGTGAAATTTTTATATTTCTTAAAAATACAGTAGTCTTAATAGGCACACTCCTTTGTTTCAGAAACTAAGAAGTCTTTAAATAAACAAAAGGATAGGATACAGCTGGAAGGACTGAAGAAATAATGAAATTATCTGATTTCAGGGATGAATTTAACTCAATAAGCACACACAAGGCAACTTACATATTCAGTCTTAGGTATCCTATACAGTTTTGTTCTCTTATCACTGTTTTGAGTAATTTCATTTTGGTTTACTTTGCAGAACAAACTAAAGCTAAAAAGCTCCAGAAAAAAGGAACTGTTTCTTTCAAGTAATAATGAAAACTTTGCAGACTAACACATATGAGGCTTTTAAAAACAGATTACAAGAAATTTTATGTTGAAGAGATCAGAATACCTTGTAAATGCCATCATATCTGTTGCCTTCCTCTGGGGCATATTTGCTGATCCGCCGTCCTTTTGAACTGCGTACCACCCTAACTGGCTTACCAGCTCTCCAATTCTTTGACTCTGCTCCATTTTTATCATCCAGTGGGGCATCACAGTTAAGGGCCAGTGCCCTAGAAAGACATTTAAATTCTTCATAAGCTAGATTGCTTCACCCAGCAGAGTTTTGAGAGTTAACATAATTAAGTCATATGTGTTTCCCTTGTCTAATTTTGCTTTATCAAGCAGCATAGACCTTTCAGTATGTTTTTTAGCAGAATTGATGAAAAAAAATGAGATCCACACTGAAATGAATGCTAAGGAAAAAAAAAATGGGAACATTAAATATGTTGTCTAGGTTCCAGATGAAAACTCATGTGAAATTGCTAGAAAACAAACCAATCCTTTCAGACTTAATATTCTTAATTTTTAAAAATTAATCCCTTCCTAAATAGAATTGATGAAATGAAAATTATAATAAAAGGCAAGCTTTCTGTGCTGCTATTCCTCATCAACAGATTTTAAGGCTCTTTAACTGTGTACACAAAAGTAATGAATATGATGAAAAACATATAGAGCAAAAGGTACATAATAACTGTTCAAAAAAGCTGTAAATACCACACCTCTCTCACATGATACATAAATACCTCAGAGAAGAACTAAGAATCATAGTAGCTAATTAGACCTTTAATTAGCTTTAATTAAAAGCTTTAATTTACCCATAGAGACCCTTTTCTAGAAACCTGGACCAAGAAATTATGACCAAGCTGCTGTAAGAAACAGTATTTCTATTACCACAGCCTGACTTTAAGGGATTGAAAACCCTTCAGAATCAGCCACAACATAAATAATGGTTCTCAAAACAGAAGAAATAATATGGGTTATAAACAAACATGGTACAAGTATGGAACCCACATGGTACACAGTAAGAGACAGGCACACTATGCCAACATTAAAAATTTTTTCCATATAAAAACAAAACTTGTAAAACTATCTGGACAAGCAAAACCCATACAGATTCAACTATATATAATCATCATAATCTTCTGTATCAAAGTGCTTGAAAACTTGTATCAAGCTTAGAAAATGAGAGCAGCACATTGTTACTCCCTTCACAGCTAAGTAGTTTTGCCTGTCGAATTTTCATTTCATAAGAGGAGAGAGATGCTGACATTAAAGGGTCCAGCTTTAATTCTGTGTCCCAAAACAACTTCGTTCTATTCACTAAATATGCTTGTAAAGCTATTGCTTAAAAACCTACTTCCATCTTTCTTCCCTCCTTGATCTTGTTCATTTTCACATCACGTGTCCCCTCCTCCCCCCTTTCTCAAGGGAGCCAAGTCAGGCTTTTCCTCTTTCTCCTCTAGATAGCTTGAAAAAAATCCCTCTCCAGCCTGTCTGAGAGCAGCAGAACATACCTAAATGTGGACCTGGCAAACAAAAGTTCTCAGTGACTCTCAGCATCTCACAGGCATTCAGAGGTCAGTTGTGTAACAGATTATGCTCTTAGAAACAGAAAAGGATGGAGTACTCTTTGTTCAGGCCAGCTTTTGGAGGATGGAAAAACACTTCAGGCAGATGTCTAATTCTTCCTCTGGATACATGTTCTCTTTCAAGTACCTGTTTTGATAAAGCTGCACCCTAATTCCTTGCTTTTCATAGAAAAATATGATGAAAGAAAGAGCTAGCAAAATAGAAAATATTTCTTTTATCATGGGAAAAGGAACATGCTTTCTTTCTCCTTAAATTTGCTTTCTTTCTCCTTAAATTTATATCTGATTTACCCACAAGAGAAAAAACTTAAAAAAAGAAACATCCAGAATTAGAAAACTTCTGCTCAAGAGTTTTGACTAACTTCTTGTTTAATTAAAACAGAGTCCTCTCAGTGTGACTATAGAACAATTTCAACCAGAGGCATGACTGCAAGCTGCAAGCAATGTATTTCACTGAGGTGAGTGTTCCTTTAAAGCAACAAATCATAATGCTTGATAAAACACCTCTTAAAAGGCATTGCTGTTTATGAACACAGTGTCTACAGAAGAGAAAAAATACAGCAAAATGTTAGTTTTAAATTAAAGCCCTACAACCCAACTCTTTGTATTGGAATACCTTTAAATTTTTATTTTCAAAACTTACCTATTCATGTGTGTTAATGTCTGATCAAATGAATGTTCTCCGATTCTTTTATTGCCAGAAAGATCTCTACCTCCACTCCCAGTGTAAGTGAACTCATCTCCTCGATCCTGTGCAAGAAGATTACCTTTGGTTTAATGGTCTAAAGTAAAGTAACTCAATTAAAAGAAAAAAAAAAGGAACTTCATTTGTTCTATTTACTCAGAGAAAAACTGTAATCAAGGGCATGAAAGACATGTTTTCAATTTCATTTACAGCAGCTGCACCAGCACAAAAGTCCTGGTCTAGATGTAACCTCTTCACCAAAAAATTCTGACTAAAAAATGCCTGCGTAAAAAAAATGCTACTTTGGCATTTTTGAGAAAAAAAAAAAAAATCTGAGGAACATATTCTGCTTGCTCTTGAGCTTTCATTGTGTTTACAAGAGTATCATGTTTGTAAAATACAGAATAATTACCTTGGACAGATGATGGCAGTAACTTCAGCTTGTGCAAGGAGCTCAGTGCTAGTAAGTACATAGAGTGCTGCCTTATGTACCAAGCAGGTGCTTTAATGAAATAGTAATCCCAGCTCTTCTGACTCAGTAAGAGTTTAAAATAATTTAGATTCATATTTTGTAAACTAAAATAATTCTGTACTATAGTTCCGATGTAGAATTTTCATGAAATTGAAGGAAGGTTGATAAAATCTTTTACCATCAGCTATGAAAACTGTCAAAATGTAAATACTCTCAAGAAAAGCCTGTGTTTCTATTTTCTGTACAAATTTGTCACAGAATTTCATATTACTCCTGAGAAATGAATGTATTTCCAGAAATACATAAATATACAGACTACATATATAGTTAATATGTTATTTCTTTGGAGATGTATATTTGGTATAAAGCATATAGCAATTTAATACAAAAAACAATGTTTAAATGAATTTTAATAGCAAAATTCTGAACATCTATGCAGTAATAAAATTCAGTCAATTTCTTACCACTATTAAAAGTCTGACATTATTTAGGATCCAGTGCAAGACTGTTACACATATTTCATGACTGACAACAGCAGAAAAAGAGAAGGTTAGAAAGAGAAACACTAGTTGATCAAGGCCATAGACAAACTATAGAAATTAGGTTCATTTTATTTTGTGTCGGGAAAACCTAGCAGAAATTCAGCTGCAGTTATCTGCATAATAAAACACAAGTGCTATTAAATTTAAAGTATACACAAAACCTAGCAAAGACATGTATAAATTCTGGCATATGCTTTCTTAAAACAGGCTACTTAGTCTACTGAATAAATCTTTAAAACCAACAGAAACAGAATGTAGTTCTATTAAGGACAGTATACGAGATAACTTTAAAAGACCAACCAGACCCATTTGCTAAGAAAGGATGTAAAATAAATTGTATAAAATAAAATATCACAGGATTGGAATTAATCACAGAGTATGTTTCATTTTTCTGTGATTGTCAAGGCAAACACAATGCACAAATCACACAAGGATGATCCTGATAATAATATAAAAAAGGATGGATTTGGTTCATGTATCACAATCATTCAAGCAAATTGCATTTTGACAATGAATAAGAAGCCTGTGACAAGTTCAGAAAAATGGGAAAACGTATCTTGGAATGTCACGAATCCGGCATGGCCTGGGTTTTGTAACAACGAAAGAAACATGAACATCTTCAATCTTCATGATGTAGCAGGGTGGGAGGAATGTTAAGGCAGTTTTTGATATACAAGCAGAACTAAACTGAAACCAGAAGGTGATTTCGTTTCCCTCTACTTGAAACATAATTTTGAGATAAATACCGATATAACATATATAAAAAATGTGGAAAAAATATATGAAAGACAGAAACAGTTCATATGAAAGCAAGATGGGGAAAATTATTTATAAGACAGGACAGGTTCCTGACAAACTTTTGTTTATCAACTACTAGGTTGTTGATAAATCTTCATTAGAAGAAAGTATGGAATAGACTTATTTTTTTGGCGTAACAGAAAAACGTAAATCAAGGACAAATTGCTGGAGACTTTAGCCAAAAAAACTTCAAGAGACAATTCAGAAATGTGCAGTATTCCTACTTGCACATACCTCTATGGAAATTGGGTTAAATGTAAATGACCTAAACCCAACAAATTTCCAGCATCTTCAAAGAAAGGCTAAGTGGTTCTCTAGTGGTAGTCTAACCACAGGCAAACTGAAAACATTGTGCTTGAAGAGATACTATGGATAGAAGGTCTATGCACACGTGCTCACCTCCTGAACATATCCCACACTTCATGGGTTACATTTGCTTCTCCATAGGAAGGAAAATGGAGGAACAATTATGTAGCATAAATCTTACAGGTCAAGGTACAAGGATCTTTCAACATCTCCAATATAAGGAAGAGTCGCTGCTGCCTTATGTATTATTTTCTAGACAAACTATACTCCTTTTTTTCATATCAGATATATTAGAAAAAAAAAAAAAAACAAAAAAGGATTTCAGGGAATAAAGACAGTTTCTAGAATTGAAGGAAAATGTCAGAGATCTTGCCATTGATCTGGGCTGGATGAAGAGAAATTGGAGGACATTTGAACCACTGATATAGCAGCAACTCACAAACAAGAGAGGAAGAAAGCTCAGAAGAACTCGTAAGTGCTTGTAGAGAATGAAAATCAAAAATGGCAAAACTAAGTGATGCACAGACCAAGTGTCTAAAGCGTGGATTAAATGTGGATATGAATGTGCGTACAACAAGCAGGAGTGAAATAGGGACACTGGTACTCCAGAGACATACTTAGACACCCACAGTACCTACTTTCATTTGGCTTATGGTGTTTTACTTTTAAAGTGAAGTATTACAGGAATATTCACAGCTTATTATTTGGGACTATTAGAGAGTATTGACTCATCAAAACAATCTCTCAACAGCTTTGAGTTCTATCTATAGATAATACAGGATCTCCCAATCACCTACAACAACTTTTAACTGAGAGCCAGGAAGAGATTGATAAAGCTATTTTTGTCTGAAGAGGATCAAAAAGCAGAACTGAAGACAATGGGTCAACAGTTAAAGAAAACGTATGGTAAAAGGAGTTATTTATGTCTATATGTTCTCATTGAACAAAAAAAGTAGCTGTCAAAAAGCCGATCAAAACAGTCTTATCTTTTCCCTTCCCTTCTTCCTACATTCTTCCCATTTTCTTAAATACATAATTCTGCCACTTCTCTTTTGTTTTCCACAGCTTAATTCCACTTCCTTGCACCAAAACTGTCTTTCAACAGCTAGTAAGTATTTGTTACTCTGTCTTCTCTTAATACCTCCTGTATGTCCCTTTTTCTTATGTTGTGTCCATAAAGTTATTTCTTAACTGTCCTGTTTGTGAAGTTTGATGACATTATAGGGCAAGTGAACTTCAGCCACAGTAGCACTGACCCAGCATCTCATACTGAAGCACATAAGTGGAAGACAAGCCTGAAGCTCTAGTACTAAAGCCAGTCAGCCTCAGACAGCCAGTACAAGCAATCAGTCTGTTGCATTAAATCATACTCCACTGCTCAACATTGTTATATAATCAGCTGTAAGTCTAACAGAGAAATAATGTAGAATGAAGGAAGTAAGACTTTGAATTCCATTGAATCATTTGACTGCATTACTTCTGTGGATTACTTTTATGCACCAGCTGACAGGGACATTAGCTACTTAAAGTTACTAGAATATTAACTGTCTCAAGAGAGGTCTCAATTATTTTCTCTCTCCATTAACATCTCTGTTAAATCTGAGCTTTTATGCTCAGATTTCAAAGTTTGGTTCCAACAGATAATGCAAAAATTGTATTTATCAGTAATAGGCTATTACAAACACAATCAGATTTTCTAGATGAGTTCCAACCTTCAGTTTGAACAACAAAAAATGTTTATTGGCTTTCTTGGTAAAAGAAATTCCCAAATATCATCAATTCATCAATCCCTTATCAATTTGACCTCAGTAAAGTGCAATGAACAAAAGGTGAGTTTGATTATATGATATAGTAAAATAAAACTGCACTAAGCCTCTTTAAATGAGGTTTTAAAATCCAAGTCAATTATTAACTATCAAGCAATTACATTTGAGAGCATTTTCTTTCCCCAGTAGTAGAGATATCTGAAACTGAATCATGTCATCATTCATCTTCATTAAACTATAATGAATAATAACTACCATAAAGTGCCGACAGAATTGTCCTATCTGCCCATTGTGTGATTTATTTTTGATATTTTCATGGTTTAACACTGCAGTAAAAGGTGCCAATTGAAAAGGAAGGGCTAAAGTACAAATTTCATTTGTAAATCAATAAGAATCCCTTGCATTAAGTGCAGAGCCTGAATACATCATAATTGTTCTTGCTGAGTCTTCCCCACAATTGCCCCTGATAGCAAGAACCTGGCAGTTTCACAGCACATTCCACCACAAAGAAACAATTTCACCATTTTAGTGTTCACTAAATGTCTGAACAGAAAGAAAGACAGCTTCATAGCAGGAAACAGCAGAAGGTGGCTAACTGACGATGGAAGTAGGGCAACATTTTAAAATATCAAAGTCCGAGTTAACTACTGTATGTAAATTCCTTTCTGAGGTTTTTCTTACTCCTTTCCATGCAGTGCCCAAAAATGGTGGATTACCACGCTTTTAAACTGAACATTAATACGTAAACAATTCAGGCTTCCTAGTGTGGATTCATTATCTTTTGTTCCACTAAAACTCCGTTCTCACTTGGAACCAGGTTCGCCAAAGTCTTTTCAGGTCAAAGACACTTTCCTGTAGAGGGATTTTACTTAGGAGATATAAAAGCTTTTAGAGACAGCATTTTAAAATTACGGTTATCTTTGGCTATCAGCTGGAAATCCAAAATTCATTTGGTTTTTGAGGGAAAAAAATCCCGCAATCTGTATGACTAATTTAATTAGCCTACTATAATTCTAGTTAAAGCAACACATTTAAAATCTAAAAGACATGCATTTCATATTAGACATTCATTTCATTAAGTAGATTATGAATGGTACATTCCAGGCATGGAATGTGAATGGTTTTGGTATAAAATATCAACAAACCTAAACAATGAGTATATTGCCTGGGGTCCCTTTTGAGTCATTACAGTCATTATCTTCTGTAGTCTCAGAATCTTTTACAAGAAGATGCAACTGCTCACATCAGGTATTATTCTCCAAGAGATCCCGAATCTCAGTTCAGAGATCTCCCATATGATCCTATGCAAAACAACACTTACAGAAGAAACAATCTTTGTTTAGATTAAAGTGGAGCACACCACACAATTAATTTACCATCTTTACAACACTACCTCAACCCAGCAGAAATATGAATCTTGGGACTTTTGACAATAAAAAGCAGTTTCAACTTGATACATAAAAACAATGGCACAAAATAAGAGGGGAAGTTTTCAAAACAAAAGTTAAACTTCTTCAGTTGCTTGATCTGATGAACAGACAAATCAGAATACATTGATCATGAACACTGTGATTGCACAATCAGTGCAAATTTCCAGTATCTAGTGGGTAAATGTTAATCTGTTCTTAGAGTATAAATTACTGAAAGACTTCTCAATTTCTTCAGGTAATGCTCCTATTATGATTACTATCAAAGGAATACTATCAAAGAGATTAGCAACATTAGCATATTCAAAATAATAGCTAACTATAAGTAAGCCATGTAACTTGTCACTAGAATTCAAAGTTACCCATTTTTAGGAGAGAGATTAATGTAAAATTATTTTATGTGCATGTAGTTAGAAATGAAGATAAAACGTCATGTACCAAACAATTTCACCCAAAGCTCATTTTATAAGCTATGACTATACCTGTTCTCAATCTTGAGGGTAGATCTGACAGAACTGATAAAACTTGTTATTAATGAGCACTCCAATACATGCAGAACATCTGAACTTCAGTAAAACTGGACAAAATTCTGGGTCTCTAGGATTATAAGTTTCTACAGGCATGGCATAAAAATGTCATGATCTGAAAGCTAGACAGTTAACTCAGTTTCCTGCAATGTACATTGTAATTACTTTACCCCAGTGTGGCTTTGCTGATTTAAAGCAATAGGAAGTGCATTAAGATGGCACACATTATCAGTGTGCCTAAATACTACATAAAGTTTATGAACAGTGTAATACACCTCCAAAATGAATTTATTTTTATAAAAGTTTACACACAAGCATCTTTGTTGCACCACTGAAATTCAATTAAGAGTCACCTCTCTTTTTTGGTACTCATACAATAAAATGAATGGATGTAAGCAGAGGTTTTTGTGTGTATATTTTATTTCAAATAAATAAATGTCAAATTTCACATCTCAAATTAATTAGATACTGTACTTAGGACACTTTTAATTACAGGACTCAATTTTTCTGTGCATGTTCTTACAGGAGTTTAATCTCAACCTTTTTCAAAAAAAATAGGGAAAATGGAAGTAATTGGAAGACAAACCTGGCACATGATGAAGAAAAACTAACCTCAATAATGTAACTGGGAAAAAAAGACCCCTTGTATTATTAGTTTAGAAAAGAGAAAAAACTGCTTTTAGAGTATTATCTGCAACCTTTCTATTCTACTATGCCTTTTCAAAAGTATTTATATCTTTCAGACTATGACATTGCTTAGGTGTCCACAAAACCACATAGTCACAACATCACTTAGGTGAATTGAAAAGGCATGCAAAGGATCCAATTAAATTTATCTAATATTTTGAATTAAATAATTACCACCTCAGAAATAAGGGGACATCAGTATCACCTAAGGGGACATCAGTATCACCAAAAAGAATAAAAAGAGGAGTCTGCAGCATCCCAGCATAGCAGATACAACTCCTGTGAAACAGTATTCTTAGGGTCTGAGATCCTGGGCTGGGATAGACACTAAGGACACCATATCCAACTTCCAAGTACCTTCTTATGCCACTTGTTCGAATAGAGACACATATTCCTTCAGAAAGCAATACTCTGCAGCAGCAGCACCTTGTAGATGCTGTTGGCATAGAATATAGTACCTTCCTATGCTATTTCATTCATATGCTTTTTTTTTTTTCAGTGTCGTTTTCCTTGTGGTTGACAGCTATGGGCATTTAAAAAAAAAAACAGGTTGCTTACTGCATTATCCTTCACCTCATCCAAGATTCAAAATTCCACCTGAAGGACTGGAACTGCAGGAAGGGATGTACCTTGTGTAAATATTATTTAATTGAAAAAATTGTAATGTTTTCATAAATAAATGTTGGACAGCGCCACAAGATGGAAATCAAAAGCATTTAGTCTTCTGTTTAGCTGCTTAACTTCTTTTGTTGCTCTACTTAAATGTTGACACCAAAGTAGAATTTTTTCCCAGCACCTTTAGGGATCAAGATTCTGAGAAAGAATCTGAGGAAGCTAAGAAGTTCTGAAAGTGCTTATTAGCAGGAGCCAAGAAACTTCAGAACTTCATAGTATCAACTAACACATATCTTTTATTCTTGCTTCATTAAATTAAATTTATCACGTAATTAGAAATACTGTTTAGAATGTAATTAAATTGTGACAAAAGCAGAACGTATAACATATTATTTGCACACAATTGCACTATCAGATTTTATGTCACACTCAATTCAGACTCCAAAAAATTTACTGAAATGTAGCTACCCTAAACAATGTCAAATCCAGTAACTGACATTTTGCTTTAATGTAGATCTGAGCATAAGCATTGTTTAAGATTTGGTAAGATTTTTCTCTCCAAAATACTAAGAACTACTTAATTTATCAATGCTAGATATTTTTTTCCACAGTCATATCTGAACAAACGTAAGTCTTAGATTAAACACCAAATACAACTCTATATGCACAGACATTTGATGCATTAGAACAGCAAGACCATTGCTTGCATGAATGACATACCACTTCATCTTCAAATCCCCCAGCTAGTACGAGTGAATAAGCTCCGTCATTACTGCGTCCATGGATTCCACCAACATGGGGCCTGTGAACACCTGCTTCACTCACCTGGAAACAGAAAAAAAGCCAGTTTATAGCAATTTTTTAAAAGACTCAGCCACCTACAACCACTTTCAACAATCAATTTTCTGCTCAAAATATTGTACAGAGGTTTTTGTGTCAACAGTTAATGCAAGACTGCTATTAAAGGTGAGAATTCCACTGCTTCTTCAGGAAGAAAAGCTAAAAGGAAGAACACCCAGAAAACTAGCAGACAATGTAGGACAGTGGTGACACTGGAAAAGGCAATGGACTCTTTCTTCTTTGGGGAAAATCTCCAAGATTTTTTCCATAAGCACTACATAAGACTGTACTCAGTTGTATACTCCACTTGCACAGTCATTTAGAACAATTTAAAGGAGAAGGAGATCTACCAGTTTGGAAGCATTTTACAATTTTTAACCTAGGAAGATCCCAGTGTAAAGATAATTTTGTCAGGGACTTGTAAGGTAACACACTGAAAATGTAACCACTGGAGAGGAATATTATCAGACTGCTCAAGAAAACAGAAGAAGCCATTGCAACACCAATGGATCATAGACTAGTTCTCCAACCAGGATAACTCTATGGTAATAAATGTTCAAGTTATCTGCAGCTTCACCACCTGAAAGCTGCAGCTGTAGCCTAATCTGGCAACATCATTAGTGTCTGCTGGAGCATCTCTCCCACAAAAATTTATTTAATAATGGTTTCAAACTACTGATTAATAGAAAAGCCCCACAAACAAGCCTTATAAATAAAATGAGATTATATATTAAATTATGCATTTTCTCAGTATGTTAAGATAAAAACAGTGTTGGTAGAATGAAGGCTTCCAGCATAAAACCAATCACACTACTTCTTTCTACCTTCATATCTTCTTCCAGAACTTGATTTTGCATCTTTTTCTTGTTCTGCTTCTTGCACTCCTGATCTGCTTTGCCTAGTCTACAGTTCTAAGCAACTTTCATGGGAGTCTATATACTTCTGTTATAGTCTTGAAATTTCATAACACAATACATCAAAGATCCAGATAGTCAAAAGTGCACTTTTTAACATCAGATTAGAGCTGTGCACAGTATGAAAACCATGCAAGGACACAGTAATACTTCCTTGCACAATACTCCCTGGTTGCTGTTCATAATAATGTACTTTATTTTCCTGACTTCATTTCATGATAATTTAGTATTTGATTTATTTTTCTGATCAGTATTAAAATGACATATTTTTCAAATTTAGCTATAAGAATATCTCTTTGCTAAATAAAAGAAGTATAAGTAGCTGAAAGCCAATTACAAATTACACACTTAGAACTCTTCCCTCGCCCATGTTTGCTATCCAAAACTTAGCACTCTCACTTAACTTTATCAGGTTTTTGCCAATTTTTCCAGACCATTTATGAGTATGCTGAATAAAAAGGCCCCATTATTGCGTTCCTCTTTCCTGTTGTATCAAGCATTCTTTAATTCATTCCTCCCTCCCTTCTTTTCATGTTCAAGTTTCATCAATTAAATTTAGGTTTCTGGTAGGTGATTCACCCCAAAGATGAACACTGATAAAGAATTCATGCCAAAGATGCTCTTTAGATGCTCTCTCCAGTAAGTTTAGTCAATTTCCTTCTAGGGAAAAAGAGAGTTTGTGTAATACAAAAACTATGCAAATCAGAAGTAAAGAAGTCTTTAAATTTTCATACAGTCACTAAATTCTCACAGATTTGCTGAGACAATCTCATTTTGTCATAAAAAAATTAGTTCATATAAGAAACAAAAGTGTAATTTAACTTTTTACCTGGAAAGAATTTCAATTTTTTTTTTAATGACAAGGTGTTTAATTTGTACTCAAAATAAATTAATTATGCATAAATGGTAATTGTCTTTTGATGCTTAGTGTATATATATATATATATATATATATATATGCACACATGTATACACATATATATACTATATCTATAAGAAGTATTTTTGATGGATTTTCTGATGAAAGCAGCACTCTAATTCTGTTGGTTTTTCCTACCAGTACTAGAAATACTTGAAAACATTAGCTTTTGTCTTACCAATAGAATTCATAATAAAAAGGAAAACTAGTAATTCCAATTACTATTGAAGCAGTGAAAATAAAAATTGATTTTGATACTTTGAGTTTACCCAAGTGATTTTAGAAAGCTCTCTTACTTATTAGACTTTATATAATCTGGCACCCAACAAAAAGAAAGCAAGTGATGAAAAGTTCATAAAACAAATCAGAAGAGGTGCTTGATTTTTGGCTTGCCCCTCCTCAAGCAGTTTAAAACCCCTTGGTTTTATTCTTCCAAATATGATAGAAAACATTCAATTCCAGTCATTTACACATGCAAGAGACAAAAAACTACGTGATTTAGAAAACAAAGAAGTATTTATTTTCATTACTAGAAACAACAATGAAATAATGAAAGATAACCCAAAAATCATTTCAGTTGGATCAAGCTGGAGCAAAAGGGAGGAAGTTTGTAGCTTGCTGGACACTACAAAACCAGAAAAAATCAGCACTGGCACAAAATGCAGCTGTACCTCCTCCCTGCTTTGTTTTTTCCTCCTCGTTGAGTATTGGCACTGTGCTTACATAATCAAAATGTGAAATTGACTGGGATAATTAGCCCCCAGTCTACTCCAGACAGGATTATTTTTCTGCCAGTTTTTCATAAACCTAGTTCACCACAGAGCCTAAGGAATATTTGAAACAGAAAATGAGACAGTTGAAAAAACACCAAAAGCTGAATGTATAGTGAATTTCAGTAGCACTACAGACTTGCACAGGCTTAAGCTGTTCATCAACCTAAAAGCAGATTTGGACATCCATTACGTATGAGCAAAACCAATTTGACCTACAGTCATTTCACAGTGATAACACATAATGTTCTCAAAATCTGCAGTCTACACCCCATTCATGGGATAATCAGTTAATGTGAAGAAAACTCTTCAGAAATTACATAACTCTATTCACTAAATATCTGACTTGAGATTTTAACATGTGAAATATGTTTATAATAATTCCAACAGACTTTTTATTAAATTGTATGTAAAAAGTTGTATTAAAAAGTTCTATGATAAAATCAGTATAGTTCAACCTTCAATATTCACTTCCAATATTGGAATCGTAATGTATTTACATTACTTAGTCCTGGTGAAAATGGCAATTTTCGATTGGAATTTATTTTAGTGCCCAACCCATTCATTAGTATTCCTACTTCCTTCAACTACAGCTAATACTGAAATAACATACCTGAACTCTGAATTTCCAGGTTGTCCCAACAGGAACACCAGGTATAGGCCCATAATGATTTGAAGGAACAATAGTGCATTCTTTAGTGCGACCAACACAGGCCATGCCCTAAAAATACATCAGACAAAAGTAATCAGACAAATGAATTCCCATATTGAAGAATATTTTATATTTTTAAATTCAATGCAGAGATCATGAAATCTGTCTATTATAACAAACACATATTTCAAAATATGTTAAAAATTGTTAAAAGGAATGTTAAATAAGCAATATGTGGTTATAGGTTTTGGGAGGGGAGTTAGGGGTTTTCTCTTTTTTTTTTTTTTTTTTTTTTTTTCGGTTGTTGTTGTTGTTTTTACCTCTAGTCACCTTGATAATCCTTCCACTGCTTTAACTGCCGGTAGACAGCAGGCAGGATTTAACATTGTCTTGTTGTTTGGGCAACCCAGTACTGAATTTTGTGTAGTGCATATGTAAGCAAAATTATAGATGTAGCACATACATGAACAATCAGAGTAACAGCTATTTCTAAAACACACTCTACCTTTCCCCAGTCTCTCTGGCTTTCAGTACTGGCAGATGGCATCTTTGCTTTCTTTTTACTCTGTTTGAGCTTTTCTCCAGCCTTTACAACTTCATTAGAATCATTTTTGCAGGAAGGACAATACCTAAAAAAAGGTTTTAGTAAATTCTCAATTAACTTCAGAATAATGGCAATACATTTCTGGTAGCCAAAATAGTGTCTATTTGTTTATTTTGACTGAATGTTTCAAGCTAGCAAGCATATACCAGGCTTAAGCAGCTGAAGCCTACAGCTTAAGAAATGAACTCAACATGAACAAATATTGTCAATTTTTTTTAAAAAGGGCTTTTCAGTATCATTAAAGGTAGAGTGCTAGTTGCAAAACATAGAACTATTTTTTCTCACATGATTAATGAGAGGTGCCCATGGCTCCTGTAATGTCTCTTCATTTAGTCCTCCTTCATTTACATCATGTAAAGAAGATAGCTGAGATTAAAATATGCTGCTAACCAGTACTCATGGTCTATTTCTGTCTCCTGCCCAGTCTACCTTTATTTTTGCTGGTTGTGCAAGAAATTTCACTGCAGATTGCTGAACGTCAAACAGAGCCAAGGTATGACATAATGTATATAGAAACACACAAAGACACACTCACTTCTCCACAACACTGAAGCCATTTGGAATATAATGTTGGGGCTCATTCACACTAACACAAATCCATTCTGGTAGGAAAGCAGAGATGCTGGTATACACTGACCACAGCAGAGAGAGAAAAGCAGAACAGTGGTCATTCTGCTGTTTCCAACAACATTCTTATCCCAGTCCAGGAATAACAATACAGACATGTCCTTGTTTCTGGCTCCCATAGGCTGGATTTGGTCCATACACAAGAAGAAGCCTCATCTACATTAACATTGATAACCTCATTCAGAAAACAAAAACTACTACTACTACTACCACTACTATTACTATTACTGCTAGTTTTGATTTATTAAGTTTTTTATGCGGGTATGAATAGAAGAATTAATGATTAAGGTCCACAGGAATAGATTTCACTATCTCAATAAAGGTGTTTGACCATGAAAACAATGAAGCCATGTAGATTTAAAAAAAATAATGTAAGATGCTGAAGTTATTGCTTTGACAGGTATTACAACTGCTTAAAGAAAAAGCATGTAAGACCAATTAAAAGAACAAATATGACATAATGCAAATTCACAAGGTGAATTAACCAGGTGAAGTCACATGGTGAATTCCATGTTTCTTGATAGTATAACAATATTACCTTAATATCTTTTAAACTCGTAGGTACTATTAAATGCTGTTTCACATACAGAATGACTTCATCTCCACAAGATAGATTTATGCTTTCCCAAATTGAAGACTTAACCCCTGAATAGAGTTTGCCAGATTTTACGCTCTAAAAACACAAAATGGAAGTATTCCCAATTCTAAAGCAAACTGCTCCTAAATTAAGAATCAGACAATCATGATTCTTTGCTAGTATGCAGGAAGAAGGGAGGGCACAAACTTCTTTGGTAGGAGATGCTGCTCTGCCTGGTGCAAATGCACTTCTACATAATGACAAACGTTAAGACAGTACAGGGCTGGTGACGCTAAGCATGTCTAAACTAGTTCACATAAGCCAGGCCCACAATTGTACCTCTACCACCCTGTGACTTCAATCACAGATGCAGCTATCTACTTACATATATAAATCTTAAGGCTCCTATTCTTAGTTACACAATAAACAAAAACAAGTTAAAAAGCTTGACAGCCATTTTCCAATGAATTTTAATTATACGAATTGAACTTCTGGAAATTCATAATTTGGAGAATGGACCATGACTAGCTCTGGAGAGGAGAAGGTGTTTGTGATCTAAAGGCTCACCATGATCCAGCCATGGGCACTCACAGCCCAGAAAGCCAACCTTCATCCTGGGCTGCATCCAAATCAGGGTGGGCAGCAGGTCAAGGGAGATCGTGATTCCCCCCCTCTACTCTGTCTTGTGAGACCCCACCTGCAGCGCTGCATCCGGCTCTGGGGCACCCAGCACAACAAAGATATGGACCTGTTGTCAAGAGCCCAGAGAAGGGCCACCAAGTTGATCAGAGTGCTGGAGCACCTCTACTATGAAGACAGGCTGAGAGAGCTGGGGCTGTTCGGTCTGGAGAAAAGGTTTCAGGCACCTTCTAGCTAGTTTAGATTTTAGTAAGAAATTCTTTCCTGTGAGGATAGTTGCCCCAGAAAACAGGCAGACCATCAGGCATTATAAATAAACATTATGAAAGCCAATAAGGTGTAGGAGATTGAGTTATTAATTTACAGAGAATGTTAAAACTTCCAAAGGACTTACACAGATTTTTTACAAAAATATATATATTCACAAGGCTCAAAGAGATTCCATGTAATGTATTCATAGACATCTTAGACATTTAATGAAGTCTATGGAAAACTTTATTAGAATAAACTTCTGTTTATTTATAAAGGATTAACATCTCAAGTCATAGGCAGGTGCTAAATACAAACAGTGTAAATTGTAGACAACTAATAAAGACATAAGAGTAATTACATAAGAAATGAAGAGTAGCAATGTGGTGGTCCTTCCATAGCATGAAAAATGAATGTAGTAGAGCACAGGGGCAGCAGCAGGGACAGAGGATGAAGGGACAGAGAAGCATGAGCATAAAGAATTGCTCAAGCAGTGTAGCTTTTAAAAAATGAAAAGGCTGAAGAATAACAACTGTCGATAAATACAATCAGATCAGGTAATATCCCAGAAGATCATAATGACCATAATGAATAAAATGAACATACCAGTCTTGAGATTTTATAATGGCCTTAAAGCTTACTACTAATCCATTGTGAATGATTTAAAAGAATTATCTTGGCAGAAAACATAAGTCTTATATTAAGTAGATGAATGGAAACACCTCAGAATTTAAAACATCTTCAGTATTTTCTTTCATGAGGTGCAAATATCAAAAAGGTACCATGTATAGAATGTCAATATAGGTAAGTAAATCATCCTTGTATATTTACCAGTCTTCATCTTCTGGTATCTTGCTTAAAGGAGGGTTCAGGCAGTATATATGATAAGCCATATTACATTCATCACACAGGAGTTGCATGTGAGCATCCTGTTTGCCACCACACAAGTAACACGAACAAAACCGGCACTCCTTATCTGGATCAGCCCTACAGTGCTTGCATTCAGGGCCACTTTTTCCTGTCAAAAACAAAGAAATGTCAAATGCCATGTATCTCTGCAAAGTGAATTACTCTGTCTAAAGGAATAATTATTTCTGAACATGAACACTGGTCTCTTGAAAATGCTTTTTTTTCTTACAATGAAGTATCTATATAGGCTTAATAAGACTTCTTCTGCTTTATAAACAAGACATAAAAAACATGACTAATCTCCTGCTCCCAAGATGTACCTGCACATTCTTCCTAAAGATGAAGCTTAACTGCCTTTTGAAGCTGTACAGGCTATCAGTTCCTTGTAAGTTACCTTGGATGACATAAGCAATAAAAATAAATATTTCTTCCAGGAGTTTATTCTTGAATAGAAATATAAGGTTAATCCTTGATGTATCCAGAGGAGTTCTGGATGCTTTAACATTTTTCCAAAGTATACTGAGAAGGAAATTAATGACTAAAGAATTTGCAGAAATCCAAGCCCCTTTCTACTTAAGAAGAGCATGCCCTCCCAAGTGAATAGACTTTACAGAGAAATTGATCCACGCAGTTGTAGGTTATCAGTGCAAATCTCTGTGGAGAGAAACTCCAGACTGAAAGTTTATTAAGAAAGGAGGACTGGAATGCAAAGCTTGTGCTGTATCTGCAGTCTTTCTGGAGGACCTTGAACAGTACTTTTTTCTTCAAGGGCGGAACCAAGTAGATTTAGAGCGGGAAGAGGATGGAGTTTTGATTAACAAAGAAGAGTCAGGGGCTGCTGATGAATTAAAAACTGACAGGGGAACACCTGTGAAACGCCTTGAAAGAACTACAGCTTTTTAATCTAAAATGCTTACACAGTTGATAGACCAGCTGAAATGCCTGTACATTAGCATATGTAGCATGGGTGCATCAGAAGAATTGGAAGTGACTGTGCAAATGGAAAGCTATGATCTAATCACAAATGCTGAAATTTGGTGAGACAAATCACATGACTGGAGCATTCCAATTAACAACTACAAACTGTTCAGAAGGGACAGGCAAGGAAAGGGGGACAGACAATTTTCCCTCTTCTTGGACTTGATTGCACAAACTCATCTTTGAAAAACGGTGATGAACAGGTCAAGAGCTTGTGGTTGAAAATCAGAAGCCAAGCCAATAAATAAAATCTCATGGCTTGTGTTTATTACCCATCACTCAATTGAGGGAACCCTGTTGACAAAACTTTCCTAGTTAACCTGCAGGGAGCATCACTCTGGTAGGTTCTGATCCAGCTGCAGGGACTTGTCAGGACAGTCCCTGACATCTGCTACAAAAGCAGCTCGGCAAGATGGAAGCAGTCCAGGAGACTCCTGGACAGCATCAAGGATAATTTCTTACTCCAGGTGTCAGAGAAGTGCTACTGCACCTGCTACTTACTGACACAGATTAACTAACTGGAGAGGTCAGAATCAGTGGCAGTCTGGGCTCTAGTGGTCATGCCCTGGTGGAATTCATGATCTCAGGGATTTGGGGCCAAAGAAAGGTTGAAGTTACTACTCTGAATTTTAGAAGCCTGAACTTTTAGTTATTTTAGTAATTAAAATAATGGGATGGGACCCTCTGGAAAACTGCACTTAGGGAAAAAGGAACAGAACTGTCAGATCTTTAAGGACATTTTTCTTAGAACCCAAGATCTCTCCATTTCCACCACTGAGCACTCAGGCAGGGAAGGCAGGAGACCAGCATAGCTCAGTAAAGACGTCCTGGACAAAGTGAAATACAAGAAGGAAAAGCACTGGAATCAGGGATGGCATCCTGGGAAGAAAAGAGAAGTGCTGTCTAGTTGTGGAGGGGCAATTAAGAAATTAGGAAAGCTATGGTATAGCTGGAGCTGAATTTGGCAAGGAATACAAAGAATAGTAAAAATGGCTTCTATAGGCACATTGGTCAGAAATGGAAGATTAAAGAAAATACACACACACAACCCAGTCCTTCGCTCTGTCCCCCAAAATGGGACAGAACTGATCATAATTGACATGAAGAAGGTTGAGGTATGCAGCAGTTTTGTTTGCCTCAGTGTTCATTAGTAATTACTCTTCCCACATCTCAAGTTCCCACAAGACAGGAACTGGGGAACTGAAGTCACTCCTGGTAAGAGCAGATCGGGTTCAAGATCATCTGAGAACATGAACATAGACAAGACCATGGGACCCAAAGAGATGCATCCAGAGTCTTGAGAGAATTGTTTAATGTAGTTGTTAAGCCACTTTCCATCATATATAAAAAATCACAGCAGTCACATCATATCTGAAAATTCATGGCAGTCAGGGTAAGATCTTAGTGACTGGAGAAAAAGCTATTTCAACCTTTCTAAAAAAGAGCAAAAGCAGGAAAGCTTTTTAAAAAAGCTTTTTTAAAGAACCTTTTTTTTAAAAGCTTCACCTAGGAATTACTGACTAGTCACCCTCATCTCAGTACCCAGTAAGATCACAGAGCAGAGACTTCTGGAAGACATGTCAAGATGTGGAAGACAGAGGACTGGTTAAAGACTGCCAAAATGGCTTCACCAAAGGCAAATAGTACCTGATTGGCACAGTGGCCCTCCACCATGGACAGAATGCCTCAATTGTCAAAGGAGAACTATAGATGTCATTTACCTGTCTGTAAGGCCTTTGATTTGGACCCTCACAATATTCTTAACAAAAAAATCATAGATTTATAGAATATCATGAGGGGGTAGGGATCCACAAGAATCACTCACATCCAATTCTTGGCTCTGCAGAGGACATCCCAAAAATCCCTCTGTAAATGAGAACATTGTCCAGAAGCTCCTTGAATCCCTGCCAGGCTTAGTGATGTGACCATTTCCCTGGGAAGCCTGTTCAAGTGTCCATGTACCTTCTGGGTGAAGAACCTTTTCCTGGTATCCAAACCTAATCTTTCCCTGAGACAGCTTTTAGGCTATTCCCTCAGCTCCTGTCACTGGTCACACAGGGAAGACATTGGTGTCTTCCCCTCATGAGGAAGTTGTCGACTGTGATGACTGTCCTCAGTCTCTTCTTCTCCAGGCTAAACAACCAGGCAACCTCAGCTGTTGTCCTTACAAGGCTTCAATTCAAGGCCCTTCCCTTCTTTGTGGCCCTCCTTTGTGACAATCTCTAGCTTTATAGCTGTCTTACATTCTTGCTGCTAAACTGAAGAGCGATGGGTTTGATTAATGAAATATTAAATGGATAAGGACTTAATTGGACAGCCACATTCAAAGAGTGAATGGTCCATATCCAATGGTTCAACATAAAAGTGAAAACCATTAAGGAGTGGTGTTCTTCAAAGGTCACACTGGCAACACTATTGTTTTCTATCCACATCAATGATATACTCACTGGAATTGAGTGCACCTTCAACAAGGTTGTAGATGACACCAAACTGAGCAGTTTAGTTCATCACAGAATCAAAGAATCATTAAAGTTTGAAAATACCTTTAAGATCATCGAGTCTAACTACCAACCTAGCATCACCATCATGTTCAGCAGTAAAACATGTCCTCAAGTGCCATATCTATTCACCTTTAGAACACTACTAAGAATGGTGATTGTCACCATGATGATGATTAGAGAACTTGGTCTAATGCTTAACAACCCCTTCCATGAAGAAATTTTTCCTAATATCTAATCAATACTCTCAGGCACATGGTATGACTCACTTCAGAACCTCAATGTCCTTCTTGGAGTGAGGGGTGAAATGAACAAAGGGTTCAGGTATGGCTTCCCCAATGCCAAGTACAGGGGGTCAATCCCTGCCCTGCTCCTGCTGGCCACACCATTGCTGGCACAGGCCAGGATGCCATTGGCCTTCTTGGCCACCTGGGCACTGCTGGCTCACGCTCAGCTGCTGTCACCAGCACCCCCAGGGCCTTGTCCTGTGGCAGCTTTGCAGCCACTCTGCCCCAGCCTGTGGCACTGCCTGGGGTTGCTGTGACCCAAGGGCAGGGCCCAGCACTGGGCCTTGTTGAGCCTCACACCACTGGGCTCGGCCCATGCTCCAGCCTGTCCAGATCCCTCTGCAGAGCCTTCCTGCCCTCCAGCAGGTCAGCACTCCCACCCTGCTTGGTGTCATCTGCAAACTGAGGATGCACTCAATCCTCTCATCCAGATCATCCATAAAGAACATGAAAGAGAACGGCCCCAGTACTGAGCCCTGGGGAACACCACTGGTCACTGGCTACCAGCTGGATGTAACTCCATGCCCCACTAATCTCTAGGCCCAGCCGTACAGCCAGGTTTTACCCTGGCTGTGAACAGAGTGCCTGTCTGAGCCATGAGGAGAGCTTTTCCAGAAGAATGCTGGGGGAAACAGTATCAAAGGCTTTAATAAAGTCCAGGTACAGCCACAGCCTTTTGCTCAACCACTGGGTGGGTCACTGGCTAGGAGGAGATCAGGTTGGTCAAGCTGAACCTGCCTTTCACAAACCCCTGCTGGCTGGGCCTGACTCCCTGGCTGTCCTGCAGACAGTGTGAGGACACTCTGGATGATCTGCTCCATGACGTTCCCCAGCACTGAGGTCAGGCTGACAGGCCTGTAGGGCCCTGAATACTCCATCCAACCACTGTTAGGACAGGTCCAGAGGAGGGCCATGAAAATGACCAGAGGGCTGGAACATCTCTCCTGTGAAGAAAGGCTCAGAGAGATGGATTTATTCAGCCTGGGCAAGAGAAGGCATTAGGGATACCTTTGTGTGGCCTTTCAATACTTAAAGGAAGTTTATCAGAAAGATAGGGAAAGATTATTTACAAAGATCAGTAATGAAAGGGAGCAACAATAATGAAAACTAGGAGCAATTTTAAATTGAAAGAAATGTGATTTAGCCTGAATACAAGGAAGACATTTCTTTTATTGTGAGGGCGATGAGACATTGGCACAGGTTACCCTGAGAAGGTATGGATGTCCCATTCCTGGAGCCTTTCAAAATCAGGTTGAATGGGGCTGAATGAGCAACCTGGTTTAATGAAAAATACCCCTGCCCATGGCAGGGGGGTTGGACTAAATTATCTTTAAAGGTCCCTTCCAACTAAAACCATTCCATGATAAGTAGTGCTAAAACAATGCTGTTTGAATCATTGTTTTTAAGATAAAAAGCTTTTTAAATGAAAAATATAAAATAATCACTGAGGAGGGAAGATTACCAGCTGCAGATAAAAAGTTTAGTGAGATGTACTGACTCAAACACCTGAGAAATAAACATGTAAAGCTACCAGCAGTGACTATTTTCAAAGTCTTAAAGGCAAAAGTACACTTAAATATATATATCTAAAAAAACCTCCAAAATCTATTAGAATATTGCTTCTAGTAAAGTGCAGCCTAGAAGACATCATGCTTTCCAAATGGAGGTAATCTATTCATTTCAGACTTCTCTCCAAAGGTTCATTAGAAGAGGAAGAACAAATTTTATGTGCGCTGATGAACAAATCTGAGGGTTTTCCAGCATAGCTACATTAAACTCATTATCTGTGCAAGGTGGAAACACCAATTCAAGTCAGGCTAAGAAATCCCAGATGACTGTTAACTCCTTTGAAAAATTTTAGAAGTGATGACTGAGCATTCCCTATGGAAACCCTATAGTCTATTTCATCTAGGTAATAACAGACAACATGAAATGGCATATTTTCTGTAGCTCTGAGCACCACACATTGTTTAGGCCTATGTAATGAACTGGTTTCAGTTACAAAATCAGTTTCTTAGGTAAAAGGTTAGTAATTTTTTTTTTAATAGTAAAAGAGCAAAAAAATACCTACATATTTTAGTTCAGTTAAACCATAGGTGAAGTTCTCTACTTTCTTCAAACTACAAACTGTCATTTTCACGATATGACTAATTTTTCACATTTCTGTTTTAACCATGTTGTAAGTCATATGCACTAACTATAGCTGCACTATTGGTCACATGAAGACAGGTCTGTTCACCTCAACCAACAATGCAGAGTTTAGTGGCATAAATAATTTCATATTAACTTTTTTTTGCAGAAGGAGCTAGCACAAGTTTGGATTCTGATGGAAGTAATATATGTTGATACCTAGGTGTTATTTGCATGTTGCATTTAAATATTTGTAATATATTTACAAATATGTTGCTTCTTATATTTTTTATTTCTAATATAATTTTCTAAAAGGCTTAGCCTTCCTCCTTTCCTCAGTTTTAGAATTTTACTTCCTTTAATTAATTTGAATATGACTACTTTTATTTTTAATTGTGATTGCTAAATGTATATTAACGTCACTTTACACATGCAAAACCTAATTATTATGTGACCATACTCAAGAAATAAGAGCTTCTACACTGTTTATCTGATAAAGATTATTTCCATAGTAGGCATTCTATCTTTTGATATGGGCATGGAGAGTAGCTTAATATGGATAAAAATATAATCAGTGCATTTGCTGATTGTGCTTACAACAATCTTCTCATAGAATATTTAAGGCCAAATAATTATTTTAATTTAATCTGAAATTAAAATTAAATAAAATAATAATATTACATTTAAATAATAATAATAATAAAAGTAATAGAATTCTGCATCTCTCCATAGTACATAAGCTAAGGGAGCTGTGTGTTTATATAGTTAACATTTTTTAATACACAGCACAAATGGGGTTGTAAGTACAGTTCAGAAGGAAAGGCTACACTGGTGGTAATAGCATACAGCTCAACTGATGTGCACTGTGCATACCTGAACAAAAGCAAAACAGCTGACCTGGCTAGAAAACCAGAATCACGTTAACAGGGTTGTGTGGTGAGTGTTGTCTTCAGGAAAAAGAGCAGTTCAAGAAATAAGGCTGAATTCCCACATAAATTTATTTTTCATGATTACACTTTAAAATATTATATTTATAAATTATATTTATTTATGAAGATTATAAACAATATGCTGAAATTAATAAGATTAGGACCACGAACAATATGAAATAAAACATACACAGAGGTGCAAATCTCTACACAGATGTCAATATTTGGGTAGTTTATGCAAAGAGGTTACAACTAAAGAAACAATATCAACATTGGAGGGAAGGAGCTGTAATACACAACAAAGGTATTGTCTCTGCAACAATTAGAGTGGCAATCAGTGAACAAAGTATAGACTGGTGAGGTCACCCCTCAAATCCTGTGCTCAGCTTTGCATCCCTCATTCCAAGAAGGACAATGAGGTGCTGAAGTGTGCCCAGAGTAGGCCAGTGAAGCTCATGAAGGCCCTGGAGCATGTCCTGTGAAGAGCAGCTCAGGGAGCTGGGGTTTACCCTGGAGAAAAGAAGGCTCAGGTGGCCTGAGACCTTATTGCTCTCTGCAACTACCTGAGTTTGTAGCCAGGTGAGGGTCAGTCAAAAGGAAATGGCCTGAAGCTGGTCTAGGGAAGATTTAGATTGGTTATTAGGAAAACTGCTTCACAGAAAGAATGGTCAAGCACTGGAAGATGTTGCCCAGAGAAATGATGGAATTACCACCCCTGGAAGTGTTCAAAAAACACACAGATGTGGCACTTAGGGACATGGTTTAGTGGTGGACTTGATGACCTTATGGGTCTGTTGCCATCTAAATGATTCTATGATAAGTAAATACTCATTGGAGATCAAATAGCACCATTGTAGACAATTTTGTATAGTCAGCAATACAGTAATCACTCATTTCCTTGACACATAATTTTAAAAGTTAATTCATTACACAGTAGCTGCAGGGAAGAACTAAATGAACTGCAATCAATTTTTTATGCCGCTTAAAATGTTGCATACTTGCAAAATAAATAGTATGTAAACACAAACCAGTATTTGTAGATTTTCAATTTTCTCACACTGTAATCTTTTTAAATCAAAACATGCTTTAAGATATTGCAAAAATCTTTTAATGTGACCAAGAAAAAATAAAAGAGTGGATAATTTTCTTTTTTTAATAATCTAAGGGAAGTAATTCTCAAATAATGAAAATGAATAATGAGTTGAGAAATCGACATTTTTAATTTTAAGAATACCACAGAGAATGGTATTTACTCCTCTGAAAAACAGTGGGGTTTTTTTAGACAGCAAATATACATTATTCAGACTCATTGTTGTGCACTGAGAGCTACCTACAAAGGTTCTGAAAAATTGCATTGAGTCAGGAAATGTAATATGTAATTATATATAATACCTACCTGTACACCTGCAGTTCACTATTCAGTGTTGCTATCACAAACACTTAGCACTCATAACTTAAATATATTTTCAAGCTTAGGATAAAATGTTACACTACTTTTTAGATAAACTGCCACTAGCTCCTTATTGTGGTTGTGGGGAGGTTAAGGAGGTCTGGCATAGTAACTTTTTTAGAAGGTCATTCAGGGTCAACTAGTCCAACATGAATTATCCCCTTTTTTTAATGCCGCAAGCAGGTTTAGTGCAAAGTTCCTTAGCTTTCTTTTTTGTCTTGACATGACAGAGTTAAAGTGTATCACTACCAACTAATTCTATTTTTGGCATTTCATAATTTATTAAAAGCTTAAATTACATGTCAATTGCAATAGCAGTTTTGGTGGCCTAAACACCTCTCTAGGAACTTAAATGAGGCTGCAAATCCATTCGTCACTGTTCATTTAGAGCATTACCAACTGCTTCCTTTTTTCACTATTTATGACTGATAGCACTAAGCTGTTACTAGTTTCTGAATATATAAAGTAATACAGCCATCTTACAATAACTATACTTTTCAGAACAGAAATCTAAAAATTTTTCAATGCAATTACTTTCTTGAACACAAACCAATTATTACTACTACCTCTGCATGCTGATATTTTCTAAAGAAACATCACTCAATTTGTACTTATATTCAAGTAATTTAAAAAGTGCATACTTTTGAAATCTCCATCCCCAAATGTCAGTGGATAGGCTCCTGGCTTTTCAATCTTGTACATTTCCTCTATAAAAAGGATTTTACAATCATTTATTGTGTCTTCTGGACCTCTGAAAAACAAAAAGAATAAAAAGTACATTCAATTTAGTTCCTCAGACCTAGATTCTGTACTTTTTGAATCCTAAGCAATAAGATAAAGAAGCCTTTTTTTATCCCTGATAGGATACTTTATTTAAATTCACCTACAAAAATCAGTCTATCATAGTAACTTCTAAGAAAAAAATAAAACACATATTTAGGGCTCGCTTAAATATGAAAGAAAAAGAACTACTCCATTATCCTCAGATTGTCTGGCACTTCAGTATGTCTTTATTGACAGTTATCCAACATGGCTTAATTTCCTTCTAAGACCTCAAAAACGTTTTTATTGGCTGAACACAGGAGACCAGCAAAACCATATCTTCTGGAATACAGCATCTCAAACATTATTATAAAAGTATAGTACCACAAACAAACCAGAAATGTGACCTGAAAGACAGAAAAATAATTGGAACCTATAGAGCAAGAAAAGCAGCAGAAAATTTCTAACTCCCTTTTATGACTTTTAACTGTTTCTCAACTCTGGAAAGCCACATACAATACTGTATTGAATGATAAATAGTCCTGCTATGTCAGGTTTCAGTGCAAATTCTTAGTGATTAGTAATAACAAATAATCCAAGACTCCACAACAATAATGCCACAGAAAATATTAAATGTAAGGGTTTTCACCTAGTCTTATTAAAATATATTTGTATCTACACAGATTGTAATTCATATGGAAACATATCTAGGAAGAAATGGCTATAATAACACACAGTTGTAAAGCACTCCCTTTTCCTTCCTCCTTAGGATGATACTGTACTCTCTTCAACTGCCTGTTCTCTAACCACATTCAATTTACTACCTGATCTAGAAGTAAGCAGGAATTTTCAGTATAATAAAATACTGATGCATATCTGTGAGAACCTATCACACAGGTGACTTGAAAACAGGTTTGAAGAGAGCCAGCCAGGTAGCAGATCTCTATAAAAAGATCTAGTCTGCAAAATGTAATTAGACGATAGACACCCAAGAAAACAAGACAGTAGATTCATATTCAGTAATGATAACTGCAACATCAGAAAATCTTCAGAAACATCAGGCTTCAGTCTGGAATCTGCCCTACCTCTTGGCCTGTTCTCACCACTTCCTTTGTGCTGATTACCAGTTCTTGAACTCTCACACATGATGACCTAACTAAGGCAGAAAAAAAACTAATCCAGGGAAAAACCACAGGTGACAAATCACTTTTTCATGGCCCCAAACACTGCAGTATTTAGGTCTCCATGGAACTGGGGTTGAGAGGACTACTCCATCAGTGTCTTGATTGGCTCTAATTGCCTTCTAAGTGTACTAACAGCACCTGTACTTAGGCACCTGTATTTATTTTGACCTTTTTCTTTCCCAGCAGTTTTTGGAGGAAAGACATTACCCATTGTTAGTCACATGCATAAACAGTAAATGCCAGCAATTTTCAAATATTTAGATATTTAGACCATTTGAACAGAATGTGCAAAAGCCGCATCAATGCAAATACATCCATCAGAAAAATAACTGTTTGATTTCCTGATAAGGAAAAGAATGTATTTAGAGTTAACTACACTTGCTCCCTAAGGGGATCATACTTAAAGGAAGTTTTGGCCATTGTGAGTAACACCTCAGGTTTAGCATGCAAAGATGCTTTGAATTATCCACAATACTGAGCAATTCACAATCACAATGCATTCAAATATAGAAATTACAAGATGTAAACATAATGTTTGGCAGGAAAATTGAATCAACAAACTCTTACAAGCACCAATATCTCCCAGGTTATTTTGTGGACTTTGGAGAGTCTTTTATTAACTGTCCTATATGTCTTGTTTTTCCTAGATTATTTAAAGTTAAAAACAGAACAAAATACACCTATTGACATTCTTTAACACCATAAATCTATGTTATAATCTTTCTTACTTTTAGCACTGCTTAACTGCCTATGCAATGTTATTCCTCTAGGACTTATTTCTTACAGAACTCAAAGTTGTGGATCTAATTTAAAACAAAAATACAGGACTATTACTTTTTTTCACATAGTTAAGTTTTATACTTAATGACTGATATTCTCAAATTCTAGTAAATTTCAGACAAATTTAGGCATCTTTTACATTAATTTTTGCCTCTCCCTTCCCTTCACCTCCCCTCCCTTCCCCTCCCCTCCCCTCCCCAGTGTTTAGAGTTTTAAAAAGCTGCTTTTAAAAAAATAGCTTTTTATTCTCCATATTCTCTGCATACAGTCTATGGTCAAGAAGGAAGGTGGTAAACCACCATACAGCTTTACCCAGAAATCTAGATACTTGCTATTTGTATCTTTGGGAAACAAGCAAAACTTGAGTTCAGTAGAATATTAATTTGGAGTAAATTCCACTGGTGCTAATTTGAACTATAAAATTACTTATAACTACAATGATTATGACATTGTTTCCTTAAAAGATACCATGAAAAGATTTATAAGTTGGTTCAATGATGTAAGTGTTCCAAACAGTAACAGCAAAGCTATTGCGAAGTATGCAGAAGCACAGACTTTTATCATCAACTTTATTACAAAGTATCATCCCAAAAAATGTTATTTCCACCTCAAAGTGTTGAAGTGAAACAAACTTTTTTAGTTTAGCTAGCTAAATGAAAATCTCCTCTAATTAATACTGTAAAACAAGAACTCTTGAAATAATAATAAAAAATTAGTACAGCTGCATGGCATGTTTTTCTCTCATAGCACTGCAATCCTACTTACTAGCAATGTTATTCCCTATATCTAGGCAGTACTTATTCAACTGATGGAATTCATAGCTTCTCTATCACACACGTTCTCTATCATGGTAGACATTCCTCCTCTTTTTGCCCTGTATTTTTCTTTGAGATAAGAACACTCAGAAAGCAACTTCCAGGCTAAGTTTTTTCTAAAGTCTATTCAGTATTTTAACCAGAGAAAACATTTTGTTTTTTGCTATGAGATGCATAAGAAGTAAGCAAATACTATCAAATAACATTACAAAGCTGGTATGTTCCAACTAATGTCATAGCTGCATATCTGGAACTACAGAGGAAGATCAACTAACATTGTGAAAATGATGGCTAATATTAAATGGTTAGGCCTTACCAAAGCTAAAAAACTCTGCTCAGCAATTTGCTCGTAAAAGAGTAATTCCTCTGCCACAGTACACATTCAGTGCTTTAATAATGATCATGTGATTTTTAAATTATGGTTATCTAACAAAATTATGTCTATAATATGCTGTCAACTGTATAAATTTTCTTCGTTTCTTCACCCTACCATACCAAGAATGAGATTATGCAATATAAACAGGATGTTTGTATTTCAAGCAAGAACTCTAAATCTTCTGAAAGAATTAAATCCCAAAACAAAACCAGATCCTTCAACACAGCAGAATTCCTAATGCAAGCCTTCCTTTGAGATAGGTTAGCTAAAGCCAGAGAGAAACCTTCAGCTGAACCTTCTTTTATTTGCACTTTCCCCCTGCATATTTCCATTTTTTTTAACCTTCAGGTAGCAAAACACTTTAGACATTCAAAATCACAGTTGACTAGACATGTGACAAGTGGGCATTATCCTGGATATTTTGAAGGTCGGGTTCACAGAAAATAGAAACTGCTGGACAGTTACCATGCTTAGAGAACTTTATAACTTCTTACAATCTGAGAGATTCAGTGACAATTGTCAGATCTCTATCTGGAAATTTCTTGGTTTATCCCTTTAGCGCACTGAAATCAAAAGTATACTATTTTAACACATTCTAAAGTCAAAATACAATGCTGAATAAAAATGGGGGAAAAAACTACCAGAAAAATACACACAGACTTCATATTCATACTAAGAATAATAATGAAAGTGTCTAATGATGATTTATATTTAAGCCCGCTAAGAGCAAAACCTTACTCACACTGTCATGCTTACCACAAACTAATTCACAGTCAGTCTCTATGGCTAATGTCAAAAGGTACTGCCCAGGTCAGTAGAGAAACAGACACAATCAGAATAAAACCTAACAGAATATAATGTTGGCTATGCTCTCCAGATACACAAATTCTCTTAACAAACAATATACAAATCAAAACAAAACCAGATTTACTACCACTTTCTGTATCATATGCAACACTGTTTACATTCCTTACATCAATCAGCCTTCATTCTGCTTTTGTAAAGTTTTCAGACAGCAACTCTTTCTGTTCTGCATCAACAAGTCATAGTTAAACAACTTCTTAAAAAACAATTTACAATTACAATTCAATATGCTTATTAGAACTTTTAATATCATCTCCTTAGAAGCAGTTGACTGGAGATTTTATTTTAAACAGACTTGTTTCAAAGGTGACTTTAAAATCTTCCCACATTTAGACAGCATATTACATTGATAATGTCACCAAATTCTGCTAGGTTGTACTGAATTACATAGAGGTTCTATGTAAAATTGGGTTTTTATTGCACACAAGCAAAAAAGCAGAGAGTATTTACAAGATTTTTTTTCAGAATATTCCACACACATTTGTTTAATCATTAAAATAAAAATACACAGTTACAAAATGGGACAGTATTAGCTCTGCTTTTAATTCAACCTTTCATTTATTATACAAGTATTATAAAGACATGTGGCAACTTCCACACTAAGCAAAGATTTTATTACTCTTTCTATAACACTAGTATTTAAACAACTGCAAAAAAATTAAATTAACATTTTCTAGGCTATGTTGAGGACCATATTCTAATATGGCAAAGGCATCTTTAATGCCTTTGAAAACAAAACACACATTCTCCCAAACCTACAAATCCATACTGTGGACACACATACAAGTCAGGCAGGATATTACTTTTTTAAATGTCAGCCATAGGTGATGTGCTTGATGCATTTAGAGTACCTGGGGGAAGAACTGGCCTGAGAGAACAGCCAGCAACCATGTCAGAGGCTCAAAACTGCGCACATTCCTGCCCCACGACACAGACCACAGCAAGGAGCGGAGCCTGCAGAAGGTCCTGATCCTGCCCCAAACCCAGCCCTGTCCATGGTGCTGCAGAAACGCCCCTGATGGGGAGAGGAATCCACTGCCACCACCCCAGCAGCTCCCTTCCTGTAGCCAGGACTAAGTCTGTAACTGGCACTATCACAAATGCTCAGAAGGCATCTACAGCTTCCAAATCCAAGTTCAAACACGCAGATGTTAACACCCAAATGTCCATGAAAAACCAGGTAAAAAAGCAGATCAATGACCCATAAATCTAACATACCAAAGGCTTCATATGTAAAAAACAAAGATACAAGAGTTGTGCTTGGCATCACAGGACACAGTCTAAGCTCAGTTGACTTTGTGTGTTTGCAGACTGAACTGCAGTGCCCAGAATCAGTACTAAAGGTCTGTTCAACACATCATTCCAGGGGTTGGGCTAGTCAACAAGTTCCTTCGTGCTAGGAAGAAGCAAAGATACAAACAGGTGATTCTTACTATAAGAGGTTAAATACTCCTATCCAGATTTTAAATTATATTGCAATTCAGTGAGTAGATGCAGCACACACTCATCATGAGCTAAGATAAAGTTACAAGAGACCAATCTGTGAACCCTGCCAGACTGAATGAGAACCTCAACTCAAAAACAAAGACATGGGAAGAAGCACTTCCCTTCATAAAAAACTCACAGAGATACTGCCAGGATGAGAAGACCTTCCAAAAAACAAAGAATAGAAGAGTCCTGAAAGCACAGAAACACATTAAGCATTCTGGAAAAAACAAACAAACAAAATACAAAGCAAAACCAAAACCAACTAAGCAACAAACCACAAACACAAAAACACAAACTCCCCAAATATCCCCAAAACCTAAGTGAATAAATCAACAACAACAACAAACCCCCAAAATTTAAGGTGCTTTAAAACCAAGCAACCAAGCAACCAGGCAACCAAAATCAAACAAACCCAACCAATCACACAAAAAAGAAAAAAAAAGGCAAGCCATGAAAACTTCTGAAGGTATCCACCTTCAGAAATCATGAGAATACAACAGCATAGAATCAAAGAATGACAAAGATGTTTCCAAAGAATGGTCATGTCAAACCAAAAGCAGAAGTGCTTGCAAAGGAGGACAAACCCACATTTCTAGCCTAGCAAGTTTGTAATGAATTTATTATCATGGCTTGAATGTATATGATAGCATTACTGTAATGAAAAAGCTTGGAATCCACGGATTCTCCTGCTCAGAACATGATGAATCTGATTCAATAAGAACTCCTGAAAGTCAGAAAATCTTAGAGAGAAAAAAATGTCCTAACTAATTTAGCATTTAGAGGGCAGCTGCTTATCTTCGAGTGTCTTCATTCCTTATATTGCCCAACTTTCTTCAGGAAAATCACAGCAAATGCTTCCACCATGATTTCCAATTTTATTAGTGCATGATATTAAACCCTCCATCTAAGTGTCCAACAGCCATTACATAATGGTAATACAGCCTTTCTGGTCTTCTGTGTTTGTCTGGAATCTCTGATAATCCTGTAATTATTAATTTTTATGTTGATATATCCAAATGCACATATACTTGTGGGTTTGACTGTTGGAGAGATTCTCCAACAAACAAGTGAGAAAAGCATACTTTTGTGCCTCCCTGAAACACCTATACACTAACGCATGGGCAATGAACAAAGGGGATTAATTACAGAGGTCTGTGTAATTAATGCAGCTCCATATCCACAGTGAGATCACGGAGACTTGATGGGATAGCTCACATGACTGGTATGCTGTGGCTAATCAGTAAGGGCTCTACAGGAAGAAGACGCTAGGAAGACTAGAAGCAGCTGTCCCTTATATGAGGGCAGATGAGAAACTAGTTGAGAGCTTACAGATCAAGGTTAGCAGACAGAGCATTAGTGATGCTGTAATGGGTGCCTGATATAGAGAGTAAATCTACAAAGACTCCTTCAGACAACTGGAAAAAGTTGCCAGGCCCTGTTCTCACAGGGAAATTGAAGCAACATGGCATCTGCTGGAAGGTCAACAAAGCAGAACACAAACAATAGAGGGAATTTCTGGAAGCGGTAACAACTTCTGATCATGGAGAAGCAAATTGCTAGACTGATGCATACAAACTGTGAAGAACTTGTCATGGGACATTAAATTTGTCTGCAATGATGATGAGATGATGGAGTTCAGAATCCTTGGAGGAAGAGTAAAGTACAAGACAACCTTGAATTTCAGGACAGTAGAACGTAATCTCTGAAGAGATCTACTTGGAAAAATTTTACAAGATACCCTGTAGAGATGGACACAGTAAATCTAATTGATATTTAAGCTTTATCCCAAACTCAAACATGGTCTTTCACCATGTGCAGGACATCAAAGGCAACAGGAATCTGGCAGAAATTAATAAAGAGCTTAGATATAAAAAGGAAATGTGTAAGACATGGAAGCTGGAATGGCTGATCTGGGGCAGGAAGAGGTATCCTATTGTGTAGGTGAAGGGCTGGGAAAGCCAAGGTTACTGTTACTGATTTGAATCAGGGGAGTAAAATTCTAACAGGGCCCCTGATAACAACAAACACAGAAAATTCGAGGTACTCAGCACTTTCTTTGCCTCAAGTATTTACTGCTAAGACCAGTGTTTAAGAACCTGAGGTCGCCAAGAGTAGAAGGAATGGCCGAAGCAAGGAAGACTTAGCCTCTGTGGAAAATTAGGTTATGGAGCATTTACACCAGACATATAGAAGTCCATTGGCTCTAACAGGTCATACTTATGAGCTCTGAGGGAGCTGCCTAATGTTTGGATGTGTGTAGTCTTAGTCCTGTTACTAAAAAGTAACACCTTCCTGTTAAATAGGAGAGAGCAAATATCACGCCTATCTTCAAGAAGGAAGATTGATGACAGATTGATCAGCTCCAACTCAGTCCCTGGGAAAGTGAATATTAGCTGCTTCTGCCACCATTTAGATTTGGACAGAAAGGAATTTAATATGTTAAACAAAAAAAAATTCAAGTCCTGCACAGAGGGAATACCAGTACCTGCTGAATGTCTCCACCTGACTGGAGAGCAGCTTGGTAGAGACAGACCTTGAGGAACATTTAAAAAAAAACAAACAAAACAACAAGCTGACTATAAACGAGTTATGTGCCCTTGCAAGCAAAGAGGGCCCACAGCTTCTTGGACTACATTAAGAGCAGCATTGCCAGCAGGTAGAGGGAAAGCAATTGCCAATCATGACTCAGCATTAGTTAGGCCAGGTGTAGGCTCCCCATAGAACACAGACATGGGTTTACAGGAGTGGTTCCAGAAAAGGGATACAAAAATGACAAATAGGCTTGATACAGAAGTGTTTAGTCTAGAGAACAGAAGGGTTATGTGAGGATGTTTCTTCCTATGCGTGTAAACAGGGAGCCAGACTGCTCTAAGTAGCCCTGTCTCAAGGTAAGAGGTAAAAATAAAAATAAAATGCATTTTATGTGGCAAGAGTGAATTTTCTTTTTACAGTGGATTGTTCAGAAAGCTTGTTGAGTAACCACCCATAACGTTATTAAAAATCCCCACTACACTTAGTCCTAGAGTTCCTTTCCATCTTTGAAGTTTCTCTTAAATGTATACATATGTTTCAACATCACTCCTTTATTCTTTTTATTTTCATAATGCTTTGCCCAATATTGCTCATCAGTTCTTCCCACCCACTTTCCACCACTATACCCACCCGACTGCTTGCCTTTTTGCATTTAAATTTGTTTTCTTCTGTTCTTCCTCTTCTGTTTGGACTTACTTTCCTCAGTAGGAAGAAATTAAACTTCAGAATTCTTCTAAATATCACCTCCTAAAAAGCAAGTCAAAAGACTCTGTAGTTCCAAGTCTGCATGTTTACTAAAGAAAGGACACTTACAAATACTGAAGACATAGTTTATGTTCTGGAAAACCAAACAAAACCCTCAAGATGCAAGTCAACCCATTCTTCACCTTCAAAATATAATTTTACAATTATGGCTAGGACACCCAAAACTTCTGAAATTTTAACACTTTTTACTTATATTTTTCCTGTTTTTGTTAAAGCAATTAATGTTTCAACACATAATTAATTGAAATGTTAAGCTTTTAAATGCAATCCAAAGAATCCATTTTCTGCCCCTCTGCTGAAATTCACTGCATTTTATATATCTCTCTTTTGTCCATTTAGATGAGAGGGTGTGTGTTTTGATCTGAGTGGAATAGTAGGTGGAATATTCTTGATGCATTTTAATTAGTGCTTAGTAAAGGAGAGTAAATGCCTTTCCCCAGTCTTCTACTTATTCTTCTTTTTATACAGCCCAAATACTGCTAATCTTCATCACACACTGCTTGTTCATATTCACCTTGCTTTCTACAGACCCACAGATCCCTCTCATCAGAGCTCCTTCCCGGGGAGTACTGCTTCAAGTTCAACCTGCTTCAACCTGGGTTGTGCCTTCCCAGATGGAAGAAATCTCTGTATTTACCCATCTTGACTTTCTTGAGTCTCCTGCCACCCACTCCTCCTCTGCTTGTTCAGGTCTCTCTGCTTAGCAGTACTACCCCTGAATTTCCATCAATTTACTGTGTCTGCAAACTTGGTAAGAGTCCACTGTATTGCCACAAGATACTGAACAGTACAGGTCCTCAGGACACATCCTTGCAATTCCTTGCCTGTCATCACTTCCCAAGTAGCATGTAACTTACTAACCACTATCCTTCAATGTTTTCTTTTTCTAAACCCACCTGGCTGTCCATCCTCCAGTTTACTACAGGAATCACCAGACTGAGACAGGATAATGGGACACTTGACATTGAATTAAATCATAACTGTTGCTCTGTCCTTGGTGTTGGGGGTTAGGTTTCTCTCTGTTCCATTTAACTTAGGGATTTTTTCCCCTGCTAGTTGCTAGGAAACACTAACAACTGGGTACTTAAGAAAAACAAAAGAAGTGGTCAAGCTCAGAGGAGGAGGGCATCTGGTCGAACTTCTCTTGGCTGGGAGAACTGGGATGACAAAAGATAGGGCTGGGGCAACTGCTTTCTCTCTCTCTCTCTCTCTAGGCTTCAGGTGAGGAAAGTCAGAGCTGCCCTGCTTCTTCTGCTGTGGGGTGAGCCTCTGCTCGTAAGAGCAGCCACTGAACTGGGACCTTATTATCACCCACCTCACTAAGAGAGGGACCTGTCACCGTCTGCTCGGGCGCCCGGGATCTTGACTTGCCCCTCTCTGCCCTGCTGGGAGCCGGGCTGCCCCTGTCCCGCCCCCGTCACTTCTTCATCGCCAAGATATCCTGCCAGCCCAGCTCGCTGTTTCTGTAAGTGCTGCTGGGGCACGGGGATCGGCTGCCCCAGGGTTTGTGCAGCAGCAAAGCCTCCCCGCCATCCCTGCCCGTCCGGGCCGAGCCGCCATTACCGCGCGCTGCCCGAGCCGCGCCACAGCGCCCCCTGCAGCCGCGGGGAGTCCCCGCACCCGCCCTGCCCGCCGGGAGCCAGCAGCGCCCCTGCCGGCTGCGAGCGGAACTGCACCGGCGGGGAAGGCGCCTGCGGCCCAGAGAGGGCCGGGAGCGGCTTTGGGCTCTGCTTCTGTCAGCGCCGAGCTGCTGCTGCTGTTTGCTCCATCGTACATACTAGTAAAGAACTGTTATTCCTGTTTTCGTATCTTTGCCTGAGAACCCCTTAATTTCAAAATTATAATAATTTGGAGTGAAGGGGTTTACATTTTCCATTCCAAGAGAGGCTCCTGCCCTCCCTTTGCAGACATCTGTTTTTCAAACCAAGACACTTGGCTACAGAGAAAATAGTTCTATCAGAGTAGGCAGATGACTTTGTAAGGTACAATTTGCTCTTATAAAAAAATGTCACCTTGGCTATTCCTAATCATCACAATTTCACCAGCACTTCATGAAAACAGTCCCCTTTATCCCAAAGACTGAAATAAGGCTGACTAGCCCTCTTTTAAAACAGATGCAGGATTTGCCTTTCTGCAGTTGTCAGGGACAAAAGTCAAAGTGATATTATTAAAAGTAAAATGTTTGTTAACATAAGCTGTGCATTTAACCAGGTTTTGATGCACAGGAAATCACCCTTTTCCTTGGGATGATTTGCCCTCCAAAGTCTTATCCTTTTCACCAGCAGGACTAAAAGGATCTTAAATAATTTGACTTACTCTTTGGCTCTCTCTGAAAGGCAGACTTGGTTTGCCAATAAAATCCTTGAATTTTAAAAAACAGTATTTCACAGTCCAAAAGACTTAACACGAATTACAAATATCCAGTTTACTTTCCCTCCATTTTAGGAAACCAACCTGAAACAATCAGTTTCCCCATACTGCTACTTAAGATCAGCCAATATGCAGGGAACTGACACAAAGGACAAATCAGTTACTTGTTATGCTCTCTTTTTAAGAAAAGGAAGTATGCAGATCAAATATATGTTCCATATCAGAAAATAATTAGGGACAAGCAAATCTTAAAACAGTAATCCTTCAAATCCTTTCTATTCTTGGGAGCCTCCTGAAGATTTGTCCTCTTTGACGTAGAACAATGAAGCATGCAGGTAAAGAGTGTGAAGGAATAGCTATGGTCTGTGTAGAACATGTCCATCACAACTAGTGAGTGTTTGTAAAATAGAAATTTCTGTCCAAAGGCAAAGGAAAAAGAAATAAGAAAAGGATATCTATAAGTCAGCCAAATACTTCTTAAAATGTACACTTTCATAGAATCATAGAATGGCTGGGTTGAAAGGGACCCTAAAGATCATCTAGTTCCAATCCCTGGCAAGGGACACTTTCCACTAGGCCAGACTCCTTAGAACTCCACCCAACCTGGCCTTGAACACTAACAGGGATGGGGTATCCACATCTGCCCTGGGCAACCTGTTCCTATGCCTCACCACCCTCATACTAGAAAATTTCTTCCCAATATCTACTCTAAAACAAATATTTCAATTTGAAGGCATTGCCCCTTGTTCTGTCACTACATGCTGTTGTAAAAAGTCTCTATGGCTTTTTTGAAGGCTCTCTTCCGGTACTGGAAGGTTGTAATTAGGTCACACTGAGGCCTTCTCTTCTCCAGGTAGAACAAATCCCCTTCTCCCAGCCTTTCCTAATAGAAGAGGTATTCCATTCCCCTCAACTATCTTGGCCTCTTCTGGACTTGCTTCAATTGGTCCATGTCCTTTCCATCCCCTGCCAGGAACCTGGATGCAGGAACTCTGGTCTCTGCAGAGCAGAGGGGCAGAATCCCCTCCCTGCCCTGCTGCCCACCCTGCTCTGGATGCAGCCCAGGAGACGTGTGGCTCTCTGGGCTGGCAGTGCCCATGGCTGGGGCATGTCCAGCCTCCCATCTATCAGCACCCCAAGTCCTTTTCAGCAAGGCTGAGGCCCATGAGTTCATCCCTAGCCTGTATCAACACCACGAGTTTAATGCCACAGTTGCTGAATCAAGGTACTGTATCTCGTAAAGATCTTGCAAAGAGGACAAATCCTACACTGAATGGTTACAGGATTCACTCTACACATGATCTCTTAATGAGTAATTCTCTGTCAGATAATGTTATTCTGTTTCACATTTGACAGAAACAATACAGGCTGAATAACAACATTTCTGTAGAACCCAGGATGTCCCAATATCTCCTGGGATATTTGTCCTGTACACCTGAATCATTCACAAAAGACACGTCACACTACTCAGAAGTCTCATTAATAATATTCTGTCCTTCAGTCCATTGAATCTTTTAATTCTTGACTTTTCGTCAAAACTGAAACCACAACTGAAGGAAGGTTAAAAATCTAATCTGGAATTTAGAAGTGAACAGTTTAATATACAGTAAACTTCATTTCCAAGTTCAAATAGAGAATTACACTCACACACCACTTCAGCTAACATGATTTCTTTTGTCCAACGAGGTAATTAAGTAGTATGCAAAGCATTCTGGGTGTCAAGAGTCATTCCTGTTATGAGTTGTGAGATTATTCCCTAAGGCTATGTATCACAAAAAGAGCAATCTCTAGCCATAGACTCTAGTAAAAGCAGTACAAAGAAATGCTTAAAAAGTTCTAGGCATCACCTCTACAGATTCATCATCAAAAATCCCAGCAGGCTTCTTGGCCACTCAGAATCTATCTTGATTTGAAACAGTCTTGTTGATTCAAGAGGTGTTCTCTTAAGAGGAAAGTGAGAGATATAAATTCACCTTTTTACTAGTTTTGTTGCCTAGAAGAAATATGACACTTTTACATCTGTGCAAAAAAACGGTAGGTAAGGTCTTCAGCAATTAGAATTCTTATTACTAGGATACCTGCTGATACAGCATGAAAGTTATTTGAGCAAATGGGTCCAAGTAAATACTGTTATTATTTCACACAGCATCAAAACAATGTCATTGCACATCAACCAGCAATAGTCAAAGACAATACAATAAAATAAATGAACAAGGATGTTACTTTGGGTAGAAAATAATGCAAGCATTAGTAACATATAAACCACATCAATGAAAATTCCAGACCTAAAGAAGAAGCACTGTGAGAACTGTACTATTGGGCATCTACCAAATCATGACGACAACTCTGACATGATGATTATCACAATATATACTGAAAGTGATAGGAAGTATGGTACTGTTATTTTCCAAAGTGTCAAAACAAGATATAACTACCAATAACTTTCTTTTTAACTAGATAGAAATTGACAGACGCACAGGAATTCTTGAAATTATAAACAAAAAAACCCTGTGCACAGCTTCTTTCACTCATTATTACAGAATACCTGACTATTTGGTAAAGCATTTAATTTCTGTGTCTTTGCAAAGCTGTAAAAACAAATATATGTATGATTTTTTTAAAAATCAGAAGTTAAATATAAATGGAAAATCTTGTCCAAAAGAAGGGAGAAGTTCAAAATAAAATCTGTACAGGTATCAGGTAGCATAAAGATAATTTTAAAATATCATATTGCATTGTGAGAATAAAACATGCTAGATAAGAATAAAAGGAGTAGTAGGATGATAAATATGAATGCATACCATGAAAAGAAAGAGGAAGACAAACAGCAGATCTGGCACGTTACAAGAAAAATACAACAAAAATATTTAAAAATTAAGAGAAAGTAATCTGCAAAAAAATTCCTTTTTGGGAGCAAGGATGTTCATACAAAACCCTGCAGAACTAAAGATGACAAATATGAACATGAAAATTTAAGACCATTCTATTACATTCCTTTACAGCTGCATAGGTGAAGACATGAAATTCATTAAACATTCACTCACCTAAAGAAGAAAATTACGTTCACTCTGTATAATTTATATCTACATTCTTACACACCTCCAAAGGCTTAAGCAAAAAAAAGAGTCTTGGTATTGACAGAGTCCTTGCTTGTCCTCAGACTTTCAAGTGTTTACTGAGGAAAACTAAGATCTAATTTGGTCTCTATCTTCAATTCTAGGAAGGAGTGAATGCAGAGCATCATTTGATCTACTTTGGTTTGATTTGCTATGGTGAATTTAAACACATCCACTGGCTCCAAGGCTAAATTCTGAACAGTTAGCCTCAAAGACAACATGTCATATTATTCTGGACTACAAACAAGTGTTGTCATTAGGAAATAAAACACTCTCCCCAAAGGGAAAAACAGAGGATATTTAAAAACAGAGATGGAACACCTTGCCAGTTAAAATAAATTCAGAGGAACCACAGATACTCCAAAATAAGAAACTCACATTCAGAGATCCTGAACTGCAAGCATGCACACAGAGTCATGAGAAACCTTAAGCCCTATTCCATGCCAAAGCACTGCTATTTCCCTAACATTTGCATCTGAGACAAAGAAAATCCTGTTCTATATGTTTTAGACATCCTAAAATTACAAATTTCAGCTGCAATGTGAATACTATAAAAATGAAAATTAATAAATAAGTGGTCAGTTATTCTGTATAATGATGTTTGCCTCCCCTATTCAGTCTCTCATCCTCTATTTGGTAAAATTCGCTATTTCATATATATTTTCCAAAAGACGAGCTAATGATGACAGACTGCACAGGAATTTTCCTTTTGGTTAAGACTAAGATATGAGTAACAGTAACACCAAACAAATACACATGTCAAAAGTGCACCTAAAAAACGTATTCATCATATGTTTTACTAGCTTCATAGCATGACCAAAACCAGAATATTTTTGTTATTTCCTATGATTATATCAACAGCTTCAGGAAATCTTTGTCAAAAATAGCAAGATCAATAAATTAAACCTTCAAATATGGCATACAAAATTGTTTTATACAAAGCCTCATTGATGTAACACCACAAAGGAAAAAATTCCAAGCAATGATTATATCTGATGCAACCCTAAGACCCTTAGAGTCTCCCCCGTGCCTCCCTTTACTGCCTGCTAAGGTTGCTCTTAACTAGTACACAAAAAACTAGTCATTAGCAAACAATCAAATAATCATTAACAGATAATCATAAAAAATTCAAAATAAATTTCACCTTTATTTGAGACAAATAGTTAATGCTAACATAATGTTAAGAACTCATAATCACATATTAATATTATAGACTAGAAATATATTAATTTTATTAGATTAAAATAACAACAACTGCATTATAATTCAAAACTAAATTAATATATTTTATATTATTTATATATTCATTAACAATGAAACACTGAGGTTATTTTTTAATTTGCAAATCGACTTGCCTGAAATTCAAAGTAATTACTTTTGCATGCTCCTTACACAAATTTATGTACAGTAGGAGGCTTGCCTTGTTCATTTACTACTAATTGAGAGGAATGAGTTGGGTTGTACAGGTGATACAGAATTATTCTTTGATAAATTTAAGAAATGTCAGGGCTTGGTTAACTTTCTGCAACAAGTTGATTATGCATATACAATCTATCAACATTTATAGGAAACCAGAGTTCTTAATTAGGAAGAATATTCTCTGAAATATGATTCCATCTGAAAAATGGACTTAAATTCATCACTTTAGAATAGGTATTTGTCTACTGTGTTGTTTTCCTCCCAGCTCCTTTCAGAAGATATAAGTGTAAGTATCAGGGGGAACCCTATTGTACTAGCCACAGTACTGACAGTATTTGAATTTAGCATCTTCTAGTCTGAAACATAACTATCAGTTTATTTAGATATAGAAAAGACTACCCTATAGAGTTCCAAGCAGAATTTTTTACTAGCCACCAGGTGCTTCCTTTTGCTAATACAAAACTGTCATAGGTTGGAAATATGGGGGGGGTATTCTATTCCTATCTGTTAGAGGTGGGGCAGTTATCTTCTGTTAATTGGGCAGCTTTCTTTATCTCTTCCACAACCAATCCTCCCTCAGGGAGAAATCTTCTGTTAATGGGCCATTTAGTGTCACTGCATGACTGATAAAACTGCATCATCCCATTGGGAGATGCTCTGCCCAGGGGAAAGAGCCAAGCATTCCTACCTGGATATAATCTGAGATTTGGAACATCACAGGCAGCTTTTTCCCAGAGGTGGATTTCCAGAGGTGTACCGCTGTCTTCTCCACTGGATTCCCAGAGGAAGACCAGGCCCATGGACACCACCACTGGACCTTCAGAGGAAAACCGCCTCCTTCTAGAGGATCACTGCTCCAACAGAACCACACCTGTCACTGCAGGAGGACTGCAGCCACCATTTTATCAGATTGCTACCGACATCCTGACCTGAGTGTCAGGTTCTATTCTTACTCTGTGAGTAGTTTTTTTTTGTTTGTACTATTACATTTGCATTTTTAGTCTTCCTAGTAAAGAACTGTTATTCCTAGTCCCATATCTTTGCCTGAGAGCCTTTTCATTTCAAAATTATAGCAATTCAGAGGGAGGGGGTTTACATTTTCCATTTCAGGGGAGGTTCCTGCCTTCCTTAGCAGACATCTGTCTTGTCAAATCAAGACAAAAACATATTTTGATCATCCTATTTTAAACAGATGGGGAAAACTCTGAAAGAATCCATGTAGGCAGTTTTAAATAATGTTATCAACAGACATTTGAACTTGATGTAAACTGTACTCTGGGCAGTTCTATTTTTAGAAGGCCATGAAACCCATCCCTGACTCACCAAATGCCACTAGCACTAAATGCACTACAATGAAAATCTGCATCTCACCATTGATCCTGTCCTCCCTTTCTTAATCTCTTCTCTCTTTCAAGTTAAGAATTCCAAATATTTTCTTTTTTTTTCTAGGTTTGTATTTCAAGTCTGGGGTTTTTTTGCTTTGCCTACAAAACAAGTCCATGTGCCTGCTCTACTTAATAAAAGATAACTATAATGCACTGAGAGTGTCTAGGAAACTACTATAATTCTAAAATTAAAACCTATCCCCAAAACAGACTTTCATTTACTTGCATGCTTTACTGAGCCAATGTCTTTGCTATTCCCCAGTACTAGATAAGATTGCACTTTTACACAAAATATTGAATTAGACCAGATTCACAGCAACTTCTGTGTGTCTCTCCCATGTCTCATACTAAGAGAGATACAGCATCCTCTTTTCTTGTAAAGAAAACTACAAGGTATGCTAGTAGTCCAATTCATTCTCAGGAAAACATTCCCAGAACAATGGTAACATTCATGAGTAAATGTGGGATGTGCCAACATTAAATCATCCACTGGTCATCTGTTCCATCCCTAAGAAGGCAAAACCACAACTTACTGACATTACTATCTTATGGATATCTGCAGAAAACACTACTCCTAAAGCACTGTACAGAAGTTTTAAAATGAAATAGTAAAACAAAGCAAAGATATTCAGGTGATCTCAGTCACAATGAAAACTTAACAACAGCTCCACACTTTACTTATCAGAGGTTATAATACTAAATAAATATTTTATTCTTTAAAAATTTATTTAGTCAGTTTACAGACTTGTTCAAACTGTCAGAGATGACCCATACTCAGTGAGACCTAGGGGTTCCCAATTATCTAAAAAATTATTGGAACATGCTTTAACCAATCTGAATCCCACATAATACATAAAAACCTTTATGGTTGCCTCTGGCAATCTCCTGAAAAATAAAAATTCTGACTTACAGTTAAGTCTGCACCTTGTAAAAACCATGCACTGTAATTCTGTAATTCACACAGCTGTGGAATCAAAGTACAACATTAAAATTAATCTAGTGGTGACTAGCAGATAAAAAAACTAAACCAAATACATTTCATATGATATGTAGAGATTTTCTGAGTTGGTCAAGTAAATCTTACCCCAGCAGAATTTTAGCATGAACCTCTTTGTTCGTCCTTGAGATTTCTCTCAAAGAGGTAATTTCTGCATCAAACCAAAATCCTCTTTCTTCTGGTGTCTCAACATTGTAGTTAACCATCACCACATCACCCACTTTTAGCTCACTCCACTTCAGAATGGTTCTTGCTCGGGGTCGAAGATTAACTGTGTCCATTTCTATTATGCCATTTTCTGGGTACCTTGAAAAGCAAAACCAACAACACCAATGATTATGACTATGGCAACAGTAAAAAGAAAGTCACAGACAACTTTATTCAGAAGTAAAAGTTTTTAAATGTTCTTTGGGCACAGAAGAAACATAAAATCCAACTTATTATCCTTTTAAAAATATGGCTTTCCTCTAAATAAAAACTAAGAATTTGTTTCATCTCAGATGGGAAAAATAGCTTCCATGAGTTTTTAAAAAAAATCAGTAAATGTATATGCACTTCTCAATAATTTAGTGTTATTTGACAGCACTCCAACTAAAATCCCAATGCAGGAAGGAAATTTGAGATGCTTTTTAAATTTGAGATGCTTTTCATTTTAACTACAGTTAGTAGTTTTCATTACAACTTTTCATGAAAACTACAGTTTTCCTATATTCTTCTGAATAAGGCAACTATTACTTGATACTAGAGCCTGTATTTGCACGTGTGCTGGAAAAATAGCAGAATATAGACAGGATCAAAATACTAATTGCAAAAAAAAAAAAAAAGCTAGCCTGTAACAAAAAGTTAAAAGACGCTAAAGTGAAGTTACTTTTTCATACCGTGTGTAGGCAGATAATCTCCCACCACTTAGCTAGTACTACATGAGTTCATGGAACAAATTTAACAGGGAAAATGAAATTAGTCTATTGCAAATAAACAGGTGCTATTAAAATTATCCCTTCTTAACAAACAATGCTGAGGATGATGTATGTGAAATTATATTTTCATCATGAAATTACTGGTACTTTAACAAGAGTGCTCACAATTAAATTAATACACCTTTATCAAACCACATTGTTAAATATTAATGGCAACATCCTACTCTTACTAATAAAAGTCTGGCTCTGCCACTTTACAACATGCTTCCCCCTATAGTAAACAAGAATATTTCAAAGTCTTGGGAAAATTGCACTATGCAACTTACTAGTAGTAAGCTGTACTAGTCGTAAGTGGTTCTAAAACAACTATCATTAAGAGCATGAGAATGACAGAGTATAGCCTGAAATCAGGATGTCTACTCCTGAACAGTTGACTGAAAGCCCACCAGTGAAACTGGACACATTTTAAACTAGTTCATTTTGCTTGTTTTATGCCTTCTATTGAAACTAACACACCAGTTTGCTACTACTGATAGTTTTGTTTAATGAAGCATGAATGGCAAGATTTTAAGAGTGGGTGTACCTTCCAATAAACTAATGGCTAAGTAAAAGAACATATCTCTAACGAATTAAAAAATTAAATACAAAGCCTGTTTTTACACCAACATTTTTATAACCCTAATTATAAAATTCCTCACAACAGAAGTTACATCATACAAAGACTGTGATCAAGTCATTATCAAAACAATAGTTCCATACAATGTAACTCTCCACATTTCCTAAATTTTTTTCCCCATATTGTTTCCAAATTCAGCACATACTGAAAAGCTAACATTTGAGGTTTTGCCTTTATGCCATCCAACTTTCACCAAAAGAATTACCATATTGTTCTACCATATTAATTATTAATATTTTAACTGTTATATCCACAAAAACCATGATTGATTCACCTACACATAGTAAGAAAAGAGCAAAAAACAGCTATAAAGATCGTGCCTACTTTATTGAATGCCTAAATAACATCACATTATTGTACAACAGGCTACTGAAATCTTAAGACAGCTATGTTTGACCTACTAATCAGTTCCAAAAGTTTTACAGTAAACCCTTCCTAAAGGTTGAGAAGACAGCAAGTAGAACATAGCAAATATTCAGTTTACTTGAACTCTGAAACCAAAATATTGCCTAAACATCAGGAAACAAGAGGAGATAGATCAAAACCAGACACCATTTATGTATACAGTGAAATAATCAAATAAGAAATACATATGGAATCAAAAATATAACAAATAAACATTTTAGAAGTTCCTATGTCACTATTACAAAAAAATTAAAATATTTGACTTACAAGAGTTGACATTCATAAAAACTTAATCTTGATCTGAAAAATCTATTCTCTTCTGAAAGTAAAATGTCTTCAGCTTCTGTTTTTCCTGGGCGAGCTTTGGACAAGGGTTTTTCCCTAAATTAAGATTCCTGTTGTCTTTCTCACCACTATAGAACTCAGAACAGATCCTTCCTATTGTACTGATGTGGAATTTCAAAGACTGTCATAATTAACAATGTCTCCACCTTTGTTCTTGGAAGTAATTCATGAGAAAACCCAAGCAAAAATATTGCCTGTCAGTTATCAAAAGACACTCCCCTCCAATCCCCTTTTATAAACAGAAACTGTTTTCCAAAGGAAGAAAAGGAAGGCTGACTCTAATCAGCGGGTCAAAACACAAAGTAACAAACTTTAGAAAAAAACAGATGTCTTTTGCCACATTTTACTTTTCTTTTGCAAAGGGTTACAGATATTGAATGTTTTTACTGCTGTGCATAAGGAGAAATGTTTTCATGGTTCCTGATGAATGCTACTAGCTATTTAACCCTTCATATTGGTCCACAACTGATACCACAGGCAAAACAGCAAAAGCAGTACTTGCCACAAGTTTTTGAGTTAGGCTAAAAATTGCAGAGGTAAACTCTGTATGTTAAGCTCAGTACCACTATTCATTATTATACTGATAAATAAAGAGTACTTTCACCATAAACTTCTGCCCTCAAATGTGTCTAATGCCACAATTTATTTAAATAACAAAAAAATGACGGTCACATTAGAAAATGCTACTATCTCACATTCATTTTCCTAAAGTTTAACATGCCATTTGTAAAAATCACATTAATTTAAAATCTAATCTCTTAAATATGGAGGAATAATATTTAGCATACATCACAAGATATGGATGTAGATAAACCAAAATATAAAGAGAATAAATATGGTATTGTGACCTCAAGAATTAATTCTTGCCCATTCCAGGAAGTTTTAATAAATGACTACTGTGAGACATGAACATATGCTGAAAGTGTTTTCTCATTTATTGAGTTACTTTTAAAATCCTAAGATCACACTCAAGAGAAAACAAAAATTGTCACAGCAATGTTTTAATTAGCCTAGTATAAATTTGTACAGTTGAAATGAAGATTATATGGCGAAATTAAACCTTTAAATTTAAAACAGCTGTGGACAGTTTCTTGGTTTTCCATCTTTTTAGGACATTTGGCAACTAATACTGAAAAAAGGAGCTATAGCAGCAAGCATAATCCTAAGAATTTAATGAATATCTCCCATAGGATGTCTCTATTTACCTCTAATTTAATTCTTCCCTGTAGCATTTCCAACACTAGCATAGCAAGGACTTCTTGAGATTTCCTGTCTTTGTAGACAGTCTCCATAGCAAAGAATTATTCATCAAGCAAAAATTCCAGTATTTCTTAGTTATGGCCAGATGGTTGGCCGTGGTTCCTAAAGTGCTACAATGCTAGGACACATAGTAGTTCCATGTCAGAATAAACCCAAGCCTGCTCAGTTTACTGAGACCTTGCAACATACCCTCTAACACTTTTCCCAGCTGTTACTAGAACAACTAGAACTGGAAAAATAAAAACAAAAGTAAAGTCTTCCCCAACCACTCTCCACACCAGTACAGTGAGGAATGATAGTACAGATGCACAATTTTAAAAATTATTTTCCAATACTAATAAAATGGAAGTATCATCTATTTTCTCAATCATAAAATTCAGAAATGAGTCATCCCAACCCCGGAATGAAGGGATAGAAGGGCAAAAACAAAAAAAAGGAACAAAAAGGAATGAACTCATGGAAGAGGTAAATCTGACTAAGAAGGTAGGACTGGTTAAAAACTAGGTTGCTACCACCCCACTCCCTTCTAACCTGAGGAAATAATCAGCCCAGTTTTGCTGTACTGTTTGAGAAAGCCAACACAGTGTTACAAAAAGCACTACACTGTAAGCCACAATTATTAATGGGAAAAAAAAATCACTGGGGTAGTCAAGCTGTGCACTTCCAAAAAAACAGTAGGTCTGATAATTTGTTATTACAAGAAAAACAAGTAATATATTTCAAAAGACAGACTTGAAGGGATACTGAATATCAATAAAGATAAAAATCAGTCTCATGGAACATAAACAAGATTTTGATAATGTACTTAACAACTAATAATTACAGAACTAAGCAGCTTAAACACTGAGAAACTGTATCAATAGCCTGAGGAGAACCATCTTAGTTTCCCAATTACTTAAATTCTGAGTTTCAAAAAATGTAACTTCTAGTCTTACACAACTGCGCTGTATGGACAACATGGATACTCTGAAAGAAGACAGCCTGAAACAAGAGTATCAAAACAGAAGTTCAGAAGTGTAAGAAATACACAGAACATTCAATTTTTAATACAATAATTTTGTATTACAAGTTTAGGTAAGATGAATATCATGAAAAACAGGTTTACTACCCTGGATAGCAGACAAGTCATGCATTTTTTCAAAAAACTTTCCTCAGAAATGCAAGGAGAATACTTAAAGCTACTTCAAGATAAATTAACATGTGGTAACATTCAATCTTATTCTCACTGTTAACACAATTTTTTAAACCAAGAATCAGTTTTAAACAAAAAAAAAAAACTTTGTTATTATTTTAGTTGTTCTCTCAAACACCTGCTAGGACAGCAAAGCTTCCGTCCCTTTGCCCAAATCATTTCTAAAGAGCCATAAGAAACACCTAGACTGTCTCCTCAAACTTTTTCCTATTCAGTTTGCACAAGGTGCCTACCATGTAAGAAATCAGAGTCTTACAGTAAATGCCTGTTGCCAAAACCTGGACTACAATACAAATACTCAGACATTATAAAACACAGAACAAGCAGTCAGAAACCCATTGCAAATGGGACAAATAACCTTACAAGGAACTAACTTCTGGAAATGAAGAGCAGCGGTGTGTAGCTACTCCCATAAAATACTTTCAAGTATGAATGATTCTGGTGGCATGCTTTCTAGTGAGGATATATAGAAAAAAAGACATCTGGCATATCAGCTCTTTGATTACTTTAAGATTGTCTAATAAGCTATATGAGGTAAAAATTTTGAATGAGTAAACAAACTAATCACTGATACTAGGAAGTGGAAAACAAAACTACATTGCTAGGAGAGTTGCTCCAAGTAGTCACTCAGACTACTTATAAATATAATTATATATATTTTGTGACTGACATAAGGTCAGAAAGAACATGTGGTACTCTTAAGAACAGATTGTCTTAACATTCTACTTAGCAGACAATACAGCTTTCATTCCTCTTTCTCTTCTGAAATTCTAAACTCTCCAACATAAACAAAAGCATGTAAGTGCTATAAAAAAAAACTACAGTCTATAGCTCCCATAACTTTGTCATGTTTCTAGTCATTAACTTCATGTCCTTCCCTTTCCTCACTTCAGTGTCTCAGACTAGAGTCAGGAATCTCATAACATGTATCCTCCTCATTTGCATTCTTTTCTGTGTCAAATGTATATAAAGAAAAAAGTCAGATAACTAAACATTTACAAGGGTTAATTGAGAAACACATAGCATGCAAAGGAATGTATTTTGACATTTCTTCACAGAAGACAAAACAGAGCAGATTGCTGCAGAAAGCAGCTACCTCTCAAAGAAGCAGGGAACCTTTCCTATATGAGGCCCCACTGGATATAGGATTAATTTCTTTGACTGATGAATGAAAAACCCAGTAACATTCACCTAGTAAACCTAGTTTTTAGATATATTAGGAAACAAGAGCACTTCATTGTACAGTCACATAACTACAAAATTCAATGCAACTTCACTATCAGATGTACACAGCTGGAAAGCAAAGTATAAGAAAGAAGTAGAGGCTACTCCATCTGAGAATGGCCCATAATGTCTTTTGGTGTCCAAAAATCAATTTATCAGTAGTGTGATCTAAGTGAATTCTCAGATTAAATCCCAGCCTACTACCTGTATGTGAAAATTTCATATTAAAAACATTCAGAAAATGGACCCAACTAAGCAAGTCTAATCTTCAAACCATTCCTTAAGAAAATAATAGCAAGCTTAATACTACTATTCTCCTGACAATCTCTTCATCTGTGAATTACACTCAAGTAGAAAGTGGGTTTTTTTGACCAGGAGAACTCTTCTCCTCATTGCCCTCAGTATAGTCTGTGCTCTCCAGCTATAAGACTGTGTCTTGTATATTGCTTTAACAGCCACACAGGATGACTACACTTTTTTGACCTCTGTGGCAACACAGTGAAATCCTAATTTTCTTAATATGTGCGTGTGTGTACATCTTTCAAATCTGAGGGCATTACTCCACAGCTTATATTAAGCATGAAGTAAAGAGAAGCAATTAGTTCCCTAGAAGAAATAACTGCAGCATACTTTATATGGCATATGACGCAGATATTACCTCATGGTTTACAATAAAATTCTCTGATTGTTATAAAACCTGAGGGGAATATCATCAGCCAGAACAATGGCCTTGTAAGAAGTTACCTACACTTGAGTCATACTTAATTTGTACTTGCATGTAAGTTGGCATACTGAAATTTCTCATGTGCAGAAACATCCAGCCTCCCTGTGGCTTCTGCTGAGGGCCTTCTTAAATGGAAAGACTTTATTACAAATGACTGAAACAAGAAAAGAAAGGACAAGACATTACTTGATTGCAATCCAAATACTTAGGGTAAACCCTAAGTCTTCCTGCTGCTTTGGGGAGCTAATGATCAAGAAGCCAATACTTGCAGAATGAGAACTTTCTCCCTGAAACTAAGTACACGATAACCAGTGCTACACCAGTAACAACTATGAAACACAATAAGGTAAGAGGAATGGGCAAATGCTGATATAACACAGCATTGTAGGCACGTCCTTATGGTGCTACTCTGCTACTGAAATGTCCTGTTTCTGATTTGGAAGTGATTCTTAAGCAAGCTTAAGAATGTGGTGATCACCTACAGTTATCTCAGTTAATTTTAGGACCTTAGCATGTGCTGGCTTCGTCACAAGTCCTTTTAAATCAGCATTCAGCTTTTTTATGTTCAAGACAGGTTAATTTCTTCTGTATTTAAAGTCAGTTGCTGGGAGCAGAAGAAAGAAATGTATGATAGTTTTGTACAAACCCAGATAGCACATCCTTGACTTCAAAGCGTTTAATGGCTCCTTGTGATACCCACAAATGCAAACGTGAAATGGAAATACAGGGAATAAAGTCTAAGGGGAGGAAGAAACACTGACAAAAACAGGAACACACCTTCAAACTGCTGACATCAGGGAAAAACCTGCATTCAGAAATTGAAAGCAGAAGATGGACTGCCATGCAGAAGTTATATAGCCAGAAAGGGATGTCAAGAAATCTGATACTGCCTGAAGGTCAGCATTGGTAATAAAACTGGTATTTTGGTGTCTTGCTCACTGGTGAAATTGGGGCTCTCAAACAAGTATAAATCTTTGAACTGGAGTCAAAATTCTTGATAAGTGCAATTTGAAACCGAGTTCTTTTCCTCCCAATGGCCCAAGGTTTTCTCTCTGCAGAAATAAGTGGACCTTATAACTATTGCAGCAATTTAGTTAAATACTAGACACATAGCTGGGGTGGGGCATGGTGGTGGAAGTGGTGGGAGAAATCTACTACAAAAACAACTCACCAGTGCTGTTATCTACAAAATCACTGAGGAATGTGTAGTACCTCCTATCTACAGCAGTCACAGCTGGAAGGAAAGCTCTGTTTAATCAGAAGGTGGTTACCCCTTTGAGATTACTATAATTAATTCTTGCCCAGAAAGGGCAATTTCTCTTAACTATACTCTTTGCAAAAAGAGCTCTCATATTTTTTTCCTTTCACGTTCACTCTAACTACACTACTTAAACAAGAAACAGAAAGAGGAACAAATGAACACTGAAACCCTCTGAGGAGGAACAATTTTATGAAATCTAAAACTGCATATTAAAGCATCTAGGTTTTGTACAGGACTTATGTAAGTCCAGCAGCACCTGGTGCTAAAGCCAGCTTTCTCACTTAAGAAAAGGACAAGTCCTGCTTCACCCCTTAAGAAACACCGCTATAGGAGAATGTACTGGTCTAGGGGGTAGAGTAGACCAATTCAATGCATTACAGGTGACCTGACCTATCCCTGTAATCCTATCAACTGTAAACTTTGTGGTGATTGGTTTTTTTTCAAATTGGAAAAGCATCAGTTATGATTTGAGAAGTTGTGCATTTGTGCCCATCTCTGACATATAGTTCTTCCAATGTATTAGAGTAATTTTGATGGCTTTACTGGCACCAGGTTTATGTCTTTAATTTGTAAGTAATTTTTACTCTGTATTTTTATCTATAAAGGAGAGTGTGTCATGTTTGTGTCATGTAAGAACACCTGTTGTAGGAAAGATGGAGCTAAAACTATGTCACCCATGAGAGCCACCATCTATCAGAGATAAAAAAGACAAAAGCTTCTCCAAAACAGCACCACAAGGACAGACTAGAAAATGCCAAGTACATCTGGCAGCAAAATGCTTAATCCAAACCTGAAAAACAAAACGGCCACACACAGTAACTGTGTCGGGCACAGTACTCACAGTAAGATATGACACATGAAGAACAGGAGTGAAGAGATAAATTAATATGTTTCTGTAGCAGAGAACAGCTGTGTGTCAAAGCACACCATGATCTTCCTACTTATCCACATCAAGCAAAGAGTTGGCAGAATAAAAGTGTTGTCTACAGACATCAGACGTAAACACTAATGTATGAAAACAAAGTGGTAGAAGTACAAATGTAGTTACAATAGGAATGCGCATGTTGGGTAATGCTAAAAGAAAAAAAGTGAGCCCCCAAAAGAATTGTATCAGGAACATCTATCATGAACTTTCACTCATAAATTTACAAGTTGTACCTTCCAATAATGTTTCTTTCCGAAAGCTCTAACTTTTATCATAAGACTTATCAGTTTAACTGTGACCATCTTGCCACATTATGCTTCTGTGCTTTACCTAATTTTGTTGACTAAGTGTATAGAGCTGCTACACATAAGCACCTTGTAGGAGTAAAAAGACTGTCTTCACTTGCTGAAAGGGAAGTACACATAAATAGAGGTCAATCTCTTAGTTTAGTAAGACAGTACCAAAGAAAAATCAGAACTGTTGTGAAACTTTTTCTACTTCTGTAATTCCAACTCATAAAAAAAATAATACATCTGAAAAAAAAAATCACCATAATTTCACAGCAATAGTTACAAACACTTTCTCAGAAATGTACGCCAATTACTAATTTACAGATATCCACAGTAATGTAAAATCAGATAATATTAAAGACAAGTCTTTGAAATCACACCACCAAGGACAGTAATTGCACAGAAAAATATTTTTTGTTTTGATCATAATAGTTGACTACTAAGAATTTTCAAATTTTTAATTCTCTAACATTTTAAGTAAAATGCTTAGAGTCGCAGATATGGAATCTGAACATAGCAGTCCAAAAAGTGCATTAAATTGTATCTATTATGTACAAGAAACAAAAAGTCCTCTCTGTAATTCAGATGCAGTAATGTACTAAAACTTGTAGAGTAGAAATAGTTACTGTAAAAAAGTGTTGAGGAAATCTACATTTAGTCAATATTTAATACACTCTGCATCCTTCTACCTCAACCTTATATTTCACAGACTACAGTATTTTTACTAATCTCAGTATCAAAAATTTAAAATACTCAAGGGACACAAAAAACCCTAAACTAACTTGAAAGAACTCTACCCTTAATGCCCTCTTCCTCCAGTTCAGGATTAGTTTCAAGCCCTCAGTTCTCAATAACAAATCTCTACTACAAGCGCAGATCCAAAATTTTGTGCACAATTACTCTATTTGGAATAAAATAAATCCAAATTAAGTAACACAAATTTGCTTCAATGGGAGCTCTCCTTCAGCTCTATTTAGAGGAATTCCATATACACCAGAAATATTTTTTTTTTTTAATTTTTTAAAAACCTTACTTGAAAAAACCAACTGTAAAAATTTGGTTATATAGTTCTTTTTCTTATGTAGAAAGGATGCATATTCTTATATAGAAAGATATTCTTATAAGGAGAGGATACTAATACTTCACAAATATTTACGCATGAAAGACATCATTGCTGCCAATGGATTTGCTATATCCAACTGAAAAGCGTTATAAATTTTTTTACTTTTTCTTTTCTTGGTTGCAATATTGAACTTGCTTTCTTTGATTCCAAGCTTCTTCAAGAAATTCTCGGTTTATACAAAAAAAATAACATGTGATGTCCTCAAAATAGTATCGGGAGCACTTACTCATCGTACTTGATATGATAAATAGCTTCTTCATCAGTGTCCATACAGTCTGAATAAGATGTGGAAGGTGTACTGTCCAAACTATTTGCATTTTCTCTAGAATGATCTTGATTTAAGTTTCCATTAGTCCTTTTGTAAGTGCTACCACTCTTCCCTTGAGGTTTACCATTCTTATGTCCCTTTGTTGCTCGGGTAACATTTTCTATATGAGCTTCAAACCAGGCTCCAATGTTGATATCACGGGCATCCACCAATTCATTTATCTAAAAGGAAAATTCAATAATGAGTTTATGCTCATTTTATAAAACACCAATTATTAAGACAAAAATTAATCTGACAACTTACTGTGCTACTGCTTAACTTTGTTATCAGTAAAACAATCAACGATAATAACTACTTGCAAGTTCAAGTAATATGCAGTCATAAATACTTTTATTTGCACTTCTAGTATTTTATTGTTCTTCCTTCATTAAAATCTAGTATAAATATAAATTATATGTCATTTTAAAAAGCAATACTAACTTTTTTTCCCTTCAAATCCAAAAATTTTCCTGATCTCTTCCACTGTCCTTTTCTCTTGTTTCACTCACTGTTCTTTATGGCTATGATAAGCACACACAGTATTAAAATACTAGCTCAAAACCAAAGAGTTTACAGACCTTCCTGAGCCTCCAACCTGGAATTATTATTTAGCTTCTACCGTTCTGTCCTGCAAGATTTTTTTAATCATTAAAGACTCAAGGACAGATACAAAAAAAAATCTAACTAGATGTCATGGTTTGAGAGGAAGTAAGTTTTCTGGGATATGCTGGGTTCACACCAATAGGTGCTCAGATTTGAATATTGGCACCTGGTGTGACCACTGGGGACATTGGATACACCTCTGAGAACACAGGGGTTAAAAGCAGAGCACTCCCAGGGGAAGCTCTCTTGGGTTCCGGTGAGGAGAGAGTTTGGATCTCTCCCTGGTCCAGCTGCTGCTGCTGGGCAGCCATGCGGCCGGGTGAGGTAGGCCAGGCCTTGGACAGACATGGGAGGTGAAGAGGCCCCGGCATGGAAGGGTGGGAGAAGCACCAGGAGGCATCGGGCAGCCCCCCTGAGAGAGAGAGAGGGGTACAGCCTGTGCCTGCTACCTTGGAACTTGATAACATGTGCTGGCAGCACAGCCAAGAAGGAGCCAGAGGGTGTGCAGCGAGAAGGTGTCGGCCGCTGTGGGAGTTTTGGGCAGGCAGAGCCCGAGATTTTAACCCTTTTTTGGACAATGAAAACTTTGCAGAACATTAACCTTTCCTAGAAGAGAGATAGAGATGAAATGGAAGAAGGAAATGTGCAAGTATGAAGGTCTGGGAAGTGAAAGATGGCGGAAGAGTAGAGAAGAATCTTAGGTGGGAAGAGATGATGGAGTGGCCTTAGCTGGACTTTTCTTGTTATAGCCATGGACAGAACCATGTTTCCTGTGACACAGAGACTGCATCCAGGAGGAGGCAATGGTTCAGAGCCAAGAGGGTTCAGTGTTGAGACCCCTCGGCCCCAGGGGGTGAAATTTGGGGGGGACAGGTGTCCCAAAGGTGAGACTGTGCTCTTTTTGGAACGGGACAAAGCATCCTTAAAAGGACAACCCTAGAAGCAGCTCTGTTCCATGCACAATGGTGAGAGTACTGGGCATGGAAGGAAGAGGTCACGATGGCAGATGTTCTCCAGGCGGTGCCACGAGTGACATGGAAGCACACGAGGTTTCAACGGTGTTTCCTGGGGAAGCCTATGGCACAAGATGGACTCCTCCTCTTGATGAATTGAAAATTGATTATCTAAAGGATGGTGATGGACTGAGAGTTGAAATCTGGGGGATGGATTTATTGGAATTTGGTGGGGGGAGGAGGAAATGTTTTGGAAGGTTTCCATTTTCCCTGTGTGTTTCTTTTTACTTAGAGTTGTAGTTTACTTAATAAAGTTTTCTTTTCTTTATTTCTAAGTGGAGGCCTGCTTTGCTCATTCCTGGTCACATCTCAGCAGACACTAGGGAGAATGCATTTTCATGGGGGCACTGGTATAGTGTCAAACTATGACACTAGATTGCCACCAGAGTCAGCCAGAATGTTATGACTGTAAGAAATGGAACTCATCTCCAGAGCTTCTCCCTTCTGTACCCACAGTATTACTACTGGTATTAAGCAAACGAACCATTTTACTATTCTAAATCTTGTTGCATTTTCTCAAGTCTTCAGATAATAAACGGATGTTCCCTGAATAATACCGAGAACGCTGAAATAAACTATTTTAAAAACACTTCAACAGCACATCACCTATAAAAAAATTATTACAACAGAATTACTGCAGATTAAACATCTTTAATCATCAATATGAGACACATGCAGATATGCATATACATAATACACATATGGTTTAAGCTACAGTCTTTGTCAGGTACCAACATTGTGCCATTCAGATACTTACTCTCACACACTCCAAAGGCTAATTTCTAAGATATTATAATAATAATCTTATTGTATTTTCACAAGAGCAAAATTCAACAAGTTTTAATATTTAGAGTAAAGCAATCCTTCAGTATCTGAAAGCACAACTGACAGCAATTTGAGCTAACAAGTTTATTCCATTAAAGGAATTCCTGGTTTACTCTTGCCATTCCTCTTCTTCAGATAACTTCCCAAACCTTATGTTTTGTTCTTCCGCATATGTAAAATACCAACATGTATTTTTATTTTTATTTTCTTAGAATTTCCAGTATTCAAAGTACAGCTTATTACCAGGACGACAATTTCAGCCACATGACAAACAAATAGGAGAAGGAGAGCTGTATTTTAAATCTATCAATCTCTTTTAAATAGATTTTAAATATGATTGATTTTAAATATGAACAGTGAATTCTGACACTTCTAAAAGGAACCTTCATGTAGGCATCCCTATGTAATCTTACATGTTTGAACTAGCTGCAGCTCAGTGGTGCTTTACTTCCTCTTCTCCAAAATACAGCTGAATGAGATACTACCTATTAAGGATTCTCCATCTGCTGCTACTTCATGCAACCAGTTATGCAAGTGCCAAAGAAGCCATGGTAGCCAAGTTAAAATCCATCATATCCAGATCCAGAACAACAAAAACTAGTAATAAAACAATACATCAATGTAAACTCCCTTAATTCCTTTAAAATACATGCATAAGTAATACATGTGAATAATTACACAACATACTTCCCACGCTTGCAAAGAGTAAGAGCAAATAATTATTACCACAGACTCCTGAGGAGCATAATACAATAATTTTGTGCAAGTGGAGTTTGGTGTAAGAACTGTTTTATTAGTAGCTATTTGTGAACAGTATTAAACAAACACTGATTTTAATTACAGATTCCATTTGTGTGGGGTTTTTTTCCAAGCTAGTGTTCTTGGCTAAAATGTCAGTGTTTTTTGAAAGAAAAATTGACCAGAAATAGAATCAGAAAATGAAACGCATATGCTTCTGAAAGAGCTTTGTTTTTTCTAACATCATTCCTGCACACCCAAGTCACTGTTACTATAATTGCTCTCTTGCAACTCATCCTGTTATTCCTCTTTTTGGCCATTGTTTAGCCAAGGTAATGTTGTTCAGTAACATCAGGTCCATCTTGGGATGGTCTCCCAGTTCTTAGACCAGATACCACTAACAGTTCTTAGTAACAAGGAACAAGAGTTGCACATAAATCCATCCACTGCTAGTCCTTTAGAGCCCACAGAACTGTATCAGATGTCAGGTACAATTGGACTATAAAACAAGCTACAATATTCTTATTTATATAATACACGATGACCACACAGAGAAACTCTGTTTAAATCAGTTTTAACCATCTAACAATAATTTATTATTAACTTTTAGTTCCAATACCAGCTCTACCATTATTTTTTTAATAGTTTTTTGAATTGCAGGTTTCATACCAACTAACTTTCCTTCTGCTAGCTGAAATCAGAAGGAGAGAGCAGAGCACAGAGGTTTGGAATATGCACAGCATAGAGTAAGTAATAGGTATCTTGCTGAGTCTAGCTCTGGATGAAGATCCAGCAAGACACAGGACTTTGCGCAGACAGAGTAAGTTAAAACATTTCTTCAAGTAACTAAACTACTCCTTATTGTTTGACAATGAAATGCAAAAATCATGAAATATATCCACCTATTTAGCCACCTAATGTACCTCAGTTCATTAGGCTCTAGGCCTTTTCTACTGACTTGCATTAAGTAAGTTTGCAACCTTTGAACTACAATACTGGGTAAAAAAACATTCTTCAAAGTCTTCAAATACTGTAATTAGAAATTTGTATCCATTCATACTATTATCTATAAATAACAAACAGTGAAATTACTATACCCTTAATTTTCTCTAGATATACTGAAAACACATTGTTGACTGAAAAAGTAATACTTCACAAGTAATGAAGGAGAAAGTGTTAGCACTCTGGAATGAGACAGCACAAAAATTTCAGCTGACTTGACAAAACAGGTTTCCTTGAGTATGCTTGCTGATATGACCATTTTCTATTTTCTGATTTAATCCTGAAAAAGCAACTAAGAGACTACTTGATATTTAACACATTGAAATGTAATATCCTTGAAAAATAAACATTTTAGTACTCTTTTCCTCAGATCAGTCTTTCTCATATTACCTTTTACACTCCTTGATTAATTGTAAAGCTTAAGAGCTGAAGAACTGGAGCTCTTCCCATTGTAATAAATAGATATAAAAGAAAAAGGAAGCACACAAGTTTGAGTCTCCATATTTAAGCTACTGATCTCGTGACTTCCTGATTTCTCAGAGAACAAACAGAAGTCTAACTGAAATTACCTTGCATATGTGTGGCAGCCTCTGTTGCATTAAGGCTACAGAAATTTGGCAGAGAATGAACCCCCTGGGGTTCCAGCTGGACTTCAGAGATCAAGAGGGCTGGGTGCCACTGGGCTTGATTCCTGATTAATTCAGCACTATGTCTGGTTGTGTTCAGTATCCAGATTCATCAATAGTGCAGCTCATTGAAGTACCAGGTGGCGGGTTCAGGATCGCCAGTGAGCACTGCACTAACCACAGAGTGTTAATATGTGTCATGACAGAAGGTAACAGTAACAGAGATCTCCTAGCACTATAAACACCTATATGTTAATACTCATGCATACTAATAAATGTTTATATATATATATATATATATATATATATATATATATATATATATATATTCAGCTATAATAATAAATATTCCCAAGCATAAATAAGTATTCATATGTGTGTGAATAAATACTCCTAGGTCTGCTCCAATGCAACTGAGAGGTACAAAGCCCACCTAAATGTGCCCCTTCAGGGAAGGAGGAGAGACATTGTCAGCCTATATCAAGCAAGCAAGCAGAGGTGTTTTCCCCCTCTGTCTTTTGTCTCAAAAATACCCCTTCTATATTATAATTTTTGGTCCTACCCAAAAGGAACAACTTCATGTTGCAGGTGGGGTTGTGGTGACTGTGGTCTTACACAGACATGTTCATTTTTCATCTGCATTCCTAGGTGTGTGAAAATTACAATGCAAATTAGACTTAATGAAGATCTTAATAACTTTTGGTGAGATTTTACAATTGATACAAAAGGTAAAATAAACACTTTAGTCCATCTGCTGAGGTGCAGTAAAGGCTCTCTGACCTCTCTGCCTAATAGTCTTTGTGCATATCCTTATTTCCATAAAGAAAACAGACTTTTAGCAAGGCTTGTCATACATGGTGTAGGAGGAGTGAGACAAACGCCTGGTGCAGCTGTTCCTCTGTACCTCACTGGAACAACACAGGGCCATGAGCCCTCTGCTCCATCCTTAGACTTTGCTTGAGCCGTGTGCAAGGTCAGCCAGAGAGTGGCCCAGCTCATGTTTTTCTCAGCCAGATTTGTTAACTCTTCAAAGACTCAAGGCAACACTGTAGCAAGCTGCATTTACGGCAACCTCAACTTCCTTTTCCTTCTCTGTAATTGTGGACATTTTCTAGCAAAATAATTACTGTTATGGCTATGACTTATCTAAGAGAAACACTCAAAGAGGAGGTGACAGCTATCATTCCTTACAGATAGATATACATAGATATATTAATATACACACATTCTACTAAATTTTCAATAAGCTAGCAATCTGGAAACTGCACCTTTTCTGTTTAAATTAAACCCGCAGGAGTGAAGTTTGTACATACCTTGTACAATCCAATGCCAGGATCAATGAGAAACGAGCGAGACGATGTAGATGGCTGACTCGGTGATCCACTGTTTGTTTTTTTGACTTTGTTCTTGCAGCTGGAAGCAGCACAGGGATTGACTTCTCCATCCTGATCTGTCACAGATGCAGTGGTAGGAGCTTCAGAATCAGAACGTATCAAAAGCTGAACTATGTCATTTAGTCCAACATTGTAGTCAAATAAAGTGTGTCCATCTTCAAGCTGTCAAAAGAAACGTGTACTTGTAAAACTCTACCTTAAGGTACCTAAGTAGTTTTTAAATCTTCTTTTTATAGACAATAATTGTGCATACCAGAAGAGGGAAGCCATATCTTACTGATAAATAAAAACCTACGCCTTGAGTATATGCAAACACGAGCTCCTCAAGCTAACTTGCAACCATAATTTCATTGATTAAAAATCACTGGAAGACTTAAAACTAGGAACAGAAATCTCTACAAAATCATGTCACCTACCTACAATTAAGCTGAGAAACACAAAAAAATTACAAATTAGGAAATACAAGAAGCAGTACTGCTGCTTTGCTCAGTTAAATACCATTAATGACCTAGGGCATCTTTGAAGCAGAGATTTGATTCACCTGAAAGTATAATGTATTGCTTTGAGACAGCAAAATTAGTATCAGCTACACTTTACTTCACACTGCAGTGGGAGAAAAACATGCATGACTGAAAAACATGCACTAAAAAACTGACATGTTTCCAAACTATTCTAACAAAAAAAGTTATCTACCCCTTTTTTTAAGAACAGGTGTTATTTTCAACACAAATTGATATTTCATAATTTTTTTCAAAAAGAACAGGTTTCATCAGCTTGTGGGCAGTATCCATACAAACAAGAAGAAGGAACAGGAAAGAAAACAAAGGAGCACCTCTCTAGTTCCTCACTAATAGTTTTCTCTAACATTCAAAGGATCTCAGGATAGACAAAACTGGAATCTATATTTCTTTCTCCATCCCCTCTGCTTTTTCAAAACAACTCTAAATGGCAGGGGACTGTTATGAACAGAAGCTGACAGTCAATCAATGAACCAGTTCTTGTTCCATGAGCTTAAAATCTTGCAAAAAAGTTAACTTTCCTTACTGCTGATAATTACTGTACTCACAGCTGGGACCTGTAAACAGGAGTATTCATTTGAGTTGAAGCTGACACAGCTGTCTGGTCAACAGGTACAAGAAAGAATCTCACTCAGCTGCCCATTTTCAAACCAGTTCAACACACAGCACACAAAACCATACTGAAGATTTTCATGCTGTGGAATACAAGTCTTAAAGCAGAAATCTCCAGTAGCTGTGATTGTTCAGGAGACTACCAACACCACCTCATATGCCTGGGCCTTCTTCATACTGAGAGGTGAGGTGCTTAACTAACCTTTTCCATCCCACCATGTCATAACTGCCTACACTTTTGACAACTCTTTCACAAAGGGCATAGAAGTGTTCTTGCAGTCCTACTACACTCCAGGATTTGTGGGCTGTTAATACCACAAGTATTTTCACTGTTAATAAGTTTAAAGCATTATTCTTATATTCAAAGTACAAAGAAACCCAAAACAAAGACAAAATGACATTGCAAAACTGCACTGGAGGGGATATCCACCTTGCTACAGCTTCTGATCACTTCTCCAGGCCACATTTAAGATTAACCCTTCCCAAGTGATTTTTCTTGGTTGCAAAATGGTTAAAAAGTTCAGCAGTACATCTGCAAAAGAGACCAGTTCTGAAATAAGTAATAAATTGGTTGTTATTGGAGACACATAACTGCTCCATTTTTCTGTTCCAACTGGATTGCACAAACTGTGGCAGAGATTACAGTGTAGTTCCTAGAATCCTGTATATAAGGAAGGAATAAGGAAATCTTCCGAAAGCTAATGCACTGGAGAAAAAATGGTAACTTTGCTCCTGCTAGACCAAAAGTATGTAAGCAGCATGCAGATGAGAGTTTTGCTCCTCTGCCTTTGTTCCTGCTCTCTAAGGACAGGTCCTGTGCAGGCTGACAGAAAAATATTTTGGGGTACGGCAGTTTAAAATTTAAAGTTAATTCAGTAAAGATGTAAATCTGAACAACCTGAATTATCTACAATAGCTAGGTAAGTGTCTTGTGTCTAGTCTTCACAATCTATTCTTCAGTCATGATTGCAGATTAAGTTATAGAACTAATCCACAAGTAAGTCCTGCCTATTAGCATGAAAGGTAAAAGAAACCCCAACTTCAAAAAAATGAGGGGGAAAAAAGGAATCTGTCCAGGAATCTGTCCAGGAATGGTTATATTTAACATACACAGGAACAAAGACTTAACAAGGCCAGGCCTTAAGTAACAAGCTGCCTTCTCTAACAGCAGGCACACACACATCAGCATACCCAAACTACCTATTCCTGCACAACAGTAAGACAAGTCTCCTCTTTGTAGGCATTCAAAACCCACCTGGAAATGTTCCTACTGACCTGTTCGAAGTTGCCCTGCCTTGGTGGGTGTGGGTTGCACTAAATGACCTCCAGAGGTCCCTTCCAACCCTAAATAATCTGTTATTTGGTCTAGTCAGCTTTGATGAACATGAACTAAATGATCAGCCAAACAAACTGATGACTGCAAAGTCGTCTAATTTACAGAATAAACGCATAAAATTTAGACAACTAAATGGTTGAGGAAGTGGTTGGATTGTGGCATCCAGAGGGTAGTGGTCAATGGTTTAAAGTCCAAATCTTATTAATTAATCTTCATTAATGACACAGACAATGGAATTGAGTGCACTCTCAGCAAGTTTGCAGATGACACCAAGCTGAGTGGTGTTGTTAACACACTTGAAGGATGGGATATCCAGAGGGACCTGGACAGGCTGGAGAAGTGTGTCCATGGGAATCTCATGAGGCTTAATAAGATCAAGTGTAAGGTGCTGCATCTGGGTCAGAGCAATCCCCTGGTACCAGCACAGGCTGGGAATGAACAGATTCCAGCAGCCCTGCTGAGAAGGAATTGGGGGTGCTGGTGGGTGAGAGGCTGGACATACCCCAGCCATGGGCACTGCCAGCCCAGAGAGCCACACGTGTCCTGGGCTGCATCCAGAGCAGGGTGGGCAGCAGGGCAGGGAGGGAATTCTGCCCCTCTGCTCTGCTCTGCTCAGACCCCACCTGCACCACAGCATTCCCAGCACAGAAAGGACATGGAACTGTTGGAGTGAGTCCAGAGGAGGCCAAAAGCACGACTGAAGGGACAGAGATGGAGCATCTCTCCTACAAGGAAACCGAGATTTTTTTCAGCCTGGAAAAGAGAAGGCTTAAGGGTCACCTAATTGCAAACTTCCAGTTCCCAAATGGAGCCTACAAGATGGAGAGGAATCTTTAATAAGGGCATGCAGTAAAAAAACAAGAGGCAATCACTTCAAACCTGAAAGAGAACTGGTTCAGACTAGATATTAGAAGAAATTCTTTACAGAAGGTGGTAAGACACTGAAACAGGTTGCCTGGAGAATCTGTGGATGCCTCATTCCTTACAGTGTTCAGGGAGAGATTGGACGGGGCCCTAAGTAATCTGGTCTGTGAAAGGTGTCCCTACCCACAGCAGTGCATTTGGAACAAGATGAGCTTTACAGTCCGTTCGAACCCAAACCATTCTATGATTCTATGATTTGCCAAAGTGATTGTGGCTTGTTTTTTCCCCTCTGTTTTTATCACTTATACTCTCTGCTGCAGGAATATTTTATGACACCAGATTTTTCTGTGACTAGTGAGGTCACACTTAAGTCTCAAAGCACAGTAACAGACATAAGCACACTTCACATGTCTCCTACTGTGATAGCGAAACAGCTCTTCTATGAGCAAGAAGTATGTTCCTGAGTATGAGCAACTGTATAACTTTAGACCAAGTTGATAACTGCAACAGTGTCTGCTTCTAGAAACAGAGTACCACAGAAACTCAACCAGAAGAATTAATCACATGGTTTTTGACTAGCAAGAACTGATATGTGAATCTGCAGGTATACCTATGCTTAGCCATCACTTCATGACTGACAACTGAAATCCTTGGAGTAACAAATTTGGAAAACAGTGTTTAGAGAAATTTCACACAGGAGAGCAGATGGTTTTTATGATGGTTCTTCTTGAATTACAGTAGACAATTTTATCCCATTCTGCTGCATAAAGACACTAAGAAGATTCCCTAAAAATGTTTGCCCGGACAGCACATTAAAAGAAAAGAAATAAACATTACATGTTTAATAAGCATTTAAAGTCACTAGTCAGTTACAAGTCCATATATGCAAATGAGAAACAAAAGTAATAACACAAGTATCAGATAATCAATCTCCTTCAACTCAGCTATGATTTCTAATGGGTGATTAGAACATGTCCAAGAGCAAAAATAACTGAACAGGCAATTTCATTTATGAAATTTTACCAGCTCTTCTGATTCTTCTGCCATAAAAAAAGATCGATTTTTTTTCCTTAGTAGTAGATTTCACTTTCAGTTTCAATTCCTCTTAAAGACTGGCATGCTACAAAAGCCTTTATGGCTTCATTAACATATTCTGAATAAAACAACACTAAAGAGCAACTAGCTTTACTGTATCTAGCACTCTATCACTATTCTAAATACATATAAGTTGATAAAAAGATTACATCTTCCAAATGTATTTTCATCATAATGTGTTACAGACACTATCAATTCCAAAACAGTCCAAGAGAAGGTTTTTATAAATACTTAAAGGTAACACAGCACTGTGCTTACACTTCTACACAAGAGCAGCCACAGAAATGCAATAGTGGAATCAATACCTACCTACTATCACTGTTAGAAGAACTGTCCTAAATATCAAGCCACAAATTACTTTAAAAGCATGTAGAAGCTGCACTTACATGGGCATGAATAATCATGCAGAATGTGGTATGATACTGCATTACTACCACACTAACTACAAGTCCCAGCAGAAGGACAGCTCATTATGGCTTCTACAGCAGGTACAGAGACCTCCCAAGAAAGCACATAGTAATGGTTATACCTTAATGAGTGATCCAGGAGCGGGATGACCTTAATCCAGCCATTGCCCTTGACAATAAAGATCTTTAATCACCTATGAAAGTGTGCCTTTAAGCATCTTCTGAGGTTTTCTTTTCCAAGAAATCTGCCTGTATCTAGCAATACAGATAAAATAAACTACAATAATGCAGATGAACTCTTTAATTAACAATGTAGGATGAAAAATTAAATGACATCAATCTTATTCTGCACAGGCATTACATGCACCCAGCAAATCTAACAGGAAATATGTAAGAGTAAAGATCTTCAAGTTCAGTAAAAAAATTGGTTAGGAGTTTGTTAGAACTAGTTATCCAGAGGGCATTAGTCTGAAGAAATCAAGAATCTGTAACTTCCAGCTGGGTGCTTACTGGAAGCAAGCAAAGTGGACTTCCAGAACTTCATGTATTTTCCATATTAAGATTGGTGTACAAACCTAACTTTTCCTGCCTAAAGTAGGCTGTTGGAATTAAATTCCACAGAAACATTCAAACATACCTCTAACCAGCACCTAGTAACGGAAAACTCAAAATCAACTTGTCAGCATGTAACAGTGAATTTTGGCCAATGGAATAGGCTCAGGAAAAAAACAATGCAATAACCTTCACTATCCAACACTGGACCCTTGTTTATGGACTTCAGCCATTCTCGGAGTGTGCTCAGTTTGCTTACATTTTCACAGCTTAAAGAGAACCTGATCAGTATTTTCAATTTCACATGAAAAAACTGTACCTCCACCTGGATTCTATTCAAAAGAATGCTTAAGGACTCTGGTATCTTTAAATACATGTATTAACCACATTCAGAGTAGTAGAGACAAAGTCAGGTTTTTACAGTAACTGTGTAGTGACACTGTTTCACAAGTAAGTGCAATTGTCTCAGCTAAAACAAAAAAAACCAGCAAAATAAAGGGAGAATCTAGTAGCCAACCATCTAAGAAAGTTAATGTCTTTACAGATTTAATATAGGCTGACTTCAAGTGTACAAAATTTCCAAGACATCCACTTCCTCCTCAAGAAACTGTAGTTTTAACAGTATTTGTTACAGGTTCCACACAGTCTGCTCTGTCAAAAAATACTTTGTCTGGTGATCATTCGACTAAAACATCCCACATTCTTCTGTCACATGGGGCAAATTTTTTATGCCATCAGTGAAGTGTAATGTATCAGTAACTGTTCAATGCTCAAGGTATTTCCAGCCCTGAACAATGCAACTCCTCAAACAATCCATTATATCAAGAGGATAAGAAGGCAAACATCTAAGCAGAGACTGCACATCTACAAGGTTTACAGGCTCCTTCTCACATGTCTACAGCAGACCAGTTCTGAAGTGTGGGCTTGGGCTTCACTATACTTTCTCCACATTTAACTGAGATTTTGACATATGTACTCTGCAAGACATAAACACACTTTGTTCAAACCGGTTTTTCTCTGGTACTCCTGCAAGTTTTCTCCTAACTCTCCCCTACTATTTTTAGCAGAGATCCTAATACAAACCAAATAGCTACACCTACTAATCTTACACAAAATCTAACTACAATACAGATTTACTTTTCTAAATAGGAAATAACTTCTATTGTGTTTGAAAAGATATACGAAAGAAACCATGGGTCACCCTCAGAAATACAAAAAGAAATCCCAGGTTAGACTTACTAATGCTTTTTGTCCTAATTTGGATTTCATGGCTTGCTGTTAAAAAATAAATGCAAATGGCAGATCATTCCCTAATTTCAAGAAGGAGAATGTATTCATCAATTTAAAAGATTTTTAAAAAAGATAAAATCATTGCTGTGTCTTTGCTCTCTCTTTGAGGGAAACACACAAGTAGGTGAATCATCTGGACAACCAAGTTCTCTGGCAGGCTTTAGATCCACATTCCTCCAAAACAGAATACACACAGACCACAACATTTCATAACACAGTAACCAAAGAAGTTATTAGTATCTGGAGAATATGGTCTAAATTAGACTCAGTTCTGTCAATTTTTTGCCACAAGACTCACATTTCAAAGCAGCTTACAAGAACATTTGAATATGTGATGCCACCAAAAACTCCAAGTAGGCGACACAAGCTAGCCTTTATATCAGAAGATATGCCCCCTTTTGACTGCTTATGTGTGTTATACAACAGCTAAGGACCTGCCTTGGACAGAAGGAAAAAGACAGTCATAACACTGGATAGTATCAAATGACTTTCTATCAATTAACCGTATCTTAAGTAGGTATCATAGTCTCAGAGAGATTCCCACAGTCTCAACAGAAAGCATACAGTGAAAATAATTCCTAGATAACAAGAATATGGAAGCTCTCCTCATCTAACAAAGGCTTTTCTACAACTGCAGTTACAACCAAAGAGTTTGATCGTACCACAGTGTAAATATGCTCTGTTTGTTCAACTCTCCCCACAAAGAGGACGTCTGTCATGCTATAAAAAGCCACACAACATAGAAACAAATTACAGAATCTTGTTGCTGATACTGTTGGCAATTACACATCAATCTCGGTATAAACATAATGATAAATGTACATTAGTAATCTTCATACTCAATCAACAAGACTGACTTTCTCTGAGAAGACACTGACACTTTTCCTGAAGCTCTGTACCTAAAATTAAGAACAAAAGCCTACATTCTCCAATAAACAAGAGGGTTTTACACCTTTTCTACAAAACTATTTGCAGAGTGTATAGGTGGTACCAAGGTATTTTACCTTTTGGTCTGAAATAAATACAATCCAAAACAGATTCCAGTGTACAAGATTACTACTGACACAAAACCGCTGAAAGTCAAGAGCTGCAAGACTTCCTGACTTTATCAGAAAATCAAGGTAAATGCAGCTATGCTCAGTCTGAACTAATCGCTTCAAAGGGTTCAAGTCTGCACCTCTTCCAAATTAAATTTTTTATAAAGCAGATTATGTTTTGAAGATTATTTATTCCTTTGTTACTGAGATACAGAAAAAAAAATGTTAGTTTAGATATGCTAGTTTCTTCTTGGATGAAACTCTTAGTCCCATTAAAGGAACATTTACTCATTAACTTCTAGCTGGAAGTTAGAGCAGCAAGGTTTCTCTTCTTCTGCCATTCTAAGGAGCCTTCTAATTATTAAGTAAATAGAAGTTCATGGTGCCTTCTGGATGCTCTTGGATGTTATTTGGTACTGTCCTTAAAAAATACAAAAAAAAAAAAAAAAGCAAGCATGTCAAAATATATAGCTGCATAGAGATCCTCAGCAGCATGGAAAGAATCATCCATCCCTGCGCTGATTAGATGAGAAGGGTCAAGTACCTCCTGTATGATGGTATGGGCTTCTATAGCAAAGGCAACTGAAGTTCAGCAACAGTGGTGCCAGCGAGAGCAAGGGGCTATCTGCAGCTTGTGAGGACACCTGTAATGAAGAACTGGTTATTATCTCAAGCTTCCATAGTCAACAACAAAAACCTAAAAACCACACCAAAAAAAAACAACAACAAAGTGCATTTTAACATAATTTTACAGTTAAATAATTAAGAACAGAGATTTAATTAATAGCTTTGAAAGGTAGAATTCTCTCATAACTATCTGTGTTATTGATATAAATATTTGATTACATATTATCGTGGAAAATCATCATAATCTAGTGTCAGTGTAGGCCTTGCATTCTGTATCTACGGGTTTGTGGAGTTCTTTATAATATAAAAAAATATTCCTTTTCTAAGAGCTTCCAGACTAATTTTAAAAAGTATATGTACTAAACTATCCCAACTTAATTACATGAATGTGTGACTCAAATGTGCATGTCCTGCACAGGATGAAGAGTTGGATTCGATGATACCTGTGTGTCCCTTCCAACTCAGCATATTCTGTGATTCTGGGAGTAAATATACATGCCATAAAATACCACCTTAAAGTTGGCTGCAATTTCTTAGAGGTTACATAATGCTCTTGCAGGTTCCTAACACTTAAATAAGACATACAAAACAGTATAAAGTATACTGCTTTCACCTATGTTTCTTTGCTTTACTTTCAGTTTGTTTAGGTGCTTTAAATAATAAAGACAATCAGATCCAAGAATGGTAAACTGCATTAGTAGCTTTACAGAAACAATTTAACAAAAAGATAATTTTAGTAAACTTCTGCAATCATTTAACAAAAACTCACTCACCGGCCCAACAAACCTACTATCAGGTAAGTTTTGAGCATACACCATTAATTCACTATGTTGGGAATTTTGGCATGCAGTCTGATCATATCTGACCTGAAGACTCCAGATGACTCTCCTCATGCTACAGAGCTGCTTGTTACCAGCTTCATCAAAGAATGGCAATTACTTCCCTTCTAAGGTTTCTTCAAACTGTTTCTCTAAAACAAAAAAAACTTAACTGCTCCAACTGAAGATTTCTCACCCCAGATTTCTGCCTGAAGCAGATGGGGTTTGGACAGCTTCAGCTGAAAATATTTACAATTTTCCAAGCAAAATAAAGCTGGGAAGAGTCTGTGCTAAAAAACCCAATTGTTCTATGAATAGGCTTAGCACTCCCATTCTTGAGGGAAAGACTTCTCAAGTATTGCTTTTCAAGCTTTGGGGAAATTCACCCAAGTTGTAAGTATTAATAAGAACTTAAACATACAGTATACAAACCTGAAGTTTGGAAGCCTCAGCTCACACGAGATTCCACCCACTATTCATGTGCCAGCCCAGGTTATCCAGAAGCTAGAGCTCTCATATAATAAAGGCATGCCCTATTGCCAGATTTTAACTGTGTGTTTTACTGAAGCTACTTTACCACAAGCATGTTCTCATGCAAAGCTAAAGCTCCTCCACTCCTCTTACCCCTCTATTGTTTCAGATAAATTTTACAGAAACAAAACTCAAATACTTGGACAAACTAGTCTGACAAACTAGACTTTAAATATTCAACTTGCATGGCTAAGTAACACAATGCATACCACCATACTTTGTGCACAAAAGCAGAGCTGAATTTCTTCTAGGGAATTAGGCCTGATTTGCAGCAATTTTCACCTCAAGTAAATAAATAGCTTCAATATTCTCACCTCCTCCTGCTGACTTCAGTCCCCCATGAAACAGCTTAGGAGTGGTTTCCTCACCAACAAGATTAATGACTTCAAAAGTTGTTTCAGTCACTGACTCCTACAAATATCGGCAAAGAAGCCTTTGGGCTCCAATGTCTTTTCCCCCTATTCTGATAAGCACTATGGAAAAGATACTGAGATAATGCAGTTTTTTAACAGTAGTTGTTTACAAATTTTCACCAAATTCAAATTCCAACAGGGTGGGATGGGATGATGAGAGAAGCCAACAAAAGACATTAGTTCTTATCTTCCACAAACAGTAGATATTGCTGAAATACAAGAGTGTGCATGTTTAGTTATATGCAAAACATAAGTAGGTACTAATACTCTTACAGTATTATAGAAAACCTCAAGCTCTCTGGTGCATTTTCAAATTAAAAGTTCCATGTACTTTTACTGTTCTATTTTTCCAGTATTGTAACTGAAAGAAACTAGAAATCCCACAATGACTGTAAATTGGCTCTACTGAAAATCTGCTCTCATAGGTCAAAATGGAAAGATATCTCCTTCACTTTCATAAGTAAACTAAGAATTTCTATTCTCTAGAACAGCTTCACATGCTTTCCAATTAGGAGAAAGAACATACTGCTGGAAATCAGATTGTTGTCTTGCTTTTCTGAATTTCTCTAAGGACAAGTTTACTCAAAGTTAACACATAACACAGAAAAACATTAGATGTGAACAGTCTGTAGTGGGGCAAGGTTAAAATATGTTTTATTCCAGCATAAGGAAATATTTGTGGCGCTATAGGAAAATCCTTACAGATAAGGATCCACTATCTTCAAGAGGGAAGGTAAGAGACATCACTGCAGGTTTCTACGTTCAGTAGACTTCTCTGACTAACTGCACAGTTAAGAATAAAAAAACTTTCAGGCAAAGTTCCACCTCAATCTAGAATATGCCTTTACTTCTGTGGCTAGTAGAGTCATTCAGCTTGGCAGAAATGTGGAGCCCCAGAGAGCACAGGATGTCCTGTACACGTTATGGAGTAATACTATCTGGGTCATGTGAATGGTAGGTCCTTCTGACAGTAAAAGATGCCAACCTATTCAACAAAGTAGTGCTATTCCTGGCATTTACAAGAAAAAAAAAACATAACACAACAGAAATACAAAGTACTACATTAATGACAACACTAGGTTTCCTCCAGTAGTTCTAGGGTATTTTAACCCTTAAAAACAGACACGAGAAGTACTGACCACTTAAGTTCTTACACTTGCCTTTGAAGATCAGACAACAGCAAACTACAGAATAGCATATTAATCGGATACAGAGACTCCTGCAAAATTATGGCTCCAGCTCAAAATCTTAGTTGAAACTGTTCTCTACTGCAAGCTAAGAACATGATGCTGTTGAAATTCAGCCCACAAACAATGACTCACTTAGGTTTTGACATCCTTATAACCTCATATACCTCCCATTTTTAGGAGGACATTACTTAGACAGGCTTCCCACCACTTGTAAGATCCAAGGACTTCTAGAAGTTCCCAGGTAGACTACAGTAAGCAGCATTCAGTAGCAGGATCATGGTTCTACTAGCAGACTGTACAGATTTAACCATACTGAGCTCTAAACAGATAAAATAAGAAAAGGATTTCACCTAGATAATATTTTTAACAACACATACAGCAATTTTCAGGAGGTGTTTAAGTTTTCACCTCAGTATACTCCTTTCTGTTCATCTTACATTTAACTAAAGTGACCTTTTTTTATTCTTAATAATAAAGTGAATATTGTTTTATTTTATCACAGCCCTAAAAGAATAAAGTTATTTAGCTTCATGTTCTCAACATTCAGTTTTACTTGTGCAAGAGCAACCCTTCTGATCTTTTTTCTTATGAGCACCATGGAAACAGAAAAGCAACCCATAATAAAGAAGGAAACTTCTGAATTAATCATGATAATTACAAGAAAATTAACATTTATGGGGAGTGAAACTATAAAAACCCAGTTCCCTAACTCTTCACTAACATGATTCCAACTGTGCCCTAAACTGGATATACTAAGTACCAAACTCACACATGCTGCTCATGTAGGCAACTACAGCTATAATATTTCACTATCCTGTTTTCTCAAGCAAGACATTTGTTAACTAAAATGTTCACGCAAATTGGACTGGCCACTGTCAGATTACACAGGAAAGCACAACTCATTACAGGTTCATCTTCCCTGCTTCTCAGATAAAGAATTTAGGGTAAAAACCTCGGGTTTGTCCCACATAAACATCTTTACCCAAAGAAGTGCGCTAGTACAGAACACAGCTAAGTTATACAACTCCAAGACTCATGTCCCTTGATTTGGCCCCTTCAGAAAAACACATATTTGTACACAACGATCCTTAGAGACCAGCCCTCATAAATGCTGACTGTCACCAATCTGTAGAACACAAAAATCTAGTCATTTGCTACTGGTTCAAAATCCTAGCCACTAATGCTTGCCCCCTGGTTAACAGTTAAATTTCTCTTTTTTAAGTTTTCTCTACGTGTTTGTAAAGATACACACTTCATCTCATTTGAGGCAGAAATCTCACTGTTGTGCATTCTCAAAACTCATCTGCTGTAAGGAGATGCATCTTCGGAGTCACTTTCCCTGAACGGTACCACACACTCGGTGCCTTCCGCGTCAGGTAATAGCTATGCTTCACTTTCACTACTCGAGCACTACGCACACCTCGCCGTTTACGCAACGCGGCTTCAAAGGTTACACCCATCAGCGAAGCTACAGCCTGAGGCGACATACTCCGAACAAAATCTTTCCATCACCCCCGGGGAGGGGAAGTTCCACCTCATGGAAGCCTTCCAGCCAGTCACCCCTGCCATAGCGGCTTCCCGCGGTGGGGACGAAGCGCCTCGCTGGACTACCAGCAATCGCCCTTATCCCGCCCGGGACATGCGGGGATTGACAAGTCGAGGACACCGTGGCATCACAACTTCTGCCCGAGCAAATTAACCCCGCGCCGCCTCCTCTCCCGGCCCCGCCACGTGCGGAGCCGGGGTGGCGTTTTCCCGGGAAACCGCTCGCGGTCGGCCCGCTTCCCGCCCTGCCCGGCCTGGATGCGGCGGGGCGGAGGAGAGCGGGGTAGCTCCCTCCATCCCCCCGCATCCCTCCGGCTACTGTCACTTGGGCAAGATGAAGGCGGGAGCCGAGGGAGGAGCCTCTCGCCGCTCAGGTGGGAAAATAAACACACAAAAGAATGTCACCAGGACCCCGTGAAGGGTTTTACTGCGGTTTTTACTTCATTGGGAAAACGGGGTCCTGGAGCATTCTGTCAGGGTGGGCTCCCCGCTGCCCTCCCCTCCTCCCAGACCTAGGAGTAAACAAAAGCGGGAGCTCACAGAACAGCACATGGGTGGAGACGGGGACCCCCGAGCCGCACAAAGAGCCGGGCCTGGGATTAGGGGAGACCCCCGAGGGTCCGCCTGCATAGGGGAGCTCCCGCCTCACCTGCTTGCCCCGGTAGAAGAGCCGCTGGCGGTCGGGGCTCACGCGGAAGGTCTCCTCGATCTTCTCCCGCAGGCATTCGATCTTGGTGAGGCGGCTCAGGTCCTCTATGGTCTGGGTCTCCGTACCGTCGATGGTGCGGACCTGGATCCACATGGTGCGCGCCCTGCCGCCCGCTCGGCCGGCCGCGGGCGAAGGATGGGAGACACAGGCAAGGGGTGGGAACGGGGTCCGCTCCGCGGGTGAGCGTCCACGGCGTGGGAGGTGCCGGAGAGCGGTACCCCGCTCTTTGTTTGGCCCGACGGGGCAGGAATTTCAAACCCCGCGCAGCGGGCGCGACCCTCCTGCCCGCAATCCGGGCCGCCCGTCCCGCTCGGCGGGGTGCGGGAGAAGGAAAGCGAGCCGAGCAGATCCCACGGCGCTCCCCGATCCCGCCGAGGCAGCGCAGATCGCGGCGGGCGCCGGCGGGCCGGCGGCGGGCTGGGCTACGGGGATGCGCCGGAAGCCATCGCCCGGCCCGGGCACTGTTTACCGGGGAGCGCCGCCGCGCTCACATGGAGGTCACGGCGCCAACGCCGATCTCGCGAGAGCGCCCGGCCGCGGCCGTGCAGACAACACGGCGGGGCGGGAGCGGGGACGGGGGCAGCGAGGCGGGCACGCGGCACCACCACGCCCCCTCCCGCCGCGCGCCCCGGCCCCGCCCGCTCCGCCCCGCGCGTTGTGCCCGGCCGGCGCGAGGCCCGCGGGGGGAGGGGAGGCGGCCGTTGGCGTCTCCATGGCGGCGCGCGCGGCGCCGAGGGCTGTGAGGGCCCTGCGCCCGGAACTGGCGGCCGGGCAGCCCCCGGCGTCTGTGGGCAACCGGGAACAGCGCTTCCAGGGACATAAAGCTACATGCAACCCTACACTGACAGGGCTACATGTAACCCTGCCCCAAAGATACAGATTAATACTGGCGGTCGATACAAATACTGGGCGAGACTAAGCAAGGAAAGAAAGCTTCGTTTACGCCGCGAGTCTGGCGTACTCTTGGATCTCTGTATTTTTCTGCATCGGGTAATTCTGCGAATTAACCGTCAGGCAAATCTGGAATTACAGAGCTGTTGTGGGCTAGCCCTGTTGGGCAGCTGGACGCCACACATTCCTTTGGTCACTCTGTCACAAGGAGGTGGAGAACAAAGAAAGAAGGTTGAAAGTGACAAAATGGGCATCTAAAAAACAACAATTTAATTAAAACGGTAAAATTTAGTTATGAACAAAAGTTGTGCACACAAAGCAAAATGAGGAAGTATTTGAGTACATAAATTGACAGGCATCTGTGCATTTATCCATTTCTACAAAACCAGAGCCTTGTCATGTTTAAAGATTGCTTAGGAAGACAAGCAGCTGAACTCCTAATAGCCTGCTCTTTCTCCTTCTTATCCCAACTGTCATTGCTGAGTGTGACACGAGGTGGTCTGTGGTGTCACCAGCCTTCCCCTCTGAGTCCCTATTGTGGGATCCAGTGAACTCCGACAAGGAGAGAGAGAAACGATTCATCTGACTCCACTGATATCAGAAGGCTAATTAACTACTTTATTATACTGTACTATTCTATATATCTAAGACTGAATCTGCCAAGCGCTCAACTCTGCACACACTGCACTCCAACTGCACAGAATCTCCTGTCAGTCAACAGTCCTCACACACACACACACACACACATACATTCTTTCTCTCTCTCTCTCTCTCGGCCCTGATAGGCCAAGGAAAGAAAACACCACGACTTTGGGTAAACAATCTCCATATTGCATTCTACTTTGGCACAACACAGGCACAGCAAATGATAAGAATTGTGTTTTCTTTCTCTGAGCTTCAGAGAACATGAATCCCAGAAATATTTTTGGGAAGAATTGTGCCTTGCTTTTCTCTGTAAAGAGAAATGTGGGGCCACAGGTCCCTTCCTGGCAAACTCCTCCAGCCTACTCACTGGCAGTGTTGTCCCAAACACAGGTTCTTCTGTCTGTTGTGTAAGAAGCTGACCTATACAAGATACTTGTTTCTTTCATGTTTGTGCAGAGGTGAACGCACAAAACCAGCTACAGTCAGGCTGAAAATTACTACTTTCGTAACATAGAAGTACAAGCATACCTAATTTCTAATTACATGCCTATTTAATAGCCATTGAACCCAAATAAAGGAAATTTAAGTTAGATTAAGAGGTGTGGTTTTCATGCAATAATGAGCTAAGTTAGGCTAAAGGACACAGGTGTAGCTGATTTTGCTAACTTGAGTTAAATTTATTATACACTGCCAGACAGTTTCCTACTCATCTGTTGTTCTCAGTTATTCACTCTGCAAAATCTTTTCCTTAAGTCATTCACCATTCATGATTCTCCCCTTTGAGACCTAAATTTCTCAATCTGAATACGAGACCATTTGAGCCTCATTTGTTTTACCAAAAAATATCTCCTCTTGTTTTCTCTCAAATTCCAAGGGATTTCTCCACACCATCGAGTTCCACTGTATCTTTTCTCTTGTAATTTTGTTAGCACCCCTCTTACTGTTCTTTGTATTAATGAAATCTGAGAATCATTTAGCATTGATATTAGCCATCATCATTATTGGGTATGTTCTAGAAAGTACATTTTTTATGCTTCCATAATATATGCATACACATAAGACACAATAAACAATAAGTACCACTAGAAAAAGGATAAATAATCAACATAATTGTTTCAGCTACCCTTTATTTGGCAACCATGCTTTTTACCATATTACATGTGAGACATTTAAAGAGTATAGTAACTCATTGCCACCCCTGCTTCTATGATCAAAAAGGGCACCACATTCAGGTCTGCAGGCTAAAAAGAACAGCTTCCAGGTCACAGTTCAGATGTATCTCTCTCCTTGGTCTAGACAGTTCCTTTTTAAATTCTTCACCAAAATCAGCCTTTGATGGCATAAATGCATGGGTTGCCTGTGACATTTGCCAAGATGTACAAATAAGCTCAGATATATCAAAGAGAGCCACATGTGCCTTTGCAGAGCTGACCTCTTCTTTTATATTACAGAGCACCAGGAAGCTGGCGAGATGTTTATAGCTGTTCGTGCAATTTACAGACCTTACACATCTCTCTGCTGGGAAAGATCCCTTCACTTTCATCCCCGCTGCTGGGAAAGTTCCTTTAATTCTCAACTTAACTGGAGAGTTTGGCAAACCTTCTGAAACTCAATAAAGGCAAATGCAGGGTCCTGCACCCAGGAAGAAATAACCCTATGCACCATTGCTGGGGGCTGACCTTCTGGAAAGTATCTCTCAGGAGGAGCTGGCGATCCTGCTGAACAATTTTTACCAAAAATTTGCAAAATTAAAAATCCTTAACACCACTGTAGCACTAAGAAACAAGCATTCTTTATTCAGCCTGATGCACAAAGGGTTGTTTCCTCTGAAACACTGGGCAAGCTGAGTGCAGAAAAAGCTCCAATAATTTTAATTTATTTTCCCAGAATAAAAATACATATGATAATAATTTCCCTAAAATCATAAATATATGTTCACTCCCCTTTGCACTTGTGTTCTTCTGTCCTGGGGGTCTCTTTGGTGGTCCCTCATGGTCACTGACCCCTAAGTCATACCTGGCCGCCTGGTGAACTGGTAAAAAGTTGGCACAACTGAGCTGTTTGTGTTCCAGTTCTTCTTCCTACAGGATAAGTATTGTGCAGTTCCATAGGCCAGTGGTTTTAGAAGAATAAGCATTGTATTAACCCACTAGGTACAAACAATTTTTCTTCTGGCAACCTTCCCACCCTTTGAGGCTTGTGAAGCTTGTCTTCTCCTTGAGCCTTTGTAAGCCCCACCTTGCTTTTTTACTAACACCATGTAACTGCCTTGTGTGGAATGAGAAATCATGTTTTTTCAGCTGCTCAAAGCAAGCAGCATATACACAATTATTAATATGATCACAATTATACTTTGCAAAAGCGAGGCCCACTAACCAGTCAGAGCAAATCCAAGTCCTTTAAATAGGTTATTTAACCAGTCACTTTCTAATCCTGCCTTTAATTCTCTTTGAGATGCAGCAATATTATCCTGTCTATCTGATCATCCAGTTAAACAGTCACATTTGGAATGTGCACACAACTATTGTTTAAATTCAAGCAAGCACGTACTTCATGTAAGAGCAATAGATCTAAAGCCAATCTGTTTTGTAGGGTTGTTTAAGATGTGGCTTGCAACTTTTCATTTATTTCAACAAAGCCCAAGTGAGTTGCATTTGCTAAAGTTTCCGTTTGTGGAGTCAAATTGTGTGTGGCTGGGCTATTCCTAAAGGTAGGTAACTGAGGAGTAAGATAGACTCTGAAGGCCATCTCACTATAATCTGCATATTGGGATGTTTCCAAGTTTTGTCATGTTTAACTTCTCCCCTTAGCTGGGTTCCCAGTGGTGACTCCTTCCACAAGGGACAGAACATTATTACTCCCAATGTCCACTGTTCTCTTGATTCTCCTGATGATTAATGTGTGGTCCAAATTCCATTACTTCCTACCTGTGCTGTGGGTCCTAATGATTTTACAATGTCTGCTGACAGTCTATATCTCTCCAAGTCTCATTGTTTTTTGGGCAAGACCAGGTGTCATTAAGAAAGGCAGAATAATTTCTACAAACACATCCCAACCTTAGAACCTGGCCCACAGATATGAGCTGCTTTACCTCAGGATTCCTACTGATGCACACATATATTTGCGGCAATTCAACTTTTCCTTTCTATTTCTCTATTTCCCAAAGTTCTTCCTGGCGTTTTATCATAAATTGTGGAGGTACAATTATCTGCCCACATGAGGTTAACAATCAACTGCTGGAATTTTTCATAACTTTTAAGGATTGGGCTAACTACCTGTCCTGATTTTTATAATTTGGTTTTTATTCTAGCTTTTTCAGCTTTTTGCTAGGTATTTTTCAGCTACTTCTTTGGCTGTTTTATCAGCTAATTGATTCCCTGCATTAACTGGGGAGTTTCCAAACGGGTTGATTGTGGGAACACAGCCAGCTGGGATAAATAGTGGTTTCGCCTCAGTAGCATATACAGAAGGCATCAACCTGAGGTCACGGGAAGCAGGGTATTGAAAGGGAAATATCTAGTCAGGTCATGGCAAGAAGAGTGTGGTCATGGGTCAATATGTTAATGGAACTATTCTATATTAAGTAATGTTTCTGTTTCTTTTTCTCAGTTGGTTTGGAACTTGTCACATGTAAGGTCACGTTCTGAGTTTACATTCGTGATTAGAACCTTAGCCTCAGAATATCCCTATATCTTGTTATGTTCACCATTCTCCATGTCTTTTGATCTTGCTCCTCAGACTGTGTGGTTTCTGCGTTTGTTATTTTTGGGCAAGGTCTTTATTTTTGGGCAAGTTCATCGTGCCCGTCCCTCTATTTTGTGTCACTCTCCCCTGACTGAGCTGGACTAGGGTTTGCAGTAAGATTGACTGTGACAGTTGATGGGCTTCATGAGTGCATTACGGCCACTTCTTTTGGCTTTTATACACTCTTTAGTAGTTCACTAATTTCTTTTTTATACTTCCTAGGAGACTCTTGTAACAATCCACATTCCTTTCATATGATTTTATGGGCATGTATTATCCCAAAACCATCTTTAAATCAGTCCATATGTTTACCCTTTGCCAGCACTAGGTGTAAAGCCACTAACTCTGCTTTTTGTGCTAATGAGTTCTTAAGTAAAGTCTGGACTTCTATTACCTGGGTCAAGGTTACCATTGCAGACCCATCTGCACATCTTCCATTTCTTACCATGCTGTTCCCACCAGTGTATAGCTCCAGTTCTGGGTCCTGGATAGAATCACTATTAAGGTGAAGTCTTAAGTTCAACACTTCCCTGCTCCAGTAAGGCAACTTGGTATTTTAGCATCCTGCTAAGAAGGCTCATAGATTTTGTACAGTTCTTGGCTCCAGAGTCTGACAAATGGCTTCCTTTTGGCTGCTTCCCAAGGCTTTTTGGCTGCTTTTTCCTTGCAACATAACAAAACCAAGTTATATTACTGCTTCACTTTTTTTCCTGTTTGTGCCATTTTCTTTGATATCCTGTACCCAGATTGTGTAAGAAATTTAGCAGACTTCTAGTAGCACCGAGGCACTTCCTTCATTGATTGCTGGTAGAATATAATCTATATGTTGTAGTAAAACTCTGCAGATTTTTCTTTTCCAACTTTCCATTTCTTTTGCCAGCTAATTGCTGGACACGTGCGGCTGTTTTGAAGCCCTGGGACAGCAGAGTCCATGTTAGCTGAACCTTCCACCCAAGTTTTTAATTCTCCCATTCAAAATTGAACAACTCTCCAGCTTTGATCCTCCAGGCATCTCAGTTACCTGTACCACTGCAGTTACAGCACTCTCTACTTCCTCTGGGGTTTCTTCTACCTCATTGGATTCCTGTAACATAAAAATCATTGTCTCAATGGCTTTTCATTCAGGTATTTGAATTTATATTTCCTCATCCAGGAAAGTTATATGATTATTCGATTTTCCAAAAAAAATCTCTCCTCAACAAGGGAATTGGGCATTCAGGCTTATACAAAAACTGATGTGTCCCCCACTGTTTTCTTAATTTAAATGGTAACTGTTGTAGAAAAAAAAGGCCTTTTCTCTTTCCTCTCTCCCACTCCCACAACACTTACTGGTTCCATGCTAAGTTTTCCTCTGCATGTATTCAGTTCCAAACAAGGTGCTCCAATATAATTTTTTTTTAAATTACCTGTTCATTCCCCAGGAATAATGTAACCAGGGCCTCAGCTGAGGATGATTCCCCTGGTCCCCTTCAGGGGAATTCTTCATTTTTGATTATGAGCTTGATGATTTGAAGAGCTAGGTTTGGGTTTCCTGTCTAATTTCCCCTGGCCTGGGACCAGTCCCTTTTCCAAAGTCTCCTTTCTTTATAGACTGCTGAAGTATACTTCAGCCAACAATTATTACAATACTCAGCCAAGTGAGCAGCAGTTTTGAGCCAATGTCTTGTGAAAAAATGTCCTGTATAACTCACTGGGTGCAAATGATTTTTCATCTGTCAACACATCAACCTGTCCATGAGTCAAGAGTTTCTGAGTTTCTGTCCATGAGCAAACAGTGTTGAGAAAAGAAAGACAAGAAAGACAATGCTATCCTGGGGTGCATTAGGAAGAACATTGCCAGCAGGTTGAGGGAGATGATCCTGCTTCTCTACAAATCCTAATTCTCCTGACCTCACAAAGCTGCATCTGGATTTCTGTGTCCAGTTCTGAGCTACTCAGTGCAGGAGAGACACAGGTCTCCAGGAGCAGATCCAGTGGAGGGTGACTAAGATGATTCAGGGACTGGTGCAACTCTTTTATGATGAAAGGTTGAAAGCGCTGGGTATATTTAGCCTGGAAAAGAGACAACTGAGAGGAGACACCATCAATGCCTGCAAATATCCAAGGGGGAGGGGAAGTGCCAAGGAGATGGACCCAGGCTTTCTCAGTGATGCCAAGGAACAGAATAAGAGATAATATGCAGGAACTGATGCACAGAAAGTTCCATCTGAATACAAGGAAGATCTTCTGTACTGTGTGATTGACCATTCACTATAAAAGATTGCCAAGAAAGATTTTGGATTCTCCCTCACTGGCAATATTCAAAAACCCTCTGGACACACTCCTGTGCCATGTGCTCTAGGATAGTCTGCTTCAACAGGAAGGTTGGACCCAATGTCCCACAGTGCTCCCTTCCCACCTCACCCATTCTCTGATTCTGTAAAGGGCTCAGATCTTCATGTGCTTGCAGTTTGATCAGGCACTGTTTTATTGTCACCAGGTCTGCTCCTGGTCTGCTCATGGTGTTTGCTTTAGCTAGTTTCTTTGAATCTCATAAAGGAGGTATTACCACATTAAATACTGCCTCCTGGGTGTCATTCTCAGGCTCTTCCGAGGTCTGAGTCATTAGTAAACAGGTTCAAGCCTTCAATGACTTTTCTTGTGGATTATATAGCTTATAGAGAGTTTTCAAGAAAAAAAGTCATTTGAGCATTTAACTTGCATTAGTAAATCTCATCCTAACAAGGGAAGAGGATATTCTAGCATATGTACGAACTAATTAGTCAGTTTAGTATCTCCGATTGTACACTATATGAGTTATAGGAATGGCTGCAATGCTCTTCTTCCGTTGTCCCAGCGATCGCTATTTTAACTTTGCTTAGCAGACTCTTACAGATAGTTATTACTAAACATGAGATCCCTCTACAGATCAATTATCTCTTGTTTGATTCCCTGGTTTAACTGGAAATAAGGTATCTGCTGGAGATGCCTTGATGTTTTCCACTGGTCATCTTTACTCACTGTCAAAAAATCCTCCAATATCACAATAACTACATCTTCTGATTAACCCATCCTGCCTATAAATAATGCAAGGATTTAGGGCAAAGGCAAGGCAAAGAAGCCTCTTTCAGACCCCTGCCTAATTGCTGCTGTTTCACCTTTTCTAATACCATTCTATTTTCTTCCACAGTAAAAAGGTATTCAATATAGCTTACATATCCCCTCTATTGGAATTATAAGTCAGCACCATAATTTCCAAAAACTTCCTTCAAGATTCTCTCAGTAGGAACCAATGATCATTTGCAGTTCAACAAATCTGAAGTATGAAAAGGGACATGTATGAAAGACTGATGGACCCTCTGCTTCCTTTGCTGGATTGCAAGGTGACTGTTTCACTGGCTGGGAGGGAGTCTGACCCAAGTCTAGTCCACAGTAGGACTAAAATCTACACTACCTTTCACATACTTTTTGTTTTGATATATATCTTCTATATCCATCCCCACCCCAATGTTATATGTGGTGGAAAGGAGGAAACTAATGCTCACACATTTCAGTTCCTCCCCTCCACAACATACTTGCTGGTTTTCCTCCTCAATACATGGCACCAACATATCCCCTTTTACACTTTCCAGAATATAACCCAGATGGCTACAAAAAAAGGAGGAAAAAAAAGAACAAATTATTTAGAAAGCAATAATGTCCCCTTTGGTCAATGGTGGTGCTGATAAGAAAAGTAGGTAATGCTAAAGGGCAAACTGAGTGAGTAGCACAGTGTGTAGGGTGGGATAGGGGTGACAGTAGCTCAAAAATTATTGCAATTATTACAGCGAGGAAAGGAGTCAAGAATAAGAAGGTAAAACACAGGTGAAATGAGAAAAGTGCTAAGATCTAATGGGAGGCAAATTCAATAAATTAGTGACAAAAAAGCATAGAGTTGAATAGAAAAGAAAAAATTGACATGGTATTTTATGAGATAAGACAAAGCTAGTTTTCTTAGAAAAATCTATAGAACAAGAGTGAAACAAAATGAAACAAATAAATTGAGAATGACACAATGATAAGCATTATTTTATTTTAAAATTGAGTTCTTTTTATGATGGAGTATTCAAAAGAAAACCATTATGCTTTTTTTGTTTGTTTGTTTTTTGAGATAAAATATCAAGAGTTTAAAAATATGGGTTGAAAAGTGGGAACTATTGGAAAGGGACCTTTGCATATGTAGGAGTTTTCATAGTTTTCCATGGGTAGGTTGCTTTAGCATGAAAATAAAGATAATTGGTCACTTGAGATTATGTTTGTACTGGTATTTGAAATGCTGCCTGAATTCTTAAGAATATTGTAGATCCTTTTGCAAACTTTATCTTTGCCTGTAGGAGACCTCTGTAATGACCTTAATGTGGATAGAGTAATGGTCGTAGCAGAAGAAGCGAGCAATTAGCTTGACAAAGAGACAAATGTGCAGGATGTGTGAGGAGGGGTGGAAGAATGGAAAGCATTGTGCCAAGCAAAGAAAGCAGAAAGAAGCCACTTTCTGGAAGTGGGAAGAGGGAAATATGAGCAACAGTTTTAAGAAGGAGCTATGCAAGGGGAGCAGAAGAAGGAAAATAAGGAAATAAGGGAGTTTTTTTTAAGGACTTTTTTTTCTGGACAGTCTTGTAATGACTTGCAGGCAATGTAATAATCTGTGTGGGTATTTCACTTTTATCAGATGTGTCTTCTGGGAAAGAGGAAGATAAGAAGGAAATTGAAACTATCCTTCTACTGAGCTGAACAGAAATGTGTCACTTAACTCCCATGAAGTCAATGTGACTATTTCAGCATGGAAAGAAGAGAGAAAACCAGGATGCCTGACTTCATTAACCTAATTTAAACGTGATGAAAAGAACAGAAGCAAATGAAGTATAATTGTTACAAATAATGCAGAGTGCATAAGCATGGTATCCTATATGTAGAGTTGACTGTGCTTTCCATCAGGGAAGTTATGAAATACAGAAAAATTGTGACATATTTCATAACATAAATATTTCTTTTTGATTATAATGGGAACAGAACAATAACTGTAGCAATGATTCTTCTGCCAGAAGGGTTGAGGCGAAAGTTGTTAGCATTGGCGTGGGCTCTGTGACAGCTGGAATGAGAAGTTTACACTAAGCAGCCTAAGAGTTAAAGACAATAGAGCAGTGAGGGTTTTGCCTTGTTTAGAAATAATAAAAGTTCTTTTTATTGACATTGAGAAGTAATGTGCTAGGGACCATTGTACCTGCTCATGTAGTGGTGTACTTAAAGCTCAGGGAAGTCTTTCTACAATCTGCTTTTATACATTTGCATAACATTTTTTACTGAAATGGTGAAAAAGGTAAAAAGAAGTAAGGAGATTACATCAATCTAATTAGTCTCTTCCAGAACTGATTCAGAATTTCACATACTTCTTTACATATCTCTGCTCTTTAGCAAACTTTCTTTAATAATTTAGCGCAGTATATAATTTTGTCTGTTAAAAGCTTGTTAATTCCTGATAGTGAAGTTGTTGACCTTAATTATTTCAGATGTCACAAATCTTTGCAGTGAAAACTAACATTTCATGAATTGTAATTTCTGCTCTATGTATGATTTAGAACCTTTTTCTTGGTTTGGATTGTTCTTGTCAGTGTAGGTATCAATATGATACATTGCAGCATATTGGAATCTTTCATTTTTTAATGGAAATGTAGTGATTTTTTAAAGAATTATGGTTTTTAATTGTGTTTCAATTTTGACATCATTGAAATTGCTGAAACATTACATTTTCTTTCAACTTTTTGTTTATTAATTCTGTGATGTTTTTGCCACATCTAATCATATTAGATTCTCTATTCTGCATTCTCTACATTCATCTTTTTAAAAAGATGTTAAAGAGCAAAACAATTGTTGAGTATAGTGTTCATAGTTACATAGTTTATAGTTTTAATATAAATAAATATTTTATGTGTATCATAAAACCAGTCTTCTCTAGCAAGGCAGATGAATGTTAAAGTATTTAATAATAATTTGAGAAATTTAAATGGCAAGGAGTGCTACTAATGCTTAGTTGGTCAACTGGCATTTTGAGGTATTAGGGAATGAACATGCAAGTCATCGTGTAAGCATAGAAGTTAGAAAATTGAGAATAAAACTTATTAAGTCTCACACTGTTATGTAAAAGGAAGGGGGCATATCTACTCTATGTATTGTTGTCCATTCTTTCTCTGACTCACAAATGGTAGTCTCTGTGAATCTGAGCCTCTGTTGTTCTGGAAATTATATGAAAGGATTATATATGAGGCCATTCAGAGCTTTCCACAGTACCATTGGCTTTTATGCATGTGGGTGTTTCTGTGTGAAACACAGAATGGTGTAAGCACATTCTTAACGCAGAGCTGTATCCAGTCCTCAAGATCTGTCTTAATCAGGAGTACAAACCAACTCCCTTTAAAAATTTCCAGGTAGTTTGGAGCCTTACTACGTAAGATACCACCGTTTCTTTACTAAGTTGTCTTGGGGTGATTTTATGATGATACGTTTTGCCCTAATCATCTGCATTACGCCCAGAAATGGCTGCTGCAGCTTTAAGATGAGTCCTGGGCTGGGGAACCTTGGGCTCCTGCGCAGTTTGGTTCCACCCTTCGCTCTCCTGAGCGCACCGGGTGAGGACTGGGATGCTACATTGTTGCTTTTGTTGGATTAATTATTGCTTGCTTACAGCAAAAAGTTGGGGTTTTTCTCCCTTACCCCTAGCCTGGAGGCTGTAGCGGGAATTCTCTCCGCTGTTTTTGGTTTTTTTTGCTTGATGTGTTTCGACTTTTGCTTTGTTATTTTTTTTTCAGTCCGTCCAGGGAACTGGTGGGGGGCCGCACTGAACCCAAGACGTCGTAGAAGCTGAACCAACACGAGAAATGACACTAAAATCTACCAATTTCACCTGCTGTGAGGAGAAGACCAATGCCAGAAATCCAACAGGTTCCCAGCTGCTGAGTGAACATTTTTTCTCTCCCTTCCCCTGAGACAAAGATGCCAGCTGCCATTTTTTGCCTCCTGGCCACACAGTGAGGTGGGGGTGGGATATAAGGTTCAATTTTTTTTTTTAACTTTTTTTCCCCCCCACTTTCACACTAATATTCATTATTCTCATTGGCTAAAGGGGATTGTTGGACCCCTTCTCTTTAGAGAAAAAATATTTTTTCTCTCTAAGCCAAGACACAAGTCATCAGTGTAGGACTGAAACTGTCGCATGATCTCACCACATGAGCCAGAGCTGTGCCCAGGTGGCCAAGAAGGCCAGTGGCATCCTGGCTTGTGGCCAGCAGAACTAGGGCAGTCATCTTCTCTCTGCACTCAGCACTGGTGAGGCCACACCCCAAGTTCTCTGTCCAGTTTTTGTCCCCTCTCTACTGCAAAGGCATTGAGGTACTGAAGTGTTTCCAGAGAAGGGCAACAAAGCTGGTGAGGTATCTGGAGGGCAGTTCCTATGAGGAGTGACTGAAGGAGCCAGAGTTGTTTAGCATGAAGAATAGGAGGCTGAGGGGGAATGTATTACTTACTACAACTTACTGAAAGGAAGGTGGGGATCACTTTCTTCTCCCGGGTAATAAGTGACAGGATAAAAGAAAACAGCCTCAGGTTGCACCAGGGGAGATTTAGATTGGCTATTAGGAAATTTGTAGATGTGACAATTAGGGACATTGTTTAGTAGTGAACATGCCAGGGCTAGGTTAACATTGGACTCAATAATTTTACAGGTCCTTTCCAACATAAACCATTCTGTAAACTTACCTCATCAACAAGATAATTTCAAGTTCCAGTTCTTCTTCAAACTCGATAACATGCATCGCATCATGTTTAACCACACACAGCAATTTCCTGTGGATCCAGGTATGACTGTAGTTTAACACTGTCTCATCAGCAAAAGCAACAGTATTAACTCTAATTCTTAGAACAGCTCCCAGTAAAACAGCTCTAAGAGTAGCTCATAATTCCTAAAGATTATGCCCAGATTAATAAAACTATAATCCTATTACATCAAAACCTACAAGTGTGAAGACTAGAAATAGCACATGTCAGGACACTAGTTTCAAGTCTAAAACTTGATGCAATGATGTCTCCATAGTTTATAAGTCTTAGTATGGGTTACAGCAGTCTAGCTCTTTCACTGGCTCAACAATGCCAGCTAATTCTCCCTGAAATGCTAGCCCAGCAGAGCCACTTTCCAGCCTGATCTAGTCTTTCACTAATAGCAGATCTAGCCTTTACTGTATAACATCATCCTTTGCTACCCTTCCAAACGGAAATTATAACCTCATTTTACTGTCTAATTAAAGACAATTGCTTTTTTTGTGTCTGTTAACCTAGGAGTAAATATTCTGGGTTTGCAATTGTGTTAGTATATAAGCTGACCTCTGAAAATTAGTAAAAAACGCCTCTATCTGCTTGACCTCATTAAAAACCAAGAAAAAAGTTGGTACTTCTCAAACAAGGTTTTCAATATTTGCTTAAAAATATGAAAGGAATAAATAGGAGAAACATTTCCAGTAATTATTTCTTAATTATAAAAATATTTACTTATGAAGGCTAAAGCAATGAGTCATCAATTAAGGAACACATGAATGCCAAACTTTACTGGGTTTTATTTGCATAATATATGAAGTTTGATATGCTGAAAATGTATTCATCTGTAAGGGTGTATCTTTTCTTATATAGTGATGAGATTATTAATTAAAGGCAAGCTAGGAAAGTATTTCAAAGCTGAAACTGTGTGTACCAAAGGCAGAAGTTTTTCATCTCAACATCATATAAGCTCCAGAAAATACAAGTGAAGGAGGAAGAATATAATTCATAATCAAACGGTCACTACTGTATTTTGCTTAAATCCAGAAAAATAAGTATGAGAAAATAAATTATAATAGAAATCAAGATGATGCATAGTAAAAATGACTAGGTGTCGCAAATATGTAAGTAATATAAGGTCAGTCAAAATTAACTATACCTATTCTTAATATGTTTTTGCAGATTCATAAACCATAGAATGGTTTAGTTGGAAGGAACATTTAAAGGGGATTTTAATCTCGCTCCTCCGCTTGTAATGGGCAGGGACATCTTCCACTAGACCAGGTTGCTCAGGGCCTCATCCAGCCTAGTCTTGAGCACTTCCAAGGATGGAGCATCTACAGCTTCTCTGGGCAACCTGTTCCAGTGTCTTACCATCCTGATAATGAAACATTTCTTCCTTATATTCAGTCTGAATCTACCCTCCTTTAAACCATTGCTATAAAGTTTGTACCCATTTTTCCTATACGTCCCCTTTAAGTATTTAAGGCCCCAATAAGGTCTCCCTGGGGCCTTCTCTTCCCCAGGCTGAGCAATGCTAACTCTCTCCAACCATCTTCATGAGAGAAATGCTCCACCCCTCTGATCACCTTGGTGGCCTCCTCTGGGACTTGGTCGAACAGGTCCCCGTCCTTCCTGTGCTGGGAGCCCAGAGCTGATGCAGCCCTGCAGGTGGGGTCTCAGCAGAGCAGAGCAGAGGGGCAGAATCCCCTCCCTGGCCCCACTGGCCACGCTGCTCTGGATGCAGCCCAGGACACGTTTGGCTTTCTGGGCTGAGTGTGCCCACAGCTGGATCCTGTTCTCATTTCCCAAATTCCATGAGTCCTTCTCAGCAGGGCTGCTCTCACTCCCTTCATCCAGCCCAGCCTGTGTTGATACCAGAGGCTGCCCCAACTCAGATATATGACTTTGCATTTGAATTTGTTAGTATCATGATGTTTTTGTGGGCCCATTTCTTAAGTCTGTCAAAGTCCATATGTATGGCATCCTCTCTCAGATTTGCCAACTGTACCACTCAGCTTGGTGTTGTCAACAAACTTGCTGAGACTGCACTCAATCCCTTTGTCTATGACAGAGATAAAGGTATGAAACAGTAGTGATCCCAGGAAGGACCCCTGAGGGACACCCCCTCTTACTGATGTCCCTTTGGACATTGACCACTATTCTCTGGATGAGATCCCACAGCCAGTTCCCTATAGAATAACCATCCATCTATCAAACAATGTATTTCCATTTTAGAGGGAAGGCTGTTCTAGGGGCACCATGTAAAAGACCTTACAGAAACTCAGACATATTTCATCCATAGCTCTTCCCTTTCCACTGACGGAGACACTCCATTGTAAGAGACCAATACATTGTTCTGTCAAAACATGTTGAAGCAATGCTGATTTTCTCAAATCACCTCCCTGTCCTCCATGTGCCTTAGCACAGCTTGTAGGAAGATCAGTTTCATGATCTTCCCAGGCACAGAGCCGGAGCTGACAGGCTGGTACTTCCCAGTGTGCTCTTTTCTAGCCTTTAAAAAAATGGATACAATGTCTCCTTTTTCCCAGTCACCTGGGACTTCACCTACCTGCCCTGACTGTTCGAGTGGTTTGGCTGCTGCATGTGTCAGTTTCTTCAGATCTGTGGGATGCATCTTATCCGGTCTCATGTACCTATGTACATTCAGATTCATTGGCTGGTCACAAGCAGCTGATATTCTCTTATGGTGGGAGAGTGTTTTCTCCCCCATTCCCTCCCTTGTGGTCCATCCACTCAATGTGTGTGAAGAGAGATTGCCAGAGAGGACTGAGGCAAAAAATTAGTTGAGCATTTAAATTTGTTGAGCCTTTTTCTCATATGTTTTTATCACTTTGCACATTAGGGGGTGGAGGTTACACTTAACTTTTTCCTTCTCTTCCGCTTCTGGTTGACTTGCCTTCGGAAGTACTTATTATACTTTATATGTCTTGCCAAGCTCAGGGCTGGGTCTTTCTTCGCTGTAATTACAAACACTGCTTATCTAAACATTTACATTTTATAAAGTTGTAAAGGAGATAATTTTACCCCTAGAAAGCTATATTATAATTTCATCAAGTCATGTTTGGTGGCGAGAGGATTTTTCTTTTTAGAAATATTTCTATTCTTCAATATCTATCAGAGAAGAGGTTCATGAACTGTGTGCAGCACAAAGCAGCAATGGGCAAGACATTTCTAAATGGTTCATATTTGCTCCTTATTACATAGAAAATGCAGAAAATTCTTGTCCCAGGTTATCCTAGGGGCCTGTGAGAAAAAGGGCTTTCTTCTGCCAACAGTTGTGCCGAAATCACTGAACAGCACAAAATTTTCTGGTTAAACATCTAGACTTTTACAATGATGGGTAGGCTAAGTGGGAGTAATCTCATAGAAATTCAACACCTAGCACTTCTAGTGTCAAGTGTAGACCTATGAGTGAAACATTTAAGCTAATTGCACATCATGTGCTAAAATGAGATACCCAAGAAGTACATCCAAAACTGACAACATGATGAGTAGGGGACTATTTAAATTCAGTATGGACAATTTGTATCTGTCTTGATTTAGAAGGGCAGAAACACTAAGAGAAGGCTTAAATTCTGTTTTGCAACTAATACTAGCAGCTCAAAATAACTAGTTCTAGATATCCATTTAGTCAGTTTGCAATAAATGGGTTGGAATTCTCTTTAACTATCATATGTGTTTGACATATTCTATACATACAGGTAGGTATCACCTCCTAAAGGTAATGTAAGTCAGTTCTTCCAGCTGCTTAATTGACTTGGTATAAGTGATTGTGATTTTGGTTTGCTGCGGTGGCATTCTGAGCATCTATGTGTCCAGTGTGGTATAAAACTATCAGCCTTTATACACTATGACAGTTAACTTTAATTTCTGGGGAAAAAAGAGGAGTTTATGTCTCCACACACTTACATATCTGTTACGTTCAACATACACAGAATGATATATTCTATGAATCAGATAGAAATGATAATGTAAGAAAAAAGTTAAGACTGAAAAATAAAGGCTGAATGCTATATGACCTTACAATATTGAGTAAAAACATTCCTGGATATCAGTGGAATTTCATATGAGTAAGAGACTAAGAGGATTTCTTTCTCAAGAGAATGAATCGGTGTCTGGTGACAGAATTGGTCCATTATTTCCATTGTTTTCATGATGCCTTTATTTTAAAATGGTTTTTAGTTACCTGCATTTAAGGGGAGGAGCAGAGAATAAAAAAGGAAGAATTAAGTAATTTCATACTGCTCTATAGGATATAGACTAGAAATTGAGAACATTTGTAGAATTTTATCAGACATATTCAGGAATCTTTTAATTCACATTGTTGTTTTTTTCACATAAAAGGCTTTGCAATAAAATCTCTCTAGGAATATTGCTAACTAAATGGTAGTAGTTTACTAACTAAATGGCAAAACAAAAATAAATAGGGCTTTAGCTTTTCAACACAAGATGCAGACCTGAGTTATGAGTTATCTTTAATAACTGAAGGCCCTGCCAAGAGTTAACTTGTGGAGATCATACAGTTGCAAATGTTACCATCTGCTTTAAAACTATTACATCAGAAAAATTCTGATATATTAGCTCTCTGATATATCACATCTTGCATATATCTAGATCTAATTAAAGAAGGCACCATTTGTTGTAGGATCAACTTGCTGATAAAAGAAATGTAAATCCTCCACTGTAAACTCATACTGCTGCAGGAATCAGAGTGTACTCTGATGACACCTCTCCTTTTTGTTATCCTTGACTCCCCTAAGCTGAGCATTTTCAACACTCCTCTGTTCCTCAGGTTTTTTTGTCCTGTTGCCTTTACAAGGTTTCTGAGGAGGATGGATTACTCAGTGTTAGGATGACTATGTCTAGCTCTTTCTGTGGTGCATTATTAGAGGATGAAATAATCCAATCCAATTTTGGTTTTGTTTTCATTTTTTATTTGTTTATTTATTTATTTTAATTTTTTTACTAGTATATTATCTGGGTTTGGGGTTTTCTTTGGCTTGAGTTGATTTGGGGTTTTTTTTAAGCCATTTTTTATAATATTTCAGCCATCTTTTACACTCACATATTAGAAGCCACTCTTTTCTACAGGAACATGCTCTTCAATGTTTTGGGGGACACCTTGCAGCTGTAAACCCACAGACTGTAAGTGGAGATGCTTTTTCATTTACTGTGAGCAGCTTCCTGAGGCAGTGGAAGTCATCAAATGCAGTTGCAATATGGGAATAAGCAGTGCTCAAAGAAGTACACACCCTGACAGTGGTAAGGGAGCCATCCAGTGGGCTCTAGTGAGACACACAGTCATGAGAAATTAAAATTGGCTAATCACTGGGGAGTTTCTGTCTTACATTTTGTCTTTCTTGTGGATAACTAATTTTCCTTGAAATGTAAAAATCTCTGAAGATCAGGTACGGAGCTGCACTTTCTAAACACTCATTCTAAATACTCTAATTAAGCTTTGAACACCAAGCTCTGGGGTATTTTTCAGTTTATGTAATAGAAAGGGAAATCTGCCATAAACTAATGAATAAGGTTGGAAGAGATTTAATTATTCCTTTACTATCTATTTGAAACACAGTTTAATCCTTATGGTTTTGATGACATTTTAACTGAATTTTAAATGTTTCCAAATTCATATTAAAGATTTCTTTAGATTCTTTTGAAGGATCGTTACAGCTAATTTATGGATGATTTTTCTATCATATGCTCACTTACCAGAAGAAACTAAAAAGTAATGGAAATGATGACTTCTAATGCTTACAGCAGCTGAAGGTCTGCAATCCAGAAAAATTTACATTATAGCTCAAGGAGCAAGTAGAAATCACCACTCCGTTCTAAGCTTGGAGAAAATACTAATTGAAAGGAAGATTAATTTTTATCTTTATTGCAAATAGTCTAGCACACAGTACCTTTTTTTCCTAAAAATTTTACTCATCTGAAATTGATCAGGGATCGATCTTTAGTAAAAATGCTTGACTTTGTTCCTTGACAAAGAATGTCTTAAATAGTTGCAAGGTGAGATATAATCACAAAAAAAAAAGAAGCAGCTGAGCCACTATCAATTGAAAAGGTAAGAAGAATGCACAATACCAGAGATGGTTTTCAATTTTTTGTTGCTCCCTGTATTGTATAATAGTATAATAGTGTGATATAATTTCTGAGGCGTGCTTCTCTTCTGATCACCACTCAAGTCTGTCATTTAGCGCAGAATCTTGTGCTTCATCTGACATAACTGTAAATGTAGTTTGTTAAGCAGGCAGTTATAAACTTTTGATCTCAGGCAACTCCAAGAACATCGAGAGTTTTTATTCACATTTTCATAAAAGATAAGCAAATCAAATTTTGGATTATCTAAATAAGTAGTCCAGGTATGTATGCAAAACCTGCTGAGTTTAGCTACATTAGAATATCAAATAATCAATGTAGTTCCACAATGAACAAAAAATAGATTGCAATCATATTCAAAAAAATGTCATATTCTTGTGTTACAAATACAATATGAAATATAGATTATACTACTTGTTTCTTTACTGTCTATTTGGTACAAAATTTGAGGTCTTTCAGGATGTTTTAATCACTCTTTTAATTTTGTTTATTTCTTTTGCTACTGTGTCTGAAAGCCCATAAGTTTCTTACAAGCCTGAAACAAATGCACATACAAATTTGGGAACTTCATATGGAGAAGTTCCGGTAGCTCAGGATATAATTTCTCAATGCTGTAGTATACAAAGGATGCCTCTGATTAACATAGCATTGCAAAGCCTTACTTAATTTTGTCAACAATTTCCTCTTGTGAATTTTGCCATATAGATCTATGCAAATTTGCCCATTGGACCAATAAAAGCCCTGCTAAAATTTGTCTTTCTCTAAAACTGTTGCAAGCATGTTTTTTTACTGTAGCAGTTGATTGTTGGACTATTTTGTAAGAACTCCCCTATTTTATGAAAATACGTTTTCTGCTTTTTTCATTCAAAATATAGTTATTTTATATTTCAGAGAGAAAGAAAGAGTGGATTAGAGAATTCTCTGTAGAGTTATTCTAGTACTAATAATTCATTTTCATTGAGAATAAAGCGGTTGAAAATAATGTATTTCAGGAGAAAACCTCCTTTTTCAGCTTTTACTGACTTGTAATTTGGTGATGGTTGGCTGGTAAGTGAGCGGGTGCTGTTCTTAAATGCAGTTTGTCTCCTATTCTTTACATGACCAGCACAATTCATGCTGCTGTTTGGAAAAAGGCTTTCAGACCTGTTACAGTATGTTCTGCATAACACATTTCCTGATAATTCAAAACAGGTGTAGAATGGTTTCTCCTTTTTCATGGTGATTTTATTCCTTAACCTCATTATTTTCTAGTTTTCTGTTTCTTTTTTTCTTTTTTTGGGGTTGGGGGTGGTGGTGTGTAGGGGCAGGAGGCAGGCTTGGGAGAGTAGCTTTGGCTACAGGAATACAGTTCTTTGCCAGTGCTGGGCTATTTTGTATGTTGAGGGAGGAAAGATCAACAAATAGACCTTCTGTATTGATTCCCAAAAGAACTGAGAGGAAGTAAGTACTCCAAAACGTATTCTTCCTGCATCTCTTTGAAAGGTCTGGGGGAGGTGATGAAGTCTGCTTTTAAAATGTAATAACAGTTTTAAAAATGGTAATTTAAGAACATAAAATACTGAAACTGATGAACAAGCTAAAATGACTGTTCTGACATAGACAATATATCATTAATATATTTTTACTACTAGAAGTACACCAGAATGTTGTATGATTCACAGCTACTGTATGAGCAGCTACACTATATAAACTAGACTAGATGAGAATGTAGATGAGAAAACTATACAAATTGCTGGATGAGAATGTCAAGCAGTTCCCTCTTCGAGCATCTACAGTAAAAAGGGTCTTTCCATCTCAGGTTTCAGTGTTCTTATAATCTTCCTGCTTCCTGCTTCCTGTTCTTATAATTCTCCTGCTAAAAATGAAGCTAAATAGCTGATCTTTTCTTAGACTTCTGGTTATGAGACAGCACCAAGCTGTACTTGACTCGTGTTTGCTGAACTAATCAGTTACTGGCCAATATAAAACATTTTCAAAGTGTACCCTGAGAAAGAGACACGTTATTTTTGAGATTAAATTTTCATCCTATGAAATCACATTCCAGTTAGCTACTGACTTTCAAAGTAAATTGTTTTCAAAGCATAAGGTAAAATTCTGAAAGAATTTTACCTTATGCTTTGAAAACAATTTACTTTGCATCTGACCTGCATTGACAAGGCTTTAGTGCCACATTTTCATGTTTTGGTCATTCTCTTATATTAAAAACCATTCAAACAGAAATGAATTCAACTACAGTCTTCATTGTGTAGCTGAAGTGGCAAGGGATCAAGAAGCAGAACTGTTACTAGGAGATCTGAGAAACAGTAATTCACAGTAGCCCCAAAGCCTTTCTGAGTCTGCCTCTGCCAACACTAGTAGGTTTCAAATGAAAAACCTCAGAGCCACTGTTTTACAAATGCCAACTTCTTAGCTGTGTTACCCCACACTGGTTGATCTGGCCAAGAAAATTATTGTCCTTATTTTTCAATTTTGTCAGGCATTACTAGTGTGCATCCCCTTGGTAAAAGTGTGATTCGTGATTTGCCCTATTTAAGACCGAAGTAATAGCAGAATTTAAAATTTTTGTGTTCTAATGCATTTGGAAGCACAGCATTCAAACCCAAGGAAACTGATAATGGCAGTACCACTACCTTAAGCAGTAGTGGTATTTCCTGTTTTACATGTTGCTGAAATTTACAGTTCAGCAGTAGAATGCAGAGGATTGTGAGGCTGATCTTCCATTAAGGACAACAGAGTTCATTACCACCGTATTTTTAATAGAAGTCACCTTGTTAATATTGTTATTTTCTTTGTGCAAGACAAAAACAGTCTAAATGCCAGCAAGAAGGTCACTCTTTCTAACCACAGAAAAGGATGGTGCTGTATCCCCAAGGAGGAGAGGACTGGCTAAAAAGCATTTGAAGTGTCACTATTATATCTCAGGTTATAACTGATATTGCAATCTCTCTGTCTTAATCTTCCCAAAACTACCTTCATCAGAATGCCTTCTGCTCTCAATGACAATTAAGTAACTCATATAGTAGATTTATGTAAAAAAATATTGACCATTTATAAATTAACAATTCAGCATACAGCTGATAACCTTCTTTGTTTCGCACTCTGATAAGGTGCACAACAGTGCAATTATACTAGTATATGTGATGCACGTGCAAGTATACCAGTATATATAATTATACTAGTATAATTGCTGATCTCCTGTCAGAATTAGATAAACAGCAGCTCCCCTTTTTTTGTTGGTGATGATGCCACAAAACTGCCCACAGATTAGCTAGTTTGGGTAGGAGTGGGAGAATCGCTGTCAGCAATCTACCTTATCCTTATTGTTAATAAATACATAATTATTAGAGCTGTTAAAAGAGAAAACACCTTCACTTGTGTTTATTGAATGATTAAGGTTCTGTATTCAGAAATTGGAAATTACTGAAATGTTATTCCAACAGAGTTTGTTTAGATGTTTGTTTAAGGTCAGACATTATAGGAAAGTACAACAAAGGATAGAGAGACTTGGATTTCAGGCAAGAAAGAATGGGGTTTATAGTGCATGTTTTTGTCTGGCATGATCTCTCCTGTGGAACATTATACTTTTTGTGGATTGTAGTACATTTTAAATTTTAAGGGGAAGCATAAAGAGTAAAAGTTATTCTGGGTTAAATTACTAGAAACGGAGTGTCTATTGTGTCTCTAATTTCATAACCAGAATCTATTGCTCAGCTGATTCCTTCCATTTTCGTGGTTGTCATGTATTTGCACGGGTAGTCCATAAACTTCAGCAATCCAGCATGGTAAATTCCTGGCCCTATGAAATTCAATTTGAAAGTCGACTTCATGCCGTACTACTTCGTTTACTACTACTTTGCCAAATGGAAGCTGAAAAATTCTGGCAAAGACATAGATTAAACTTTCTAAATAAAAAGAGTTCATCATCATGAATTAAAAAATTGAACAGGATGAAAAGACAAAACAGAACACAATTATAGCATCTGTTTTTCCATAAAAATACAATGTCCTGCTATAAAGACTACAGGACTGAAGCCCGAGAGATGCAAACTTCAGTGCAAAGCTAAATATACTGTCACTTGGGTTTGCAGAAAGTTTATAGTAAGAATACAGCGTAACTGTGTTTCTAAACTGCCAATTCAAGGCCACAAAGCTTAAATATGTTTTGAGTAATCAATATGAAAGCTGTGTAAAGTTCAGCTCTTTTTCCTGATCTTTGCCACATATCAGAAATTACTGTAGCAGACTTAAGACAATTATATGTAGCTTAAATACTAAAATTAAAGCAAAACCACAGCTAAATATGTGTAATAAGACAAAACACATTAATCTGCTAGTTGTTTTATAACAAGCCATATTATTTTAATGCTTCTTTAAGGGAAATTGCGTCATGGCCTTGAGCACATCAGCAGGTTCTAATTGCCATGAGAACCCTGTAACCCTCTTTCTCTTTATGCTTCTTGTGTGAACTCTTCCCTTCGCTGAGTGGTTCACTGCTTTTATTTAAGGCTAAATCACTTTCCCTTGCCGAAATGCAACCCTTGCTGCTCACTGGCATGTTAATTTGTGCCTTGGTACTCCAAATGTATGTAATGAGTCCCCCAAAAATGTATCTAAACTTTTAAACAAAAATAAATGTAAATTCTCTGCATTTCTTGTGTATACTTCACAGTCATACTAACTTAAATTGAACAAATTTTCTTAAGTATAACAAATAGCTTAATGAAGACTCATGAAAAAGGTCTGTGGTAGATAATTTTTCTCTGTTTCTCTGAAGAAAAGCAAAAGCTGCATTTAGAAAGGGAAGATCAGGTTTACTTCAGTAGAGTTTGCCTAAGTACAGTACAATTAGAAGACTGACAACTACTAATTTGATAGCAAATTTCAGTTGCCTTCTAGCATGCATGAATCTGCTGTTAAACTCACCAATTCTTTGGGATCTGAATTTCTATCAATAATAATTTCTGCATTACAGTAAAGGTAGATAAATTTCTAATTTTAAACTTCTTTTTTTACAATTAGGATCATATATGAAACTTTGTAACACAATGCTGGCACACATTTTATCTGTGTCCACAGTTAAAACCTTCTAAATGTATTCAATTTTATATAGTACACATATACCTAAACATTGCCAATCACCTCGTCTATTAAAACTAAATTCCAAAAAATATTTGGGGTTGAAGTTCTTTCTAGCTTATTGGCAGTGACTTGTTATGCTTCATTTGAACAATAAAAGTGCAAAATTACTTTATTTCAAAAAGTCAACTAAAAAAAGTCAACTAATATGTCAAAATATGTCCTGATTGACACATTCACAAGACACTTTGCTTTGCTTTGCTTTGCTTTGCTTTGCTTTGCTTTGCTTTGCTTTGCTTTGCTTTGGAATTCATCCTCTAAAGTATTTATTCTCTGATAGATATGGAAAACTGTTAGAATCTCACTGTTTAGCTGTGAGAATGCACACAGATGTCAGACATGCCATGGAGCTTCAATTCTGCACTAGAAAAAGGAGAGGAATGTATGTAGGAATCTGGGAATCATAAATTAGAATTATGGATTTGCCTGGTATTTGCTAAGTAATTTTTCTGTCTGTAGTTTATTTAAAATGTACACAATGAGCTTTGTGTCTACTTTTATGAAACAGATTCATAACAGACTGTGAGTGTTATTGCAAGCTGTACAAATGCAGGCAATGTCACTGTTTACAGTACCACACCTTCAACCATCCTACTTTTTTACAATTCTAGCATGAGGAGTAGGTATGGATTTTCACCAAATAAGTATGTTTGGAGCATGATACATACTCCATTTTATATCTTGGAAAGGTGTATATGTATGAATACAATGAGAGTTAAGGAACTGAATTTATGGTTATAGTACAGACAGTGATGCTGTCATCACTGGTTTGCACAGATTCTGACTGTTGTCAGAATGAATTTTTCAGTTACCTCCAAAAAAGTAGATAATACTGAAAACACTGGACACAGAATGAAGGAGGCATTGTAGAACTCTTACAGTAATATAATCTACCAACAAAGAGATCACTCAAGGCTGATATTTGAGGATTTATATCAGTGTCCTTCTGAAAGGAAAATTTCATAAGAAAAAATGTTCCATTCTCATCCAAAATATTTATATCCCATTTCCATGTCCTTGAGGCTCCTCCCAAAAGCATTTTTCCCTGGTATAAATTCGTCTTACAGAATAGGTCCACCGGCAATTATCATAGAGTAGCTGAGGTGGGAAGAGACCTCCAGAAATCACTTAGTCAGCTCTGTTCTCCAAGGCAGGCTGAACACAAGTTTTACTCAAAAAATTTTACACTATTTTTTGCTTGTTATGAACACCATCACTTTTTGGCTAATTCACAGCTGACTTGGAGATCCATCGGACCATCAGTAAATCTTAGGAGTTCTTCTTTTCATCTAATGCAAGAACTGAGGTTTGTGAGGTTCCACTTTGTAAACTCCAGTTTCAGCAACTGCGTTGGGTTTGCATGGCCTGGTTTTGGTAGCAGGGGGGATGTGTGTGTGTGTGTGTGTGTGTGTGTGTATGCGTATGTGTGGATTGCAGGGCTTGCTTCTGTGAGAAGCTGCTGGCAGCTTCTTCCATGCACAGCTGAGCCAATCCCTGGTGGCTTCAAAGACTGACTTGCACCTAGCCAAGGCTGGGCCAAGTAGGTGGTAATGCCTCTGTGATGAGAGATTTAAGAAGAAATGGAGACAAAAAAGTGTTGCACAGTTTTAATATTAGCCAGAGAACAGTGAAACATGTGAGAACAACTCTACAGACACAGAGATCGGTGAAGGAGGAGAGGGAGGAGGTGCGCCAAGTACCAGAGCTGAGATTCTTCTGCAGGCTGTGGTACAGACCCTTATGAGAGAGCTCTGCCCCTGCAGCCCATGGAGATCCATGGGGATCCACCTGCAGCCTATGGAGGAGCCCATGCTGCAGTGGATAGATACCTGGGAGGAGGCTGCAATCCTATGGGAAACCTATGGAGAGAGGGGCCCTGCTCCCAGGCTGGAGCAGCCTGCCCTTGGAGGATGCACCCGTGGGAGAGCGACTGTTTGGGAGGACTGTGGCCTGTGGGATGGGCTCACTCTGCAGAAGTTCATGGAGATCTGTCTGCATGGGAGGGGAGCCCACAGTGCAGCAGGGCAAGGACTCCTCTCCATGAGCAGTGGGAGAAGCCACGGGTCACGGACTGACCACAGCCCCATTCCCTGTCTCCCTGTGCCACTGCGGAAGAAGGCAGAGCTGGGAAGGAGCAAAGGTTGGGGGGAAGGCTTTTTTAAGGCAATTATTTTATTTCTCATTATCCTGCCCTAATTTTATTAGTAACAAAGTGTACTTCTCTTTGCCCCCCCATATTTTGTACCTTTTAGCTATCCTTTTTCCCTTTTCTTGTGTGTATTTCTTCTCTATACTTCTTCTTTTGGGTCTCATCTGTTATGTTTCTCTAGTTAGTTGGTGAGCAGCAGCAGTGGCACACAAGGTCAGTCCAGGTGTGAGGGACAAATTGGGCTCTATAAGGGGATTGCTGTGGGATCTCAGCACCTCAGGACTGATGTGCTGAGTCACCGAGACCACCCTTGGGGGGCTTGGAGGTCCTGGAATGTTGCCAGAAGTGTCTGGTGGCTGGACTTTGATCCTGCACGGGAGACAACACCTGTATGAGGACGGGAGGATTTCACTGGGATAAATGGTGAAGGGATAGGTTAATTAGAGAGTGAAACACAGGTTTTAGAATTTCGGTACAGGGGGGTCTAGAGAAGTAAGATGGAGGAATTGGGGCGTGTCCTGTCCTTCTTCTTCTTCTTCTTGGCCTCCATCTTGTGTGGTGGCGGTGGCACTTTGGGGTTGGTTCTCACTAAAAGTGCACTTGTCAATAAGGGTGAAAGGTATTGGGGAAAATAGGTAAATATCTTATGCGTAGTTTTGGGTATAAAGATAAGTGACCGCCCCGGGGGCTCTCAGTGTGCTCATGGCTGGCGTGCTGTGCAGACCTCTGTCGGGCCGAGAGAAAATTTTGTAGATAAGAAACTAATAAACACTGAAGACTGAGAAAAAACCTGAAGACTCTTTTCGTCCTTTGGAGCGCGGGCTGTCCAAGACCATCCCGAGCCTTTCCAGGCCATAAAACAGCCGAGAAAGAGACAGATTGCCAAGCTCACAGACACCCAACAGCATCCCAGGGCCCCATTAGGACTGGGAAGCCCCCAAAGACACTCAGGCATGGTGGTGGGTAAGGTAAAGTGAGATGGCCTGCTATTGAATCAGCAACTGTGGTGAAATCACTCTCCTAGGACTGACACATGTCCCATCCCAAAATTACTTCAGGTACTATACTGAGATATCCAACACAAGGTAAGACCATCTGCACTGAGTAAGACATATGATTAAAGTCACTCTTCACGTAAAATTGAAGAAGTAGTATAAAAGTAAGTCAAGAATGAGAAGTTAGGGAAGATTCCATTGTAAATTCAGTCGATAGGCCAAAGCTGTCGTCTCCCCCTTAGGCATGCCAATTGGATAAGGGCTGTACCCTAATGAATGCTGAATCATCATCTCAAGTTAGCTTTTATTAGGGATTAATGTTTGTTAGTATACTGCTTTGAATTACTACATTGCTTTGAATATATTTTTGTAGTCAGATGCTATCATCAGCAACCCTTGAACCTGTCATAATTATATAAATAAATAGAGTTATTCTGTAATTGGGTGATATGAGTCCTTCAAGGGCACTGGCAGTCACTTGCAGTGGGTAAAGGTAAGAAGACCCAGAACAGGGTGTCTCTGTTTGGTGTGTGACCCTAAACAAGTCAGTTGAACCGCCCTCCAATCTGGTGAATGGGTGAAGGGTCCCCATAATGAGACACTGATCAGGCACAAGGGTCTCAGTTTTCCTGGGGCATGGACAGACTAATCAAGCATTAAGGGTTTGAGAAAATCTCCCTTTTCATGTGACAAGTGTCAGATTGAAACTTGGTGGGACAAATCCTATGGCTGCAGTCTAACCACTGATGGCTATAGGCTCTCCAGAAGAGAGAGGTGAGGAAAGAGAGAGGCAGAGGGGTGGCCCTCTACATCAGGAGGCAGACTGAGTGTGAAGAGCTGTCTCTGAAGAGCAGCCACGAGCAGGGCAAATGCCTGTGGCTAAGGATCAGGGACCAAAGCAACAAAGGGAACCTTGTGGATGGTTTTAAGTGCAGACCCCTGATCAAAGGGACCCTACTGATGAAGCCTTCTTGCTCCAGCTACAGGAGGCATCATCCTCACAGGCTCTTGTCCTGCTGGGGCATTTCAACCATCCCAAAATCTGCTGGGAAAGCAGCGCAGCAAGCTGCAGGCAAGCCAGGAGACTCTTGGAAAACATGAGGGATACTTTCTGGAGCAGAGGAATAGACAGCAGCCCTTCCAGAGGGGATACAATCCTGGATCTGAAGGGCACCAATGGAAGTGAGCTGATGTGAACATCAGCGTTGGAAGGAGTCTGGGCTGCAGTGGCCACACATTGCTGGAGTTTGCAGTCCTGAGGGCTATGGGCCAGGTGAGGAACAAAGTTAGGCCCCTGAACTTTAGGAAAGCAGACTTCCAGCTCTTCAAGGAGATAGCCAGTGAGATCCACTGGGAGACTTCCCTCAGGGACAAGGGAGTGGAACTGAGCTGGCAGATCTTTAAGGAAGTCTTCCACCACGTGCAAGAGCTGGCAAACCCCAGCAGCAAGAAACTGGGCAAGGAAGGCAAGGGAACAGCAGGGCTGAGTAGGGAACTGCTGGTCAGAGTGAAAGGAAAGAAGCAAATGGACAAGCAGTTAGAGCTAGGATGGGTGGCCCAGGAAGAGCTTGAAGAGACCTGGAATTGATCGAGGCAAAGGACACAAAGAATAACAGGGAGGGCTTCTACAGGCATGCTAACCACAAAAGGAAGGGCAAAGAAGGTGATCTCCTCTGATAATAAGGGTGGAAACTGGTAACAGTGTGTAAGGAGAAGGCTGAGGTACTCAACATCATTTTGGTTCAGTCTCCAAGGCCAACATTTCTTCCCACATCTCCTGAGAGGATGGACAGTAGGACAGGAACTGAGGGAACAAAGTCCTCCCCACTGCAAGTAAAGATCAGATTCATGTCCACTTAAGAAACATGAGTGTACCCATGTCTGCTGGGCCTAATGAGATGCAAACCAGAGTCCTAAGGGAATGGCTGATGTATTTACCAAGCTGTTCTCCATGATATTTGAAAATGCCTTGGAAGTCAGGTAAAATCCTAGGTAATAGGAAAGACGAAAACATTGTACCCATCTTCAAAAAAGGTAAAAATGAGGACTCTGGGAAGTACCAGCTTGTCAGCCTCACCTCCGTGTCTGGGATGATCATGGAATAGACTCTCCCAGAATCTATGTTAAGGCACACATAGGACAGAGAGGTGATTTGGGACAGCCAGCACAGCTGCACCAAGGACAGATCCTGCCAGATCAAGCTAGTGACCTTCTGGGATGGGTGACTGCATCGGTGGGGCAAGGGAAGGGCAAAAGATGTCATATACCCAGACTTCTGTAAAGCCTTTGACACAGACTCCCACAATATCCTCTTTCTAGAATGGAAGGAGATGAATTTGTTGAGTGGATTGTTAGGTGGATGAGAAATTGGTTGGATGGTGGCATCCAAAGGGTTTTGGTCAATGTGACAAGTGGTGTGCCTCAGAGGTCCATATGGGGACCAGTGCTATTTAATATTTTCATTATGACATAGACAAACGGATTGAATGCATCCTCAGCAAATTTGCAGGTGACACCAAGCTGAGTGATGCAGTTGCTACACCTGAAACATGGGATGTCATCCAAAAGGCTCTGGAAAAGCTTGAGAAGTGGATCCTTAGGAATCTCACAAGGTTTAGCAAAGAATACTGGTTTTGGCTGGTGTAGAGTAAACCTGCACAGCAGCTGTTTTGGGCCTGTGTTTTGGATTTGTGCTGAGCACAGAGTTGATAATACAGAGATGTTTTTGTTACTGCTGAGCAGGGCTTGCACAGAGCCAAGGCCTTTTCTGCTTTTGGCATTGCTGCACTGGGGAGGAGACTGGGGGTGCTCAGGATGTCAGGAGGAGATGCAGCCAGGACAGGTGACCCAAACCGACCAAAGGGATAATCCAGAAAATGTGACATCGTGCTCAGTGTATAAAATGGGGGGAAGAAGAAAGGGTGGGGGGGTAGGGGGGTGGGGGTGTACTTTTGGAGCAATGGTGTTTTTCTTCCCAAGTCACTGTTACGTGTGATGGAGCTCTCCTGGAGCTGGCTGAACACCTGCCTGTCCATGAGAAGCACTGAACTAATCCCATGTTTTACTTTCTCTTATGCTTGGCTTCTGCTCTCCCTTTTAAACTGTTGTTATCTCAACCCCTGAGCTCTTCAGCTTTTACCCTTCTGATTCCAAACCCAGCCCTGCTAATGAGAGTGAGTGAGAGGCTATTGGGGTTTGGCTGCTATTTGGGATCAAACTATGACACAAGACCAAGTGCAAGGTGCTGCATCTGGATTGGGGCAACCCCCAGTACAAGCACAGGCTGGAGATGAGCAGATCAGAGTAGCCCTACTGAAAATGATTTGAGTGTGTTGGGAGATGAGAGGCTGGACCTGCCCCAGCCAGCCCAGAGAGCCACACGTGTCCTGGGCTGCATCCAGAGCAGGGTGGGCAGCAGGGCAGGGAGGGGATTCTGCCCCTCTGCTCTGCTCTGCTCTGCTGAGACCCCACCTGCAGGGCTGCATCAGCTCTGGGCTCCCAGCACAGCAAGGACATGGACCTGTGTTGGAGTGAGTCCAGAAGAGGCCACCAAGATGATCAGAGGGATGGAGCACCTCTCCTATGAGGAAGCTGAGACAACTGAGTTTGTTCAGCCAAGAAAGGATGCACCTTCAGGGAGAACTAATTGCAACCTTCTAGTACCTGAAGGGAGCCTACAGGAAACATGGAGAGATTATATTTTTTTTAAGAACATATAGTGACAGGACAAAGGGCAATAGCTTCAAATTGAAAACCAGTAGGTTTTGATTGGATATCAGGAAAAAATTCTTTTGTGTTTTTTCTCTCAAGTGTCAATCCTTTTTCTAGACTTCATTGCCCCATTATCTGTGTACTTCTTATATTTAGTCTCTGTAAACCTCATCCCTTTGTCAATAAAGCGGCAGGAAAGTTGGATTAACTAACAATTTTGTTTCTTCTATCAATTCCTGCTAATTGCTTCTATTACCTGCCTTTACACCAGGCTTGATGCAAACAACTTCACCAGAACACTGAAAATCTTGTGGCTTTCTCTTTGTAAATATTTTTTATGAGAAAGCAGTGAAAATGTCAGGATTGCTGTTATAGAGCCCAGAAAGGTCATCTTAATGTTTAGGAAAAGTCATGTCTATATTTGGCCCAAACTTCAATATATATAAAAGAAAAAAATATTAATTGCAGGAAATTAATTTTTCTGATAGTAATTTTTGCAGCTTGTGAAATTTAGGCAACACTTACAGCTAGGTCTATCTGATCTATATGTTACAATGCCTAGTGTATATTCTGATTTCTTTAATAAAATCATAGTTTATTCATTATTTTCACTGTTGCAGTGGAGAATGGAGTAGATCCTTACACAACAGACTTGAGTTCACTCTAGTGAAATGCTCTTACTGAGATCATTCAAATATTGGGAAGATAATTATTGCAAGAACTAGGTCAGAAACAATCAGGTAAAATGACACTAACTTTTAAATATTACTGTTAATCATATTGCAATCTTCCAAATGACCTCCTACTCTCCGTATACAATTTTCTGATTTGAAATGGACTGCGTGTTTTGATTTGAGTTTTCTGGAGATCAAGAGGCAATCTTTCACTTCTGATGACATTTCTTCTGACTCTCAATGTGTTTTCTCTTGCCCTCAAGCCTATATGTAATCCTGAAAACATTGTGCCTTGAGGTTAAATCAACAGAATTTATTTTTTCTTTTATATTGTTCATCTATGTGTTCATGTATGTTCTATTGTATCCTTTCACTCTGGATTAAGTGCTCTGTGAGTTCCAAGACACAGAAGCTCCCTTTGAATCATAGGATCACAAGATACTTTATGTTGGAAAGAGCTGCTGGAGGTCATTTTGTCAAACCACCTGGTCAAAGAAGCTTACCTTCAGCATAAGGTGAGGTTGCACAGAGCCAGGTTCTACTGAATCTAGAAAAATTTAGAAGATTAATACTTTGTATTCTGCTCCTATTCCTGTATCATCTGTGTTTTTCTTTTTCTTTACAGGCAGTGAAAATTCATAACCTGTTACTTCTGCCTATTGTTCTTCTGATGTGGATCTCTAAGAAAAGTTTGGTTCCATCTTCTCTGCAATCCCCCTGTAGGTAGGTGAAGAGTTTCCTTCTAGTCTCCAGTGTAAACAAAAGCTGCTGTCCCAGCTCTTCCTCCTCAGGTGCTCCATCCTCCTCACTTTCTCTTGCCTCTGCTCAGCCTTGCTCCAGTAGGTGTGGGAAAGTCCAAAACTGAGCACAGAACTACTGTGTCATGGATGGATTGATGTGCTGCACTTGTAACAGAGATGTAGCAATGTGGTTTTGGGTCTAAACCGGTGATTTACCAAAGTTTCATAGTAAATGTAAGAGTTATTAAATCAGAAGTGGTGGCAAGGAGCTCTTGAGTGCTTACTGCATAAAGGACAGGGTTAGGCAGAACTATCAGACTCAGAGGTTCAGAAAGGACCCTGTTGCTTTCTAAACCTCTTTCATGAGGGGACCTCACGTGCTGCTGCATCCAGACTTAGTCCCAGACTTAGTCCCAGACTTAGTCCATATCTGAATGGATATTAGATCAACAGAGAGGGGGAACAGAGATCACCCCACAGATGAGACTGAGTAAGGCTCTGTACGTTTTTAATTTTCTAAACAGTTCAAGTGAAGGTCCATTTTGATTAATAATTTGGGGAAAGGGTATGCTTCTATTTCCACAGGTGCTGGAATTAAATGGGTTCCTGCCAAAAACGTCAAACCATATCACACTTCAGAACCTGTTGTTGAGCCCAGAACCGAGAAGCAAGTACGCAGACGTGAACCGAATCAAAGGATCCCGGTCTCACCTAACGCCTCTCGTGCCTGACGTCCTTGTGCATCGGTGGAACCCATGAACTTTGATTTTGTGCCAATGTTATTTATGAGTATACTAATTGAATGCTGAATGTTTGTTTAACAAAGTTAATTTTTGACTGAAAACTTAGGAGGATGTGTGTGAGGATGGAACTCACGACTTGGGTGCAATCAATCCCTTATATCTTGGGCAGGATTTCAAAATTTAGGATCCTATTGATCGCTTACCAAGGATCTGTTACAACAAGGAATCTCTCAGCCTTAAGGAGCACCTTTGAGAGGTGTCCCTGCTCAAGGGGAGGTCCTGGCTGCAGCCTGCTGTCCCATGGGACAGATCCATGGGCCCTGGGCTGTGCTTTGTTTGTGGGGGAGGATGGCTGACTTGCACCAGCTGCACTTGGCAGGCGCTCAACTAGCCCTTGCCTTGTTGAACAAGAGTTATGGCCCTTGGCTGCTGAGCAAGAGTTATGGCCCTGAACTATTGTATCTGTCAGCAGGTGCACCACAAACATCACTGGTGGCCATTGCTCGAGCAGAAATGGGGGAAATGGGGACACACGATCACATGCAGACATAGCCTTGAAAATGCCAAATAGAGGGAAAAGTTTTTTTCCTTGACCTGTTAGTCTGCACCTTTCAGTCACTTTTGACTAGGCTAGATCCAGGAGATCTAGGCTCCATGTAATTTGGAAATTAATATCGAGGTTTGGAAAAAGAAATATATTTTTTGTTTTCAGCGGAATGAGAACTTCTTATAGCTTGATGATGTGATGAAATGTGGATAGCAGTTTACAAGATACCACAAGATGGTGCTAGAGATGGACGACTTCAAGGAGCTGCGCAGTAGCAGCCACAGAGTCTTGTTTCTGGGCACCAGTCAGGCCAGAGGCAATAAAGAGAGGGGCTGGTAGAGAATCTCCTTTTCTGCAGTCTCTTTGTATAAACAGGGAATATGGAGAGTCACACTTAAAGCACACAAACAGATTTCTTTGGGTAGAGAAATTATGGACAAGCAGAATCAAAACCAAAGTGACACTAAAATAATGTCTGTTTATATGCATCTTCAAAATTCATACCATGTACATGTAAAAGTAGCAACACTCAAGGGAGAGTATTCTTCTGTTTGAATCAGCAGGGAATTAGAAGACACACATGCATTGTATTTACTGGGATGGCACCCTGACCACATCATCCTATCTAAGAAAAAAGAACCCTTGACATCAGACTGTGAGTGCACGGTGAGCATTTAACAACAGGGAAGAGGCATAAACAAGTCCTTCTACCGAGATGTTGTGTTACTGAAGATCCTTAACTGAAACTGCATCATTTGGATTGCTTACAAGTTTTAGCAGTTTTGTAATTGCACCTATGTGAGATTGTAATAATTTGTTTAGACTGTAGAGACATTCAGTGTCTACTGAATGTTGAACAAGGATTATGGCCCTTGGCTGCTGAGCAAGGGTTATGGCCCTGAACCACAAACAACACTGGTGGCCATTGCTCGGGCAGAAATGGGGGAAGTGGGGATACACCATCACATGCTGACACAGCCTTGAAAAAATATCAAATAGAGGCAAGAAAAATGACAACTTCTAACCCAAATTTCTAGCTCCTTTGGCTCCCTGTAATGAAGGAAGTGTATGTAACACAGAGAAAGATCACTTGCTTTACAGTTATTGTAGTTTTTCTCACGGGTTTTATTGCAGGAAGTCAAAAATATGGTCAAAATACTACAAGTAATATATGAAGAATACTTGCATTACATTGGTCTAAGTGAACAAAATGCAGTACTTTATTTAAGGCACAGCTTTGGAAGGGCAGAAATACAAGAGCGACATATATATATTATTTTAATAATTATCACATCTGTTAAATGAAAGTTAAAGAATATAACTGTTGTTTTAAGCAGTAAAATACTAATTATATTTCATATTTGAATGTTAGACACATTGGATTTTATTGTAAAGTGTTTGAAACTATATTTTTCTGAAAGGCTAAAAATGAAAGCCATTCTGAAATGGCTTCTTCGATTTTCTGTTTTAAAATAAAATTTCTAAATTATTTCCACCTCACATATTAAAAACTTTTCTGCCACTCACAAGACACTTAGATTAGTGGGAACTGGAAAATGTCAGTTTGAAGGGATTTTATGATCAAAATAAAACTCCAGCAAAGATTAGGATAGAAAATTTTTAAACTTGCTTTACTATGTACATTAAGAATTATGAAGTTGTCTGATTTTACTGTGTTTTATGAGAAAAGAAGTCAAATGATATTACTATCCTATATATCAAATCCAAAATTGTGACTGCTGTATTCCATAAGGGCTTATTTTCCCTTGAATTGCTAAAATGATGGCACATGGTAAAAGTACAAAATTCTGCATATAACCATAATTTAAATTTTAACTATAAAACAGATTCAAATTTAACTGAGGTAAATGTTACTTTTGTGGTGATATCAGCAATGCTGATTTCATTAATATGCTTTGTGCAAGCTTTATGGTGACTTGTCGTCTTTTCATCAACTTCCCATCTAGCACATTCTGTAATTTAGTGAGGTGACTACACTACCAACAATAAATGTATGACTATGAAGTGTTAGTGTATCAGATAGTGAAACTAATGTACTTACTACGACTGAATCTATTTCTTGTGTAACATCTTAAGCAGTTTAAGTTAACTTGATTCTAGTGTAATAAATGCTGAAATTAATATCTAGAGTTTTGGAGTTTTTCTTCACACTACCTCTTGGCAGTTTATTGAACTCTTGGCAGGTCCAGAGCTTGTAAGTATTATTTAGAAAATATTTAAAAGCTCTCTTCAATGAGCATTATAACGAACATAAAGATTTTCGCTATTTGAAGAATACAACAAGCAAGCTGTGAAATCTTTTAAGGCCTCACAGACCTTTGAAGCTTAGTTTACAATAGAAAATTGCATTATTGCAATGTGCATTGGCGTGATTGACTGACTGATGTTAGGATTCTTATTTCAGGTGTGCATTGTTTATTATACCTGCACAGGATTATTCCTGCAAGTGTGTTATATTGTAGGCTGTTTTGCTGCAACTAAGCAGCAGTCCCTTGGTGTAGGTGCACCATGCCTATCATTTATACACACAGAGTCTCAAATTACTTGCATCACAGAAAATGGCCACTAAATCAGAGTGGAAGTCCATGTACAGCAATGAAGAACCAGATCTTTAACCCTTAGTGATCCTGATAACTTTCAGGTTGTTTTCTCATGTATTTCAAATATGTTATGGTTTGCAGGGCATGTTCTATAGACATTTAAGTGTCAACATCTTCCATTTGGCATTGACCGACCCTGTAGCTCTAAGGTAAGTACTCTTATGGCTCCTCCAGTATAGCCCACATGAACACTTAGTGTTTATTTTATTCATTAATTTTGAATATTATTGTTTTTCTGATGCTGTTCTGCACTCTGCTTTGCAATTGAACATGTGATTGTATTTCCCTCTGTGACTTAGAAGTGGAAGCCAATACATCAGAGCAATTTTCTGCTGCATTTGCAGGCATCTCTTATGGCCCATCAGTTCAATGTGCCTCCCTCCCTCTGCCTGCACATTGTGCATCTGATGGTCTGTGTACATTTTCTTAGAGAGCTGCCATGCTGGAGAGATGCTGAAATTGCATAGTGTACTACATGGAGCTTGGAGCTACAGGTGCAGAGACATCTTCTAGCTTCCAGCATCTTCCCTTGCTCTCAGAAAGAGTCAAGACACCTTTTCTGACTCTTTCTCCAAGTCAGTCAGTCAGGATATGTACATATGCATTTAACAAGTTCTGAAAGTTTTCTGAAAGTTTTCTTGTCACACTCAGGTGAGCTTATAAGAGACAGTTTATAGAAAGTAAAATGCTTATCACATGGAAAACTAATGGCATATTTTATGATCATTTTCATATATGTTCCTTATTGTTGCCATCTTTGAAATATCCCCTGTATATTTTCCCACACCAGAATATTTTGTTTCCTTAAAAACACAATTGGAAGGTAGGACACAGAGACTGATCAGTTAGTATGTTTTTCAAACTTGACCTTCCTCTTTTGCTATTGAATGTCCAGAAATAAAGGATGCTGGTGGCTTAGATTATGAAAATGTAAAAATTTAGCCCAAACAGAAATTAGCTGGTCTCAAACTTCCTCATCTTCTTAGGAGATGTATGGGCACTTAGGCCACCGAAAAGTAGACAAGTTACTTTTCCTCTAAATATGACACCCTGAAGTAAAAATTTTTTTCCTCATTGGGCTCTTTGTTTTCCAGCTTGCGAATATCAAGTGAGTCATCATTCACACACAGATAGTAACTTCTGTCTTCATAGCACTGGAACTGCACTGAAGTTCCTTGGTTATGCATGATGAAAAGGTTATTCTCTTCACTCAGCTATGAAAATACACAACATAAAAACCACATTGTATTTCTAATGCCATTCTATAATGTCAAACGTGACAAAAATTCATGTATGCTGTTAGTTTGTTATATTTTATGCTTGTTATACTTTTCTCCAGTGACTCATATTTACCAATTTTTAAATAAACCTTAGGCAACAACTAATAATTTTGGGATAGATTCTGTGATAACTATGAATAAAAGTAATACCCATGTCCCTCAAAAGACTGAGTAATACTAGACTAATAGATGCATTCCTTTGCTTCATAAAAACACCAGCACAGTTTACTCAGTGTATTTATGATAACTTAAGTTTTTCATTTGGTTATTTTCTCACCTTAAGCCTACCCTATCAATTGCCACTAGTAGTAAAATATCAATCCACAGTTTTGCTTGTCTCTTTTGAAGTAAAATTAGAATGTTACAGTAAAAACTACTCTTAAACAACTTACGCTCTATTACCTGTGGCTTTTCTGTATATCTCCAGTTTCCAATGCACTTTTTAAAAAGATCCATCTCTGGACCAATAGCTATTGTCTAAAGAGCTACTCTGTGTGTGTGTGTGTGTGTGTGTGTGTGTGAGGGTGGGTGGGTGTATGTGTTTGTGCTGACTGGGCATCTCAGGGTGGGGATGGAAAAATAGTTGCAAAAAAACATCACGCCAGCGAGAGGAAGAGTATGTGCTGAAATCTGCAGAAACTGCTAAGCTTGGGGCTCCAAAGGGCTGCTGAACCTGCCCGTGGTCTCCAGCACTCCTCCAGCACTACCACAGGTCATGTAATCCACATCACATCCAAGCGGCTGCTGTAGCTGGACGGAGATTACAGGGCAGTGTGTGTGAGCACAGCTGCTGGGACCAGCAGCCCTGGGTGTGACTGTGCACAGCTGCCTGGAACCTGCTGGGCTGGGGGTATGAGCCCCTGCTCCTGCCTCTGTGCACTGAGAGAAGGAGTAACTGTGAATAAATACTGTGTGAGTAGTTACCTGATGCTAATAGTGGGACATTAATTAGTAGAAGGTTGAGATTTGTGTTTCCTCCAACTCAGCTTCCTGCCAGACAGCAGGGAATTTAGAATATCCTTTGGGAAAGACTGAACATATCAAATTCAAATTATTTTAACTTTCAACACTCTTGCTCTGCCTATCTTCTATAGGTCCGCCCGTGTTCTGCCCAGTTCTATAACTCTGACTAGTCTGGTGTGTTATCATTGCTTAAGGGGACCTCTAAAAGGAAACAGAATCCTTGAGGAAAAGCAGGAGCGCATTTAAGGGTATCAGCTTGCTGGAAATTACAGTGTTGGCAATAACCACCTTTTGACAGAAGGAGCAATGTGTCCTTTTAGCCCGTACGACAACAGGAGATGGAAAGAAATTGTCTTGCAATTATTGAGGAGTACTTCAGAGAAACTTGGGGAATACACCTTCAAAGCTATGATGGGAAGCAGCTAGAACACTCTGTCCTGATCAATTAAATGTAACAACAGCGTCTGCAGCTTCAATCAAAAAACATTTAAGTTTTAAAAAATACTATTAAGGAAGTAGAAGAAAATTTGTCTTTGGGAAACGAATACCTACTAGGGACTCAGAATGTAAAAAATAAACATAAAAGGAATGAGAATGTTTGGTGAAAGAAATCCAGTAGAAGCAAGGAAAGAGATTCATATGTACAACGCAGAAATTCACGCTAGAGCAAGGGAGATTCCAAAGGGGTTTTGTAAAGCAAAATTTGCATGCTTACAAAGGCAAATTGAGATTCAGAGATTTAAAAATACCCACTGTACCTGCATGAAATGATGGAAAATTAGATGGAAAAGTGTAAGAGGAAAATTATTTAGAGAATGGCGCTATTTGGGTGGGAGAAGGAAGAAGAACTCAAAATAGAAGCATAATGAAGCACCATCAGGGCTGGGATGCGCAGCAGGTCATTGGAAAGAGCAAAATGTTTTGCAAGAAATTACGGCAGAGGTGATTTTCTATTATGACCTGTAAAGGAGGATGATGAGAAAACCTGGAGAATGTGGTGGACTACTGCCAGATAATGTTCCTCCCAAGGACAGTTTCTACAGTAGGACTCAAGACAATTTGCAAGTTCCAAGAAAAAAGCTGCTGATTTTTAGTTACAATCTGATATTTTGCTTTTCGTTGCATTAAATGAAGAACCAATTTACAGCTTAGGTTTCACATTTAATGACAAAAATTTCACCTTTATTCATGTCCCACAAGTGGTTCACAATGCACTTGAAATAGAACACATATGCTCATGTCAGAAAAATGCCACAAATATTGTCTTCACAGGCTAAAGAAAAACATGTCAGTGATGGGAACTACAGAAAAAGATGTGAGAGAGTAGTATACAAGTTTTAAAATTAATAGACTCAAAATTATATAAAGTCAGATCAAATATGGCACAATGAGCATTACTCCAAGCTAGGTTCAAATCCTGCACTGTAACCTAGGAAGAAACTAGAAGATAAGAAGGAATGGATTTGAAGGCCAGCTGAAACAGAGCATCTTGTCATGTTACGATGTGTTACACAGAGTGTGGGGCACACTGCAATCTACATTTTGCCTCAGATCAAAGAGAATCAAAGAGCATGTGATCAAAGAGACAAGAGTCATGCAATGATGATAAGCAAACTAGTAAAACTGAGCTGCCACCTCAATTGTATCACAGAAGTTATGGACATTGGAAGGCGTTACAGATTAGTTATGTGGTTTGTGGCTAAAACAGGATTGATGACACACCACTGGAAATTTTGGCTGTTGTGCAGTGCATGCACAACATCAAGAGCTTCTCTTTCTTTCCACTCAGCCTCAGTGCATAAGCTGGGATGGGCAAGAGGATGAGACAGAACACATCTAGAAGGACAGCTGTGTCAGAGTGGCCAGAGGGATACTCTATGTCATGTGATGTCATGGCCAGTCATAACGGATGTAAAGGATGGAAAATGTGGGGTTGGGAGGATGGGTGTTTGCTTCTGAGAAGACTACTACTCAGAGACTGGCTGAGCATTGGTCAGGGGAGGAGGTGAGTAAGTGCTTTTGCATCACTTGTGGTTTTTTCTGACCTTCATATGTTTTACTTTTGAGTTTTTTTCTTAATTCAAAAACTTCCTTACTTTTGCTCTTGCTATTCTCTAATAAACTGATAGTGTGGTGTTGGTTCTTGCAAATGTTAAATGTATGTTATAAGGTTAGAAGAAGTTCTGTTAAGATCTGGTGTCTCTTCATGTAAGTTTTCTAATATTGAAAGTTAAGTAGCTAAGCACCCAGCACTGCCCCTTGTTCTTTATTCAGTCCCTTGTTGTGGTTCAATAAACATTTTTAAATGTTAAGAAGTGAGGTGTCATTTCTTGCATGTTCTCTCCCCTGACAGGAGAGTGGGTCTGAATGAATATCTGGTGCAGGGGCTTGGATGCTGGCTGGAGCAACACACCTCAGTCTATTTTTTTACCACAGCTGGTCCTTCCTGACAAATTGGGCTGTGCTTCCAGCCGTGGGTCAGTCAGCTCCAGGTGTGTTGGACATCCCTCCACTGAAAGAAAATTTTGGCCTGTACACTGCTGCCAAGGTGATCAATAAAAATGCTTTGGCAATATCAGCTGTGGCATTCACTCTGCCACCTTTGATTCGATTCATACTGAAGGTGCAGGATCTCTGATACAGCAGCCCTGAATGACAGGAATGTTCAGCCCAGAACAGTCCACTTTCAACATCCATCAGACTCTGCGCTGGCCATATGTGACCACTGAAGAGTGAGTGAGGCTTGCAGATCACTCCCTGGCTTTTCAATAGATGAATCAACTTTTGGAGCAAAAAGCCCCAAAACTTCAGGCTGCATGCTGGGTGCCAAAAAGGACTGTGTCTCTGTCAGCTTGCTGCCAAGCACAGTAAACACGGCACTGTCAGTACTTACAAGGTAAAAACTTCAGGATCAAGGTATCTTAGGGGGCCTCACCAGATTTTACATGTTTGGAGTTTATTTTGGCCTACTGGAGTAAAGAATAAGTCTCTTAATAAAGTCTTTCATGACTGCACAGCCTCTGGTATAATCTCCTTCCTTCTTGTCTTCATTGAACTACTCAGTAAAATAGAGAGGCTTGTGGAATAAAAACTTTTGCAGCTCTTAACAGAACTTTCACAGCTGCAGTACTTCAGGTCCCAGTCCACCCAGGCTGGAATATTCCAGTCAAAACTTTGGCAAATGCTGTCCAGACACAATGATCTAATGATCTAAACCTTGCATTATCCAGCAGGGAACAATAACTTGGAAGAAAAACAGCCTGATCCAGCAATTGAAATTGCTGAATACTATCCTTTAGTATTCTTTTACGCATATGTGTTAATTAATGAATATCTGAAACAGAGGGAAAATTGGGTGCTACTAGTACTTCAGAAAAGATGAGAGGGTGATGAATACATCATCAAAGGTCTGAGTGTAGCAATGGGTCAAGAATACATTAAATATTATTATTGAACCAGAAGTTACACTAAAGTAAGATACTACAGATGTAGTAGTGTATGTGTACTGAAGATGTGTACTTCTGTGATAACCATTGTATGCTCACTAATTTCTGCACTTCTGGAAGAGTAAAAAAAGAGAAATAGTAAAAAATTCACACAATAATTAATGCAAATGATATAAATGGGAGCTGTCTTACCTACTGGGAGAATTATGAGCAATGGGTGGGGGAACTGCTTTTAAGTGGAGAATCTAAAGTGAAAAACTGTTCTGTAGCTCTGAGATCATTCTGTTGTGTAGTTAATTGCATTTTTTTCTATGATATTATTAATTATGATAAGCATGGTCTATTATAGAGTTAGAATAATCACAGTTATAAGCAAATGTCCTGAGTCAACTGTTGGGGTTGGCTTCTCCACTACTGCTCTGTCTGGGATGCTGCCACTGTGTGAACTGTGTGAGGCCATAGCTGTGCCTACAGTGCAGTTTTCCACTTGAACCAAAAGAGCATTGCAATAAAAATTGGTGTTGTCTTTCTGACTTAATCCCCAATCAGATGTTATTAAACTATTACTTGCTGTAATTTTAAATATTTTATTGTTATTACAATCTAATTAATATATTAAAATTAATTTAATAAAAGAGGATTCAATTAATATTGATTGTGAACCATGTCTCAATGTTTCAATTGCCTTGGTTACAGAAATGAAAGTTTACAACACTCTATACAACTCTTCCTGGTATAATGATAGGGTCCGCAGATTCTCACATTTCTGCTAATTCTACTGGCAGTCTTCAAACAAGAAGACTGCCAGTAGAAACAAGAAAAACAAGAAAATGCCTGTCTTTAAGATTAGCTATTCAAAGCTAGCAGATTAAATATCACATTGCAGCCCTGAATAGCTTTGTCATTATCCACGAGAAGTATTTCTCCATCTCAGTGCACTACGATCCTAAGGACAATGCAGGCATTATTCATTACACCAGGAATGTACTGATCAGTACATTCATTTTAGAATGTTTATGAGGAATCTCATGATTCAGAGTTGACTATGATTTGGCCTCTTTACCCAGCTGGATGTGGTTCAAGTGCAGGTTTCTGATTTCTCCTCATACAAATGAGTAACTGTTTTTCTCCTATTTCAGGGTATCAGTAAGAAACCACGACGAGCAGATCACTATCTGTCTTACTACGTAATGAATGGGTTCCCAGAAATCTTCTTTTAACTATGTTTAAAAACACTAAGTGATATATAGATCTCTACAGGTAATTGTTACAGCTCTTTCCAGATGTCTCCCAAAACTTGCTGCCCCAAGGACACTAAACCTCTGTGAACAGCTCCAGTTTAAAAATTGTATGAAATAAAAAAGTGTATTAAAAATAATTTGCAAAAGTTAATATGACTGTGATCGTTTATAACATACAAGGGAGAGACTAAAAGTTGCATTAAAAATTTCCTAAGCTTTGCTGCTTTCTCCTTCTGTGGGGAGCCAAAGAATATTAGTGGCAGAAGAGTAACTCAGCAGAACTTGAACTGAAGGACCCACTTAGATTTTCCAGGCTCAGAATGTAGCAGATTTGTTCATTAATTATCAGTAGTGTAGCTCATACCTGTTGGAAACCATTTCAGATAGATGTCAATTTACCGGAATTGGAAATTCAATGCTTACTGATTTAGGAGAAAAGTCAGCATTTTAGAAATTTTAGGCTGGGAATTTCAGGTTTTCAGGGTTTCACAGAACATCTTATGAAGTTCTGAAACTACTTGGGTCCAGATAGTTCTAATTTTGCCTGGTGAAATTGGAAAGATTGGCTTTTCAGTTGAATGATAAAGCCACAGGGCTACAATTCTAATTAAAAATATTATTAGTTACATTTCCTTAGTTTTGCATTTTCTCTAGATTATAACACCTACTATCCTAAAGTTTAGGTATCCCAAAGAGCAACTAATTTCCTTCATGTGCCTACTATGTTTTATCATTTCTATATAGAGAAGAGTCAACAAAACCAAGCTTTCGTCACAAAAACATGTGAAGAAACCACCCATTTAACTGTATTTCTGTCCATAATACATTACTCCCGATTTATAATCATCTGATTACATGAAATCCATCAGATGAATTTCTGATTCGTCTGAAAAAAACCCTGAAAATGACAGGGTTTTATTACTTCCCAGAAGTTTATGACTGATGGATTCATTAGTTCTTTAAACATCATAACTTTTGTAATCTGATCCTTCTACATACCTTCTGCTAATATACTCACCCAGATTTTCTGTATCTTGCCGAAGAATTTGTACCAGATAAAATCTACTTTTTGTCTCCCTTCATTTTGTATAAGCATAATAATACAGGAAACATATCTACCTCTCATGTTTTAATTCAAAGTCGGATATTTTGCCTGGAGATTGAAGGATGTAGTCATTATTGTATTTTTCCTTTTCTGAGAAAAAAAATCAGCTCAAAGAAAAGTAAGCAATTTGTCACCTAATGAGTAACAGGATGAATTCAGATGCCCTTTTTACACACCTGTATTTGCATATACAGTCTCACACACAGGTTTTTATTTGTTTGATCATGATTGTATACCTGTTTAAAGTCAGGATTTTCATGGCTGCAAGTTTTCGTATCACATCCCTTAAATGAAGGACAATCTGGCTCTGAACAGGATGCTTTTAAGACCTGTGTTTACAACAAACAGATTTATTAATTTTTAAATTTAATTTGGTAATTTTTTCATCATATTTTGCTTTTCAAACCCATCCAATGTGGCATTAGTTCTTAAAAAATGATATTTTTAAAAAGTTCATTAATTATTACATTCAAATAATCCCAGATTAATAAATTGACAAATTATTGAAAAAATTTCATTGATATATTCCTGTTTCATAATTTGCACAGCAAAATGAATTGGGTTGAATGCAAATACTCAAGACAGTCCTTCAAACTATGTAATGTTCAGGTCCTATTTAGAAGTGCAACCCTGATTGAACCATATTGTACCAGGATACCAAAATTTTTTTCCAGATAAGAAGCCTTGTCCTGTTCCATACCAGAATCCCTGTTGAGACTAAGGAAATTATTTGTATTGTGCTGGAAAAAGAAAGGTTTGTGATCTTTCCAAGGTTTTACACATTTGCTAGATGCTAAGTATGTCTTCATCTTCAGATAAGAACTGCTTTCTATTGTGTCAAGAAACATAATCTGGTATGACCTGGAATTTTAAAATAGTTCATTGGAAAATAAAATCCTGTGGCTGCAGCTCTCTGGCCACAGAGAGCAGCAGGCACAACTTTCCCAGGCATTGTCCTGGGGAAGGCTATGAGAAGATCAGAGAAAAGAATGATAAACATTCCTTATCTTCACTTGCTGCACTGTTGTTGTGCTCATGTGGAATGTGTTATGGAGATTTGTTTACCGAAGGGTGATTTCTTAACTGGACACTGGTGGTGGTGCTTGGAATCAATTCACCAATCTGGTCCAAGCTGTGTCAGACTGTCTGCAAGGGCAATGAGTTTCTTAGAAGTATGGTATGATATATGATATATGATATATGATATATGATATATGATATATGATATATGATATATGATATATGATATATGATATATGATATATGATATGATATGATATGATATGATATGATATGATATGATATGATATTATATTATATTATATTATATTATATTATATTATATTATATTATATTTAGTATATGATATAGCAATTGATCAGCCTTCTGAAATCATGGAGTCAATGTTAATTATCACCCCATGGGGGACCTGTGCTATGATAAATCCATTCAGGCTCAACACTCAGTTCTTCTCTTGATTTGGTAGAACACCCTTCAAAAAATTGATTTATGAGAAGGTAACCTCTGAACCAGAAAAATCCTTTAAAAATAGTTGATGTTTCAAGGACAGAAAGGAAAATCCCTTTCTGTGAGTAATAGGGCAAAATATGATTTATGTGTCTTACAATATATATTTCCCTAGAAAAATTCAGGAAATAGATTTTATGAATAGTCATTTGTGAGTTAAAAACAAATGAAAAAATCCATGACTTTTTGAGAAAGCATTTGGTGATTTCCACCATCATGCATGGCTGACATTAAGAGGGTTATTCTTTATCTCAATATCTCTGTATAAACAGAGCTTCTTGGACCTTTGCTCTGCTGTAGACGGTAAATTGCAACAAAATATTCTTTCTCAGACAGATTTTAGCACTGGCTTTAATCCCTCTCTGGGGAAGACTAGCCTTGCCTTCCCTTCCTATCAGAAGCAAACCTTCACAAGATTGGAGAAAATGGGAATGCTTAGACGCCAGATGGCAAATGTTTGAAACTGGATGTTCAGCTGTGTTTTCTCTTCATCACATTCCTTGTTCTGTGATGTGCATTCATTGGAAGAAAACAATTCCCATCTTAAACTCACCTCTTTCCAAGGCAAGACTTCTGCTTTTTACTCTCCTCTTATTTTCCTGCATGTTTTCTGGCTAAGAAGCTCCCTCTTCCTCCACAGAGACTGGAACTCATCATCCCTGACTATCTTCTAGTGGCAGTAATCAACTATCTAACCCAAAAACTTTTGCAATAATCTTCTCTCAGTATTTCATAAAAAAGAATAAGGGGACATACTCAGAAGTTATGAAATGTAGAAGGTGGTAAGAAAAATGAATTTGAAAAGTTCTGTGGGGGAAATTGTCTTACAGTAAGAGAGAGCATCCACATGTTATAAAGAAAATAAACAATTTCTTACCTTCAGAGAGAGATTTTTCTTACTCTTGCACAAAAAGACAAATTCATTAAGCTTTGATCTCTGTGTGAGGCTCACCAAAATTTTAGAATCTGCTTTACACAGAAGAGAATATTGTAATAATATGAGTATCACTTTATAAAATAAAGAAGAGCTGAATATGCTTTACAAAGAGAAAACATACTTTATAGGCATGGGAATAGGCATAAATATAATCACTCTTGATACCTTTCTCTTGTCTAAAGTATTTAAAGCCTGTGACTTTGTGAGACTTTAAATTTGCCATATATATAGTTAATTTCTCTACTTTTATGGTCAATGTATGAAATATCAGTTGTACATTACTACATGTCATATGAACTACAAAGGCAAATGTAGTGGTAGATAACTCATATGTGTAGTAAACACGTTTACTCTATACACCTGGCTATGTATATGTCAATATGCAAAATGTAGGATTTTTTCCCCTCTACTTTTTGCATGTTTCTAGATAATAATCCTTTTACTATTATAATTGTGGGTGCATTGGATAAATTCCATTTTTGAGCTAAAACTGTTTTTTCACCTGCAGGAAGTAAGATGATATCAATAATATGGGAATTCTTCAGCCTGCTAAAGTGACAATGTTCATTGTTACCTTCTGGTACTTCAAGACGTCAGCAAAAAGTAAATAAATTAAGGTACCCTTTGCCAACCCTTACAGCACACAAGAGCATTACCTAGCAAACCCAATATATATGTATTACATACATTGTAATTACATATTACAATGACTGCTCAGTGATGCTATACTTATCTGACTGGCTTGCAAACTTACTTCAAAAAACACCACTTGTGCTTTTAGAAGTATGACAAGTTCCATTTAAGGCAGAAAATATAAAAGAAAGTGGCAGTTGATCTATATGTTTAACTACAGCAGCTGAATACAAATTTTAAAATGTTAGATTATTATGCATTACCACTTACAGTTAAGGAGTTTGGAGTATTACCAAAGGCATTTTTTTGCTTTTGAAGGATACGGAGAATTAGCAGAATGTATTCATCTCACTTGACTAATTTTAGCTTCTCTTGGACCTGATTTTAGTTGTCTTAACTTTCCTTAAGTGTAATGCTTTTGTATTATTCTTCTGAAGGAATTTTTCCGAGACCACTTTAGCATGAAAATAACATTAAAAATCCTTGTTAAAAATTAAGAAAAACTCAAACTGACTATGCCTTATTCAGTTTAAATGAGTATTTAGATAAATATAGTAGGCTACTATAGCAGGTCTACAATTCTGTTATCTTGTATTACTTTTTGTGATATCACCTTAGATTGCCTCAGGGGCAATGGTCCAGTTTTAGTTGTAGCATTTAAGAGACATATCAACAGGCAAGAGAGATTTCTTATCGAAGTCAAGAGTTTTCTCTCTTGAAGGCAAGAGTGACAACAAAGGAGGTATGCAGGAGTCCATCCAGTTCACCAGGGACACCCATCAACATAACTTACGTCTCAACTATCCTTGTCTTGCTCCATCTAGAGTTTATTGTGACTTGCTTATACATTGTTTAGTCTGAGTAAGTCCAAAGGAGCCCAACTTTATCACTTATAAAAGATGTGGCAACTGGTCTATCAAGCAGCCAGAGAATGGCAAGGAAAGTAAGGAACCTTATTGTGATTGTATATCAATGATACTTCCACTCTGATGGATTTTGAATTAATTACCTTGTCTCTCTGGTCACTAAAACCTTACCAGAGTCCAAGGGGCAATTTTAAAATCCATGCAAAGAAAATGCCTTGAAATTAAATAAATAAAAAAACATCTTGCTTAGGGATATCCCTATTTGGTATTTGGGAGGATATCCCTATTTGGTATTTGGGAGGATATCAGTATTTTTATACTGTTCCTTAGAAATCTTCATTTGTCCCTTCTTCAAGGTACATCTGGTACTGGACCAGATTTGTTCTTATTGTTACAGGAACCCTTGATTATTGGAATTAGAGTGCATTTTTCTTCCACTGTAATAGCTGAACTAATATATCTTTGATTTTCTCAATAATTTCGTAAGTGTATAATATGAAAGTTCCCAAAGCCTCCTCCTTCTTCATATTAATTTCTCTTTGGTTTTCCTCTCCTGCTAAAACAGGTCTTCACTTTAAGTCTCATATGCCAGCAGCAGAACACACACACTTTTCTATAGAAAAAATTGTATGTTCCAGTTTGTATACAATATATTCCCTTACATACATTTGCTTTCAGTCCAAGTCACTACTCCTAATTTACAAATTTTTTAACTTTGAAGATTTCTACTTATGGAACACAGAAAGGCTCTTTTATTTTTAGACCTGTCCAGTAACCTGAGCTAAGTGAAAAATCTGATACAGTATGTTAGTTCTAATGGCAAGTCTATGTGTAAAACACTACTACCTTCTTTTCCTATGCTCTAATATATTTTCTAAACCAGACCCTAACAGAGATGATACCTTTTTTTCCCCACAAGATGTTTTTCATTACCTGGTGCTTCATTCCTTGTGAACACGCTTAACCACGCAATATCTAAAATAGAAGGTATTTAACAAATACGTGGAATTAGAGATCTAAGCATTCCTCAGATTTAAAAAAAATAGAAACCGCTTCAAGAATTGTTTTGAAACATAATCTGAGAAGAAATGTCTAATTGCAACAGACATCAGATTTCTTTTCTTGAGGGTCTCTGAATTCACTTAACCCTGTAAGGTTGTACAGTTAGACTTGTGAACAGGTACACTGAAGTCTGAACACTGAGCTTAAAAAGTGTATTGATTGCTTAATTATATTTTGCAACAGAGAATGCACCTAAGAAACAAGAAGATGGTGACCAGCTGTAAAGCCTAGCATGCTATTAAAGAGGAGCCTGAAGTCCCTTGGCAGTGAAAGTGAGTACCTTAATATTAAATGTATGGGACTGGAAGGCAACAAGAAAAAATAGCAGCTTGTTCCTGGCTTTTCTAACATCAGCCTGAATCACACAGCCAGTCAGCTGAGGAAAACATCATCCACTTCTGGTAAAAATGTCACAAACATCCTTGATACAACTTGTTCCTAATATTACGTTGTTGCAACTGCGTCATGAATATATGTCTTTGGTGCTTCTGTGCGCAATTATATTACACAACATTTCCTTTTTTGTTGGTGGTGGTGTTTTTGGGCTTTTTTTGTTTGGTTTGATTTTGGTGTCATTTTTGTGTTGCAGGAATATCAGTGTCTTCTACATCAGGCTTGTCAGACCATGTATTTGTTCACAAACTGCTTCCATTGTATACCTATACAGGTTTTGGTTCTGTTCATAAATTAACAATAATAATTGTCTGAGTGACTCCAAAATTTGATGGAGTTATCAAGAAAAAGATACTGAAAAATATATAAAACACACTTAAGTACCCTATCAGTGTAGCTGTCATTATTCTCAATTTAATAGAATGAAAGTTTTAGTAATTCAATTAAAGATTAATTAATCAATTAATCCAACTAAAAGATTTCAACTTTTCCCTCTATTTATGGTTAAAAATGTGTTTTATTGAGTTTTTTTCCTGCTTTCATATCTCTGGAAATGGTACCATTCTAGAATAATTGCATAATTCTAGAATAATTGCATTTGATATAATTTAATTTTTCTCTATCCTCTAACAAGTCTTTGCATGATGATAGCTATGATAACATCTCTGGTGTCAAATACTGAAGCCTCTTTTGAGACAAAAGAGTTCAATTAAAAACAAAATAACCCCACAAATTCCAAAATGTGCCCTATTCTCCATTTTGCATTTGTTTTTGAGCATTACCTTTCCTTTGTCTCTCTCCTGAGCTAAATGTCTAGACTTCCCACTTAATCAAATGAGTGTAAACAATATAATCTTATTATTTAAATATATAATAAACCTACTGCAAATCAGGATAAAAGTATTCTTGTATCATTATCAGTGTTCATACAGATCCAATATATTGTTATGTCTACAGAGAACAGGATCACTTAGAATCATTTAGATTGGAAAAGACCCTTATGATCATTGAATACAACCATAATCTGACATTGACAAGTACACTATCTTCCTAATCACCACATCCAAACACCTAAATCCCTACTGAGTGGAGACACAAGAACTTCCCTGAGCAGCCTGTTCCAAAGCTTGGCAGCACTAGCAACAGAGATATTTTTCCTAATATTTGATCTAAATTTCCCCTGGCACAACCTGAGGCCATTTCCCCTCATCCGGCCTCTTGTTACCTGGGAGAAGGTAACAAGACCCCCACCTGGATACACCTTCCTGTTTGGCAGCCGTAGAGATAAGGTCCCTCTGAGCCTGTTTTCCTCCAGGCTAAACACCCCCAGCTTCCTCCACTGCTCCTCACAGGACTTGTGCTCCAAACCCTTCCCCAGCTCCACTGCCCATCTCTGGACATGCTCCAGCGCCTCAATGTCTTTGTTGGAGAGAGGGGCCCAGGGACATGTGACACGTAATAGTACATTTGAAAATTTCCTGAGTACTATACATGCAATTGGTGAGTTTTGGTATGTAAGGAACATTACCTTCATGGGATTGTGAATCCTTGGTAGATATTTCATGATGACCATCTTCATCTATATCAAAATGCACTATTTTTGAATTGTCAGTTAGTATATAGCATTTCGATGTTTTTCGCAGCCTAAACCCTAATAAAAAATGAGTTATAATTCATTTTACTATCAGCAAAGAAATTACATCATTCCATTAGAAAAAGATCAAGGGCATTTTTAACAATCCTTACTTGATAATCTATGTATATTTGAACTATGAGCAGTATAGCCAACATACTAGAAATTATCTAGTATGGGCTTAAGCAGCTGTTTTGAGGACTTGGTATTGGTGTGAAGAAGGACAATAAATATTTCTTTGCTGAGAAGGTTATGTCAGTGACCAGGAAACTTGCCTGTTTCACAGTTTTGCATTTTGAATATTGGATCTGGGTATAAATAGGACTTTCAGGTAAGAGTGCTAGCTAAAAAGCAGCATTTAGTTTGGGGATCAGATATCTTGTCCTAAAAAAAAAATAAATAAAAAACAAACAAAAAACAAACCAACAAACCCAAGTCTTTCTAACTAAAAGCTGCCAGGAGGGAAATTGCTCTCTTTCATTCCTAAATGCAACTGTGTTGTTCTGGATGTCAGAAGGATGTATGTCTGGACACCTTGATATGAGACACCTCCAGAATAACACTGTAAGTCACAATTTTGATTATGTTCAGCTGAACATTGTTTTACTGGAAGAGATTTGATACTTTCAAATGCAGTTACGACATTTCTGAAATGACAAAGACCTCCAGGGTATGCTGCAAGATAAAAAATCCTGCCTTTGCCAGAATAATTAGCCAAACAAAACAACAGGATACACAGAATGCATCATCAGTAGCATAATGTTTTAGGAATGCTTGACTTCACAAAAAACTTTTTTACTTATTTTATAATAAGATACCTGCTCTGAAACATCTGTATTTAGGCAAATATTTTGAAAAAATTTCATTTTTTTCAAGAAGCTTTCTTTCCACCCTGTTTAGGCTGAGCAGAAACTCTGCAGAAAGAGAAGGATGATGCACATTCTGACAGCTTGAACCACACACTCCAGAAGTGGCAGGTTCTGTGTTGGACCTTTGATTATATGTATAGCTGATTTGTGGTTGGACAAAGATTTTCTCTTCAAAGGCAGCTGGCAATCAGGCTTCCAGAAAAAAACATGGGTTGTTCTAAAAAGTAACGGAACAACTACAATAATCAATACAGTAAATCTTTTTAAAAAATTATGTTAAAGTAGCTATAGTTCAAGAATTCTACTTATAAGTAGAACTAGAGCACCCAAAGAACTAGTACAGTGCCCAAACTAGAATGGTTGGCAGGTCTGCTTATCATTCACCTTCTCCAGGGAGGTACATTTGTACATTAGGAATTACTGGTATGAACATGGTGGGATGAAAAATGTAATGTCAGTATTTTAAGAAGTATTTCTGTTCTGGTTATTTTAAAGGTAGCTTTGGGGTTCTATTTTTCACCAAATATTTTTCTTTTTGACAGAATTATAGAAAAGCTGCTCCACATGCTTAATTTTGTTGGAATTTGCCTTGGATTGGAATATTCTTTTCAAGACTATAAACATATTTGTCACTCAGGGAAGAGTTACCTGAGTTTACAGGAGCTGTTCTCATACTTGCATGCAGACATGTCGTCCTTACAGACCCCCTTCTACGGAGAGGCGCTTGATACGGCATTATGCGGCCTGAGCGGAGCAGCATTGCCAAGGCGTTGAAGAAATACTGATGATGATGATGATGATCTCACTTGACTTCCTTTTTTGAGTCCTAAAGTAGGAGTTAGAATTTGTCACAAGACTTTGTGTTTCCATTGAGAAACAAGTTTTCAAATATAATTTTGATAAATGACAGTTAATAGAAGTAGATAGACTCTAAAAATGTTTGACTGCTTGCATGATCCAAGCCTTTGTCCTGCAAAGCAAAAAAACTGCGTTTCCAGTGATGGTAAATCAGTTAACTACCTAACTTTCACTAAGATGCACATCAACATGGATAACACAGTTGTGTTGAATGAATATGTTTTGAAAGACTTCCCCTAGGATAATATATAAGCAGTGTTTGTGACTTCAGTTTTTGTTTGTCAATCATAGGAAGCTAGCTACATTTTGCTAACTGAATTGAAAAATCACATTCATTTTGTGGATACAGCATAAGATAATTGTCAAAGTATTAATAAGTGATTGAAAATTATGCTGACTGATGATCTGACTCTCAGAGGTGTACATAGGTATGTTGCAATATCTTAAACCAAGGTTCAGGAAATCTTGCCTCAGAAATGAGGACTTGAATTTGGAAACTTGAGGAATATGTTATAATTATTAAGGAATATCAGATTAGATACCTGAAGGAGAGCTTGATGTCTAAGAATGTGAACTGCTTTGATGGTGCAACCACCCAGGCAGCTACTAAGGTAATCCCAAAGTTGCAATTTAAATCACTGCATTTCAGGAAAGCTAAGGATCTTACTTTGGTTTAAAGAAAGGAAAGCTGAAATTCTGAAGTCTACATGCTCTCCTGAAGTCACCTGTTTATGGCAAGTGTTTATGGCAAGTGCAGACCAAAGAAAACAACAAGCTTCAATTCTGTCTGGTATCCTGGAGAATGAAACAGGGTAAGATGGGTACAATTTTAGCCCCATGCAGCCTTGCACAGAATAATTAAATATCTGTCAGACCAGAAAGATTAAGGCTCTGACACAAGTGTAATGGTTTGTAAATTCACCCAAGGAAGAGTATGGCAGTCCTGTTTTCTGGTTTGGCTCACTTCCCTGATGCAAAACTTCATATTAAATTTTTTACATGAAATGAAAAACTTCTGTCCTGGCAGTTCTCTTGTTACCAGACTAAAAGGGATAACTACGGCTCTTATTCAGTCTCTTCAACTCTAGTTATAACAACATTCAGTTAGATCACTGAAAAGTGAAATATTTGTTATATGGGATTGCTCTTCCTTGTGAATAGGGCTCATATAATTAATGATAACTTCCAGTCAGAGGTAGAACGAAAAAGCTGGGTCTCCCACATCTTGCTGAAACTGCTTTATCACTGAGCATTCTTAACAAAAAACCCCCATTTTATGTGGGGTTTTTTCACCAGGAAATTGGTCTCTGGAAACTTCCACCTGTATCGGGCTCTATGGTGTGTGTGGACAGTAATGCCACCTTGTGGCTCTTGAGAGATGTAAGTCTCTAGGCGCTCATTAACATTAAAGACTCAAGACTTTGCTGGGTCTGCGAGGCTCAAAACCACACAATAACCTACTCAAGTTTCTTACTAAAAACAAGTGTAATTCTAGTTTGGCTGCTCTTAATCAGAAGTTCTGAAGATCCCAATTCCTGGTTTTGTTCTATCTTCAGTCTTGCCCCTGCATTGCTTACACTCGCAACAGTAAGACAAAAAGGAGAATGTCCTCAAGTCAGGACTGAAGAATTCCAGAAGATGGCAGGCCAGTTCAAAGACATTCTCAGAAACATGTTTAGGAAGTGGATAAATTCTGAAGAAACTTTCTATGATGAACTATGGACAGGTAACCTTGATGTTATGAAGGACTGTACTAAATTTTAATTAGTTTGGTTTGTTTAAACAAGTAGAAAATGGAAAAGTCTGTGGTAAAACTTCACCTCTGTTGGCTCTCCAGAAGCCAGTTAGTTGTTCTCCAGAACAATTAAAACTCCCTAAAATAAATAAAACAAGCTTTCACACCTTGAAGAGCCATATATTCCTTAAGACTGAGTGACATATAAATGCTCCCATTTCAAGAAACCTTTCCTGTCATTACATATTCTTATACACACATCACCTATGCCCACATTTTTCACTCTTTGTCACAGTCTTTTATGCCATGTATATCTTCCTATGTTGATTTCTTTATCCTAATGTCTTTCATACCTATTTCTTCGGTTATTTTCTCTCTTCTGTAAGGTATATATTGAAGTGGACTAAGAAGACTTGGATATTGTTCTTGGCTGCAGATGTGTCAACCACTGTTTTCATAACTTGGTTCTGATAAGTTTCATTTTGCATCCAAACTATGTATAAAGGAATTAAAGTTCTTTAAACTGCTGAAACTAGCAGCAGTCTAATTACTTTTAAGAAATTAATGAGTATGTTTGTGGCCAAAGAAAACAAGATCATACTAAAAGCAGAAGAAATTTGTTTTTTACCACTACATGGATTATATTAATTCATTGATATGAAGACAGCAAAGAAAACCTCTTATATAGCCTCTCTTGCTCCCGTTGTGATCTTGCTTGCTTTCTCTTTCATTTAATCCCAAGACACATGTGATCATAAAATTAAATTAAATCAAATTCAGTACATAAAAACAACATTTAAAACTGTGGAATTCATCCATATGGTGGTATGTTCCAAATATTATCTCATACCATGTTGACAAATTCCTAACATATGTCTAAGATCCTTACAGTGTCAGAACTGTTTTAGTTGAGTGTATTGGGTTGTGGCTGTCAGGCCTGCTAGCAGAGGTAGTAATTCCTCCAGGTTTATCCAATTTAAAAGTGGATTAAAAAGAATTTTTGGCATCCTCTAGCTAATAAAAGATGAGGTTATAGTCTCCTTCAAATCAGGCTTTACAAAATCTATGATCTAAACAAGACAGGAGTACACAAAAATGAACATAAACTAGATGAAGAAAGAGATTTCTTAAGAAAACTTTAAGGTCAACTGAAACAATCACTCATAAAATTTCAACAAAGAGTCTGATAACATAATCTTAAATTATTTAATCCTGCTGTAATCTGCCATTCTTGCTTACCTTATTTTGTCTCTGCTGGGACACTTCTACTGAACAGAATGCTAGAAGCAGCTCTGTTACAGCCAATTTATTGTCTGAACAGAGGGCAGGAAGCCAAACCTCTGAATAAAACAAAAGTCTGACGTGGATTTAATCTTCTAGATCTCTACACACTCTCATTTATATCAACATTCCAATGGTTCTAACTATTCCTGGAATTACAAAAGGGTTGGAAATTGTAGGAGCAAACTTTTAAATGCCTGTTTCTGTATGATGCCACAGAACTGCCTAGAACTGCACGCAAATTTTTAGCCACTAGTTTTGTGTATTCTATTCCTATATTTTATGTCACTAATGTTGTTCTTGTTATCTGTCATTCTTCCAGGGCTGAGTCACGTGCAGATACTAGGGTTATAGTAATACAGACATATTAAAAGTAGGAGTTGTAGCCTCTGTTTCAGGGAGCTCAAAACAAACTTACTGCTTAAACATTTTCCCAGCTATCAAATGGGCTTTGCCTGCACAGCATCAATTCCCATACTTGGCATCAATTCCCATGTTTGTGACATGAGTGAGCTGCTAAAAATTAGATGTGATTCATCTCTTTGCCCATGAGGCCCTGGTAATATGTAGGTTTTCGTTATCAAATTTAGTAGATTCAATTGGCCTTACCTATCTGTTTGCATCCCTTCACTTCCTATTCATATTATCTAACCCTTTTGTAATTAGCGAGCCTCGCATTTTTACAGGAGTGAGTAACATTTTTATTTATCTCACTGAAATGAGAAAAAATCCCATAAAATCAATTACATTTACTTTTTTTTGGCCAAAGCTTTCTTAAAATCAAGAAGCTACTGCTTTTATCTAGAGTTTGTTTACTATATAAAGAAGGTTACATAATTTATCTGTGTTTGATTTAGGAGAAGTCTTTTTCATTTTCCAAGCCCTCACCAGACACTGGTAATGTATTGGGTCAACAGAAAAACTGTATTGAAACACATACTTAGTGACAAAGCAATTTGATACTTTGAAATCTCAAGTCTTTGTCTATTACCCAAACAGTCTGCAAAACGTGGGGAAGTTTCTAAATGGCATGGTGTAAGAGTGTCCTTCCAGTACACAATCATCCTAATTTTGTGTGGGATAGAGTTAATTTTCATGCTGGTATATGGGATAATGTTGTGATTTAGATTTAGGATGAGAATAATGTTGATAGCAGACTGATGAGTGGAGTGTTAAGCATTAAGACAAGGACTTTTTCTGTTTCTCACATCACACTACCAGTGAAGAGTCTGCGAGACACGAGTAGCTGGGAGGAGACAGAGGTGATATAGCTGACCGTGACTGACTGGAAGGATATTCCATACTATATGGTGTAAAGCTTAGTAATATTAGCTGCACATAAAGCTGGCTGGGGGCTTGGGAGCTGGCTCTGTATCTGCTAGCAGGTGGCTACCAGCCACATTGTGCATTACTTGTTTTGTATACTCTAATTTTAATGATAGTTATTTTTGTTTCCCCTCCTGTTTCTGGCCTATTAAGCTGTCTTTATCTCAACGGTGAATTTAATGTTTTTTCCCCCAATTCTCTTACTTATCCTGGGGTGGTGACAGGGAAGTGAGCAAGTGTTTTGTATGGTGTTAGCTGCCTGCTGGGTTAAACCACAAGAGTCCATTTTGGCACCCAGCCCATGGGTGTGAAGGGTTAAGATAACCACTGCTTTGACGTGTTAAAACAAATTTGTTATAAGCAATTAGTTGCATTGGTTTAATAGTTACTGGCCACAATGTTGACTTATTTGATCTCAATGTTGTTGTGTGTTCTCAGAGTTGCTTTGGGTAACACCTTACTTGCTATGTTCCCTGCTGTGGAAAGGGCTAGCAGCGGGCCTGTTGGCTAAAGGAGCGAGAAGTAAGAGGAAGAAGCTGAACCAAGGAGATGGGGAGAGGAAAGATGGGAGCCTTCTGCGACTGGAGGGGAAACAACTGGAAAGTGTATCAGCCATTTTCACTAATCAAGTGTTGCCAACTGTTGCCAACGGTTGCTAACGGTTGCAAATGTTGCTAACGGTTGACAAGTGAGACTAAGACTGAGTGTGCTTATGGTCTCTGCTTTAATGTCGTGACCGCCTCGACTGCGACATTTTGGTGACCGCCGCCGTGATAAGAAAATAGTCGGTGGGGGCCCATACAGGGTCCTAGCAATTGGCATACGTGACCCACTGGGACGTAGTGGGGGAGGCGGCGTTGGTGCAGCTGAGAGTGGCAGGTGGAAGCCACAGGGAGGTCCAGACCTGATTCTCTCAAATCAAGACACCTGGAAGTAGGTGAGCCACGAACTAGTAATAATGGGACAAAATTTATCTAAAGAGGAAGAAAGTGTTCTGTCTACATGGAAAGTTTTGTTAAGAAATAAGGGAATTAATACATCAGACTATGCACTTCATAATATAATGCTGTGGGCTAAATCACAGAACTTTGGCACTGATCCCGACACAGCATTTAGTGTTAAGGCATGGAAAAAGGTCGGGGACAGACTTGGGCAAGTCATTCGAGCAGGAGATAAAACAGTTGTTGATCTAGCAGTTACTTGGAACTCGCTCTTTGAGGCTTTAAAGGAATGGAGAATAGAGAGAGAAACGGAGCAAGATGTGGACGAAGAGTCGGGCCTGATAAGAGTACCTGACAGGAGGGCCTCTGAGGTAGAAGGGGGCTCTGATGGGAAGGCTGCCAAAGCTTCCGGGAAGGCTACCAGAGCTTCTGGGCTGGTTGCCAAGGCTTCTGGGAAAGCTGCCAAAACTTCTGGACGACCTGCCCTAGCCTCTTCTTATCAGGCCCCTAAGCCTCCTTATCTCACACCTGCGCAGCAGCTCGCAATGGTGCCTGTATATACTACACCGCTACGCCAGTTAGCTGAAATGTCTTTAGCAGAGAGAAAGGTCCAGCCGTCTGCCCCCCCCGCTTCCCTCTGAGCGGCTTGAACAATCTGCAAGGCTGTATCCTCCTTTACCTGACAGTGACAGCAACAGCAAATCAAGTGATGAAGAACACGCAGCCAAACATCGAAAGAAGGTATGGAATCCCCCGGACAGCCGAGAGCTGTGGCAGCCGGAGAGCTGGGACAGTAGAAGATAGGACAGCCGAGAGCTGTGCAGCCAGAGAGCTGGGACTGTATAGGGATATGTATATGTTCTATGTATGTATCGAAGACAGCCGAGAGCTGTGGCAGCTTGAGAGCTGGGACTGTATATGTATTGTAATTGTATAATTGTTAAAAGACATGCTGTGGGTGTTGATGCCCTACTGGGCACTGGGCCTTTTGTTAATCCAGATTTAGAGGCAAGGTGGGATCCTTCGATTTTGGCACAAGCGCAGCAAATTGGCATGGGTGCTTTAACTAAAACAATGGAAATGGCAGCTCCAAAACAGAAATATATCACTATACAACAAGGGATGAGAGAACCATTTTTGCAGTTTGCAGAAAAACTTGCTGCCACTATTGAGAAACAAGTAGATGATGAAACTTTGCGAGACAAATTGTGCATACAGTTGGCTAAAGAAAATGCAAACCCAGATTGCAGAAAGATTATTGACACTTTGCCTGGGGAACCCACCTTGTCTGAAATGGTTACTGCTTGCTTGAAAGTTGGTTCAGTTGAGCATAAAATGGCAGCTCTTGCTGCAGTGCTAAGACCTTCAGCAAAGTGTTATAATTGTGGACAACAGGGGCATGTAAAGTCACAGTGTACTGTCCGGAAAACAACATTTAGGCCAAGTGCAAGCAGCGATGTATGCAATCGTTGTGCTAAATCTGGGCATTATACTAAGCAATGCAGAAGTACTTAAAGATGGATGAAGAACAGGAACGATTGTATTAAGAATGGGAATTTTGTTGATGGTTGTGATTGTGATTTTATGTTTCCCCTCTCTGCTTGGATTTTTGCAAAGGTCCCTGCAAAATCCATAGCAGCTGTATTTACAGTTCAAAAACAAAAAAGGGGGAATTGTGGAAAGGGCTAGCAGCGGGCCTGTTGGCTAAAGGAGCAAGAAGTAAGAGGAAGAAGCTGAACCAAGGAGATGGGGAGAGGAAAGATGGGAGCCTTCTGCGACTGGAGGGGAAACAACTGGAAAGTGTATCAGCCATTTTCACTAATCAAGTGTTGCCAACTGTTGCCAACGGTTGCTAACGGTTGCAAATGTTGCTAACGGTTGACAAGTGAGACTGAGACTGAGTGTGCTTATGGTCTCTGCTTTAATGTCGTGACCGCCTCGACTGCCACACCCTGCTGTGTCATTTCTCAGCTCTGGGTTAGGGTTGATGTTGTTGAGCTTTGTAACATGGGGTTTTGATATGATAAGATGCCTCTTGGCAGGACTGAGGCAGTGTGTACACCCAGCATCGCTGCTGCATCTGCATTCCTGTCAGGAATGACACATAACTACACCTCCAGGGGTCCATCCATGGGAATGACACCCTCTGCCATCCTTCCTTTCTCCTCCAGGTGACTTACAACACCTCTTGGAAAGTATCCCCAGGGTGACCAAACCAGCACCTTTGCATTGCTATGACACATGAATATGTCTCAGCTCTTGTGTAAGTTTACACAACAAAGTAAGAACATCACCCACAGATCTGCCCTAAGGCTGGATAGTTATGAGTGGCAAGGGGTGTGGGATAGGATGGGCAAGTGCCTAGGGCAGTGGGCATATCCCAGTGTTTTAAGACTTCACCTCTAAAAACCTGAGGAATGCGGAAAAATGTATTAAAATATTTGGGCAAGATGAGCTGTCACCCAATAATTCCAGAGAGACACAAATCACTGCAATGTGCTGGGGCCTGGTCCAGGCTGACTGAGATCTGTTCAGCAGAGCTCAGTGCCTGCTGCAGGAGGGAAGGTCTCTGGAACTAAGAGCAAAGTGACAGAGTCCAAGGCTGAACCAGAAAACCAACCCGTGCCAGTATTATCTGAGATTGTGTGCAAGGAGAAATACTGGAAGAAGAAGTGTGTGGAAGCAGGTGACAGCTGGTCTGTGAGCTAGGAAGAGTGAGTTAGAAGAAGCTGGTAAGAGTTGTGTTTACCCCTGAAAGGAATTCTGCCAAGGTTGTTGACATGGAAACTAAGAAGAAGAAAAAGATAAACAAAAGAAACCTGCAATTCAGTATAGCTGGAAACAGTGGTGTAGACTGCTCTATAACAAAGAACAATGTGTTGATTTATTGTAACCAATGAATAAGTATAAACTTTGTTGGGAATGTATAAAAGACAACATGCTGTTATAATAAAGAGAGAAGCCTTTTGAAATTGTATAGTGTTCTTCTGTGTGTCGTGACAGTCTCAACAATGACAGAAGTGGACACATTTAATAAGGAATAAAGCAGCTGCCTCTAAGACGGATCAGGAAGCAGACTGCTCCAAGCAGGGCCATCACAAGGTAGCTGGGAAGATAGGTAGCTCAGTGGGCCTATGACATGTTGACACGTTGGGCCATCAAAGAAGAGATGCAATGTACAAATGGGTTTTTGAATGGGGGATGGACATATCATGGACATTATCCAATACCATGCATCATCTCTTCAGCTCTGAAGGTCTACTACAATAGAAGAAGCCTGAAGTTACGGACTAATTTTAGAGGGATGGCCCACAGACTAAGGGAAAGCTATCTCTGTGTATGTATCAAAAGACAGGGAAGGATGCTTTGGGAAGAGTGGAACCTGGGCACGACATAAATGATACCGAATAAAGGGTGGATATTGCCGTGGTTTTATTTGGGACAGAGTTAATTTTTGCCCTAGTTGGTATAGTTCTGACTGACAGATTGAGGATAAGAATAATGTTGATGACACACTGATATTTTAGATTTTACTTAGCAGTGTTGACACTAACTGATGGAATTTGCAGGTCTTTCCACTGCCACACCTGTGAGGAATCTGGGGCACAATAAGCTGGAGGGGAAACAGGGGAAGGTGGTGGTGGAAAGTGGGCCCACAGCTGTTCGGTTACCTTCCAGATTAAACCACAATAAGGAGAAATGCAATGAAAAATTTGTTATGTGGCAAAAATATTTCAATTTGTTTTAATACAGTTGTTCAGGTGCTATACTGAGTCAAGTTGACCTTCCATCTTAACCTTTACAGTTTCTTTTAAACTTTATTGTTTTATTGGTCCCATCAGCAATAACAGCACCAATAGCAGAAAAACCTAATGATGATTTTGTGCAGATCCTGAGGAAAACTATCAAGTTACCATGTTAGAAGTGAAACAGAGGAGGACATTCATCTGGGCAACTCTGCACTCTTCTCTTCCAGGTTGGCCACTGAGAAGCATTTTCCATTCTCTGTCTGTTTCCAACATTGCCTGCCCCACCCCTACTTCCTGGCACCTATGTCTCCCTTTCTCTTGCTCTATCTCACACTTTCTCTCTTTCTTTCTTTGCTTGCTTGCTTGCCTTTATTCTCCAAGCTCCACCATTAGAGTTAATGACTTTCATTGATCATGGACATCCCTTAATAGCTTTATGCCTATATTTGCAACATTAGGTTCAGTCCGTTACAGGGCAGGCTTTCAAAATTCTCTTCTAATTCAAATTAATATGTCATATTAAATTATCTTTAAGGGTAACAACATCTAGAAAACAGTGATAGAGAGAAAAACATCAATGAAGTTATTGAAAAAATATTTCCTGTGTAACTAGAAAATATTGGCATGGGAGTAGAAAGAAAAACAGCTGCGTACAACTGGTTTGTGGTTTTTTTGGCTTTAGAAATTCATCTGCAAAAAGTAAATATTTGCAGAAAAGAGAAGAAAGAAAAGTTTCCTGGTACCACATGCCACTGCATGAATAATTTTGAGCATACGGTAAATACTAGCTATTTTATCAGCCATTTAATTTGGCAACAATTTACAGGAGATCTAATTCAAAGCCTCAAGCTGGAAAAACACCTGGAACATAGCCAATAGACTGTACTACACAAGAAGATCAGATATGTATAATTTGGACTCCAGGGCATAGACCTATTTACACTGGGGAAAAGATCAATTGCAAGTAGTAATAGTGTGAAGAAAGCCTTTTCTAAACATTTTCAGTGAAAGTGATTGAAAACATTAAAATAGATTGTGTGAGGTAGGATGGAGGTGTCAGCTCAAAAGAACTTGCTCCAGTTCAGAGTACAGGGTTTCTATTCTAAAGTCCAGAATATATATTAACATTTGAATGAGAAGTTCTTGTTTTTCTTCACACTGAGGTCTTTCTCCCCTAAAGGTATAAAAAACCAACCCAAATATAATTAGCAGTAATACATTTTCTAACTGACCAAAACTGACATGGTAATTTATTAATGCATTTTCTTGGAAACTGTTGGGTTTTTAGAATATACTAAGAACATCGTAGAATGAGCATTTGACTTCCAACTTAATCTTGCTTCACATCCTGTTAACATTTATATGACTAAACAGAGCCTACTGTAGCCTATCTATTGCTCCCAGTACTTCCAAACTGTCATTAAATAATTGTTTTATGTGCAGTGGAGACCTCTACTATTGAAAAGAATGGGAACTTATTTAAACCTTCATGTGCTTCTGTTTACAGCAGAAGACTTAGGACGTAGTAAGGTCTATGCTGACCACTGCTGAAAAATCTACACTTTTTTGGAAGTTTGTTCTTAAAAAGATACACACAAAAGGGAAAAGTGACGTGTATAAATGAAAACTATCTCTGCTTCAGTGGTAAATTACTATTTTTAAAAATTTCCCTAAGTCTAGAGTTCTTATATCAAATGTTACTGTAAATGTTTTTTACTCATTAAGGGTTAACTATTTTTGGTATTTCTTGGAATAAGAGAAGGATGATGCCTCTTGAACTTGAGATGGCAAAAGATGTCCTCTCATCACTTGCTAGAGAGCACACAGGACCACAAAAGGCATTCAGCAAAACGGGTCTGCTGGACAGTAATATATTGAAGCCATACAAGGAGTGGCTGAGGTCACTTGGCTGAGGTCACTTGTTCTTTCCAGTCTGAAGGAGACTGAGGAGAGAACCTCATAGCAGTTACAACTTCCTCACTAGGGGAAGATGAGGGACAGGCACTGATCTCTTCCCTGAGACAGCACCAGTGACAGGACCCAAGGGAATGACCTGAAGTTGTGCCAGGGGAGGTTTAGGTTGGGTATCAGGAAAAGGTTCTTCACCCAGAGAGTGGTTGGGCATTGGACAAGGCTCCTCAGGGATCAGGTCACAGCATCACCCTGACAGAATTCATGAAGCTTTTGGACAATGCTCTCAGGCAGATGATGTGACTCTTGGTATGACCAGAGCCAGGAGTTGGGCTGAATGATCCCTGTGGGTCCCTTCCAGCTCGGGATAGTCTATAATTCTAAAATCCTGAGGTGATATAAGCCAGCAAATAGAAGAAAATATAGAGGCTGTCAGAATATCTTCTTGAACTACAGTGGTTTGTCTTTATTGCTTGCAAATATTTTGTGGAGCCTCCATCCTTGAAGGTACTGAATACCCAACTGAATGAGACCCTGAGATAGCAGTTCTGTTTGCCCCCTACTTTGAGCATGGAGGCATGGAGGCAACAGACACACAGAGATCTGTTTCAACCCCAGCTATACTGTGATTTTGTGAAGTAAAAATTAAGAAAATATTATGGGGTTTATATTGATTAATTAATTACTCTAACTTTTCTAAATCTCTTATTTTGAAACAATTGTATTTTCTCTTTGAATGTATAATAAAACCAGATGTGTAGAAGAGATGTGGCTGAGTGAGACAAAAGACGGTTACATTTTAATCAAATTTTGCTGATAGATTCCTGTAACTTTCGCGACAACACTTCAGAACAAGAGTTGGTGTTTGTACAGACAATCCTTTTAATTTATACTTTTTGAATATTGCCCAGTCTTTCCAATATTCCTTATTGATGGACAATAGCATATAAGAGTTGTCTTGAGGTGTGCTGTATGTGCAAGGTGTGTCTGTATGTAAGGTGACGACAAGTTGCCACAGATTCTTTCACACCATCCACCAGGAACAGTGACATTCAACACATACTCTAAAATTGCTGATGTCATGAACATATTTGGAGGAGTTCTCTTTTTCCCTGTCAGAAGTAGACATTCATATCTGTGTGAGTACAGTTTTAGCCCTTGCCCTGATTTATCTTCTCTGATACTGCATAAGACAGTCTTTACAGTTAATTTTTATAAAAGAACTGAATGGGCAGTGAATGGAACAAATGTTTAAGTCATTCAAACATTGGCTGTCTGTGCATTTTAATCTCTGCACTAATCATTCTCAAAACCTCTCTTAGATATGAAAATTCTATCTGTGTATTTTATCTCCACTCTCCAGCATTGGGAAGAGGAAATAATTGCCATTCCTGTAATACCACAAAAATTTTAAAAAAGCCTCAGGTACGCAATTAGACACAATAAAGTATAATTGCAAAACCTTTCACATAAATAAATGTTAGGTCTGTATGAAGCTTTTTTTTTGCCTTTCCTGTGTTGCACAATTACAGAGAACAGAGTGAAAATAAATAGTGTTGGAGTTTATTAAATTCCTGCAACTAGTTTTCTAAGGAACTGAGGCATATGTAGTTGTGTTGCCTGTCTGTCCTCTCCAGCCACTTTTTAATCTGCTGGATAATTTTGACAAAGTTTGGCAAGAGCGTAGAAGGAGGAAGCCTAGCTGAAAAAAATACACATTTTTTTAAAATTCTGTGAAGATCAGCAGCTGAGCAGTAGACAGACTGACAAACATTGCTAAATGAAATACTGCATCCTGATCTCATCAGTTATTCTCCCAGCTTGGCTAAGGACCTAGCTATCAGCCTGTATGTACTGAATGTCCAGACGTCAGATGTAAACGGCAGACAACAAGGGATCTGAACTCTGGAGTTTATTACTGAACCGAGAGATTAGATGTTTTACCCTACTTGATTATCTGGGAGAATCATTCCCTCATCACATCTCCAGCTCTCAACCTGTGCCCTTTAAAGGAAGGTCTCTGCTGGTCTTCTGGCATGGTTGGGCAGGAAATCATGTCGATTCCTGCTGTGCCACTTCCTGCAGCAGCCAGCCGTGTTAGGCATCAGTGGTCAAAGTCCCTGGGCATCCTACAGCATTCATCTTCATACAGTTCTCATGCCATCTAGAATCAAGAAAGAAACCATTTAAATGTGCTCAATTGCTTTATTCTTTCTCTAATTCTAAAAACACATCATGACAGAAATTTGGATCATAACATTTTATATTAATTTTAAAAATACTTAGTCATGGTCTTTGTTGCAGAATGGGTTTTTGATGCATTGTAACACATCGTAAAATTTTAATTCTCCTTGAAGTTGCTGAGAATTACTTATTTTAAGGAGAACTGTACTTTTTCAGTACTACATGCTGCAGAAGCTTGAATGCAAAACAGCTTACAGCTCTGAGGACTCAAACAAGGAGGAAAGTCTCTAAAGTGCAGAATTCAAAGACAGTTTCATTGTTTTCTGTCTGTATTATAATTGTTTATGACGGTATGTCTGGTGCTAGAAAGTAGCACTGTATCCCTAAAAGGGAGAAAGATGCAATAAAAGGTGGTGGAACAAGAGAGAGGATGAAAAAGATCAGCAGAATAACTCGGCTGAAACATTTCAGAGGTTGATTATTTTCTTCACATTCCAGAGCCCCTGTTTCTTTGCCAAGAATTTTGTGCATCTCATAAAAGGAAACTTCAGATGGCTGACCTGCAAACATTGTTAGTGTTTTCTAGAATTTGGTGTTCATGTTATTTACCATTTCTTTATGTCAGCAGAAGGAACATGTAGCTACTTGAGCATGCAGTTTGAATGGCTCTGGTGGCAATGTTAATCCACTCACCAAGAGTTCAAGGACCCTTAATGTGGGCTATATTCTGTGTCACCATGAACGTCACCAGGAGCAGAAACCTGCACTTTGGACCTCTGGCTTTAATGTATGAAATAGAAGAAGCAGAATGAAGGAAAATGGGAGCCACTCAGTCACTATTTAGGACACTGCTAGAAGAAGAAGTAAATTATACACTGAGTGAACGTGTATTATATAAAAAAAGATTTTTTTTCTGACTTGTGAAGCGTAACCTAAAGTTGAAGGAGGAAGGTACTTTTTAATCCCACTTTACTACTCTTGAAGCAGAGAATGTGATTTCAAGGTACAGGAATTCAGGCCTTCACAGAAAAAACAGTCAATTTTACTTATCTTCCTAAGCATTCTGTCCTGCTGCTACAGAAACCATCCTTCTTTTTTCATTCTACATCCTGTAACAGGCAGCTCTGACCTGTTAGAAAATAACCCTTCAGTGCCCTTTGAACATTATAATTCTGCCAGTCTAAACAATTCTTTGAGGTAATGTCTTTTACAAAAATGCTATAGTTCTCTTGTCTATAAGATAGAAAACTACTAGAGGGCCTTTGGATTTAAGAACTTTAGACTAAAATATTCTTTTTGTATATATTTTACACAGTTTTTGAGAGTTGCATATAAATCTCTAAAAATGCACATATGAAATACTGGTAAGTGTTAAAAATGACCACAAGTAACTCAGGGATTTAAACCAGCTGAGGTTTGCTTAGCTATTCATCATCTTAGTCTATACAGTATTTGTAACTTTGTAGTTTGATAACACTGATTTCAGATTGAAAGCAAATGCAAAGACAAAGTATCTGGTTAGGACATATGATAAAAACTTATACTCAAATCAAAGTTTAGGAAGAGACTAATTATTTACATCATCATTGTGTTTCTGTAGAAGTCATGGATGCCTTCATGGTGAGGCTGAGATGAACGTGACCTCCATGACATGCTGATGCTCTGTCACTCAAAATTTACATCAGACATGAAGGATACTGGTCACGTCTGACAGTTGTCTCTTTTCCTTTGCTAGATCATCCTATCCTTTGTGAACTGTATATGGAAGATGACTCTTTCCCAAGCATATCTCACTTTTCTTTCTCATGGTGAATGTTTATCCACTTGACATTTGCCCCATTCTGTACACACCTAAGACACTGTGGGTAACATTATAACGACAAAATTTCTTGCAGTCTTTGTGATAACATCAAGGCAGAGGTGCTCACTTGGTGTAATATTCTTTGAAATTATCATGCATATCCAAACTTACATGATTAATAAGTATGCAAATCTCTATCACACCATTTTGCAAAAATTGTATATCCAATTCAGATGTATGGACAGAAATTGTAAGAATATTTATCAGCTCTATTTATTATTTGAAAATGTTGGGTTTTTTTAAAATTGTTTGGGTGGGGGTTGGGAGGGGTTTTGGTTGTTTTTTTTTTTGCTTGTTGCTTTTTTGGTTGTTGTTTGGTTTTGGTTGGTTTTTTGTTTTTTGTTTTTATTATGTAAGTCATAGTTCCTATTAACACTGAATATATAAAACGAAACCCCATTGTTACAGGTTTTCCAAAATGTTTGCTTCTGCTTCAGCAGTTCTACCCTGGGTACATTGGTTACCTCTGATTTAATGCAGGAATCATACATGGCATTTATTCAACAGTGCACTCGTGTGGCAAGACTCGGGAAGTACATAGATAATGTATCATAGAACTTGAATAAAATGCATTTTTCTTATTACATAAGAAATACAAAAAAGTTCTTATAGATTGATCCAATGATGTTTCCCACTCTAATCCTTTTTTTAAAATTATTTTTTTGCCTACTTTGATTGCATACCTAGGAAAAATATCCTCTTTCAAATACTTTGGTGATACAAGTCAGAGCTCCCAATAAAGGATATTATCTTGTTTTGTCATATGCAGGCCATTCTTCACTGAAATTTAATTTCATAGTGTTAACTCAATATCTTTATTTCTTTCATCACCATAAATTTCAATTTTTGACAGGAGATCTGAATATAGCTGAGATGTCATCACACCAAAATCTCTGAAGACATTTTGTGGCTACTCAGCCTATGAATTTTATGCAGAATTATGACTATAAGTTCTTATATTCTTAAAGCAAGGCTACATATATAACAAGAAGCAAAAATATCTATTAAACTACTGGGTATTGTTGCAGAGAGTATAAATGAAACAGGATGTGAGGGTTGCAAGCCAGATATCCAACAAGCACAAAACTTCTAAAAGGGCTGCAGCCTCATCTAGTTTTATTTCATTTACACTAGAAATTCCCACTGTTACTTGAATGGTTGCTTTCCTCAGTTATGTTTTTCCTACAGTTGATTTAACCTCCACACATGTTGCTGGAATCCCTCCACCATTTGTCCCTTGGATGATAACTCTCCACCTTCAGCTTGGACTGGGACTTAGACAAGACGAACACTATTCCTGAGATCAGTTATTAAAGAAAACACAACACAGCATTCCCTCTGTTTTGCAACAGGACATAATGGTCCTTATGGTCCCGGTACAAGAAAGGGATTCAGACTCTGTGAAGTATCATTTCAAACGCAATTTCTTAGCGTTAACATTATAAGGAAAGTGAGAATGGTTATCTTACAGCATTTCAGATCCCACAAACCATAAGCAGTGCAGCATCAAATGGATCTGTAATGAGGGTGCATCATGAAGACTCTGTCTGTGGAAAGGTTATCCCATGATGGTCGTTCAAGCTATAAGAGGATTTCCTTTAAAAATCCCAACTTTATTAATCCTTTCTACTGTCAGAGAGAATGTTTGCATAAGGATTTCTGGCTGCAGTTTTAGATAGAGGCAAGGTCATAGAGATGCCACTACAGTGTGGGAGCTGCCCATGGCTATTCTAACAGAGTACTGCTTGACTTTATTCTGCGGCCGTGTGATACACACAGCAGAACACAGACCTGAAGGCCATCCTGCATGTGGCTACACTTGGGTTAGCTATTGCATGGATCACTACAGTCTTAATGCACAATGATCCTTCCAAGCAGGTCCACCTTCCTGCAGTGTGGAGGCATTTATACCCATGAAAGGAACACCACTACGAGCAAGGTCTGTCTCTGGAGTGATCTCTGAAGAACAAGAATGCCCTTACAGAGGTAGATGTAGAAGCAGAGAAGTAGAGTCCTGCTCCCTTACATTCCTTCTCTTCCCCTCTATTCCCCTCAGCAGGGTGCCCTCAGCTTTTCATACAGTTCGGAAAGTGAAGAGCATAAAACCAAAGCCACGCACAGAGGCGTGTCTCCAAGTGCTTTGCAGCGCTGTGCAGACCATTACAACTGCGGAGCTCCCTGGGGTCCCTCAGGATCTCTTGCAGGGGTGAGGAGGACTAGAGGAAACGTGAGGGCACACGTGAGAGGACCACAAGTGCACCCGAGGCTAGGACAGCGTCGTTAGAAGCAGCCTCCCCTCACAACGCACCAGCTCCTAAGGCAAGTCGGGCAGCACCGAGTGTAGAACTGAGTGCTTTTGTGAGCTGCTGCCTTGCTTCGGCGGCTGAACACTTGTGGCACACCTCTGACGGGAGACGACAGACTCGTTAGGTGGCAGTTTTCTCTCAGCCGCCGCAGCACGGCAGCAGAGCCCTGCGGAGCCGGGGAAGCCGCCGCCGCCCCCAGCGCCGCGAGGAGGCCCCATCCTCCCCCCCCGCCCCGCCTCCACCCCCCTCGCCCCCCCGCCTCCACTGAAGGGTTCTCTGCGAGGCTCCGCCCCCGTCACGAGTCCCCGCCCGGCCCCGCGCACACGAGCGGCCGCCCCTAAGTCGCCCCCACCGGCTCCGAGCTGGGCGCCCTCTGATGACGTCACATCCAACCCCGGCGCCCGACAACACTGCAGGCGCATCGCCGCCGGCTAGGCGCGCGCATGCGCGCTGGGGTGAGAGGGTCCGCGTCCTTTCCCGGTCGGGGGGGGCACCCGCGCCCCCACCCTCCCCTCTGCTCGCCTGCCGCGCGCGCCGCCCGTTACCCGACGGACGCCGCGCGGGGCCGGCACGCGCCGCCTGCCTGTCGGGAGCGCGCGCGCGGCGCGGAGGGAGGTCCCGGCCGGCCCGGCGGGAACGGCGCACGCGGGGGGCGGGATGCGCCGGTGCTGCCGGCGGCGGGGGGGGGAGAAGGGGGGGGAGAAGGGGGCGGGCCCTGAGGGCGAGGGCGCTGTCCCCGGGCGGGCGGGGCCGCGCGCCAGCCCAGTCGGTACCTCCCCCTCGGCGACCGCGTCCCGCCCACCCAGCCGGCGGGGCGCTGAGCGGTGTCTGTGTGCGCAGGTGAGCCCGATGCGGATGCGGCGGCCGGGCGAGGTGCAGCGCCGCTGTCCCCGGCAGGTGCCGGAGAACGAGCCTGGGGCGGGAGACATGGAGTCCGACGGAGACCTCCCGGCGGATCCGCCCTCGGCCCCTCAGAGTGGGATGGAGGAGCCTGAGAAGGAGGCAGATGATGAGGGAGGGAACACTGCCTGGCAGCAGAGCCTGAGTCCCGAGCTGCAGCAGGGGTACCGCATCCTGCGCGAGTTCCTGCTGGAGAAGTACCGGCCTCTGACGGCGCCGTTCCTGAAGCCCCTCGCGGATCAGGCATTTTTCGGGGAAGAAGGCTCTGGCTCCCTCTTGGGCCGTAAGAGCAGCCAGTCCTTGCAGCACATGCCCGCTGGAATATGGCTATTGAAAATGGAAGAGAAATTTTCCAGTGGGCAGTACACAGGGATAGCAGATTTCGTGTGTGACTTCCGGCTCATGCTGGAGACTTGCTATCGGCTGCACGGTGTGGATCACTGGCTCTCCAAACAGGCCCAGAAGCTGGAGATGATGCTGGAACAGAAGTTGGCGCTGCTATCCCGGTAGGTGTAGGAAACTATAGGGGCCGTGCAGCGTGTTCTTTACATGAAGTAGAACAGGAGCGTGTGTTTCTTTAAATTCCGTTAAAGGAGAACAAGCGTCGAACAAAACCGCCCAACAGAAAGAACCCTGGAACTTTCAGTACTTTGATGAAGATTAACGTTTCCTACGGGGAACTATTCAAATCTTAATTCAAAATGCTTTGGAATTCCAAACCTCAAAATGCCAAATAGAGCGCAGCATTTCCTGACTAAGATTTTCATTCTGAAAGAAGCCTTTTGTGAGCATGGAGGGACACTTGTTTACACAAGATGTCAAATGCTTCTTTCTTTATTTTATTCTGTCGCAAAACTGCCTAAACTCTGTATGAATATTTAGCTATTTGAAATTGTTCTTTTTCCAATCTGTGACATTTTTACCACCTTTAAAATACGTAGGAATGAAATACTAAGCCGAAGTTACCTGCTTTGAAATGGTAATCATAATCATAAAATGAGAGACAATGCTTGCCATAGTATAGTCTTAAATGGCAAAATGGAAATTGCAGTAAGTTGAAATGTAAGTCCTGGGCAGGGACTGCTTTCTTATCAGCCAAAGCAGCTGAAACATAGAAAGCTCTCGAGCTATATGGTAGAAAGCGCAATTTTAATCACAACTGAAGTACGTGCTTTCTCTTGAACTGGTCATAGTTTAGTCATTATCAGAAAACCATGGTGGCCTCTTACAGTGGAAAGCCCACCGGTCTTCTGAATGGCATAGTATTCTGGATGTGAAAACCAAGAGGTGTTTTTGGTGAAGGATGAAGGTAAAGAAGGAACAGTGTTGGGAAATATGTAAAGCTCTGTGTGTCCATCAGCATTATGTTTGCTAGTGACGTAATTGTGAACTGCGAGGTGGTAAGAACGTTGTTCGTGTAGGAAGGACACTTCAGGAAAGTGGTGCAGAAGTCACCTGAAAGCAGAGTGAATGTATGCAGTGCTGCTGTAGCAACAGTATTTTTGAAACTGTTTCTGTGTAACGGCAGTTTTGGGACAGTCTGGTGGTAGAAGGGAAGGAGCTGAACGTAGTGGGGCATGAATGTTCCTAGTTTGCTAAAGTAAAACCCGATTTTAAAAAAATAAATTCCTGGCTTAATAGAGTTACAGCTGGCAGATAAATAACCAAATACAACTTGGAAGATTTTGTGTTGTCAAATAGCAGTATAGGTATTTACTAAAAAATAAATTAAATTGCTTTTGTCTTTCTTCCATTTAATGGACAGTCTTTTTCAGATAAATATTAGGAAATATTGAACTGTCTGAAGATAATCCTGCCTCAGTATATAGTGAGTTTGTCTTGTATTAACTCTTCAGAGATTTGTAAAGTTTTTTTCATTATGTCTGTGTGCATTAGCTTAATAAAAGTTTCTAGCGCTTGTAAGGACGAAGGATTACGGAACCTAGAAGTCTCAAAGTTCTTTTACAGTTTTTAATTAGAAAAATTTTTTTGAAGTTTTTATTTGTAAAATGAAATTGAAGAGCTACTTCTTGCAATAGTCATTCTTATATTATTACAGAGTAGTGTTTAGGTCAATGATCCCCTTCAAGTGATTCAGGGGAATCAATCAATAGTGGTTGTATAATACCTGAATACTACAAGCCACAGAAAATTACCTTAGAATGGAGGTTCCTGTTAAATGGAGGTTGGATTTTTCTCCTCTGTCCCTCAAATCTTTTCACAGGTTGTGAAAAACTCAAACAAGTTTTAATGGAGTCTTTTGAAACAACGTAAGAAAAAATGTAACTTTGCAGACAAATTTGTAGTGTTTTGTCTTTCAGGTTTTGGAGTTTAAAATAGGAAGAAACCGGTGTTTAACCTATGCTTCCCTAGCCTGAACCAACTAATAGATCCCCAAACCCTTCCCCTAATAGACCCCACCACCCAGCCCCCTATTTTTAGGTATCTACTAAAAAGGATACTTGCTTATCTTAGGTCTTGTGGAAGTTTTTTCTTTCCAAATACTTGTAGACTAAGATAGAGAATTCCATCTCCAAATAATATTTGGGAACTTGTGGTAAATATACAGTTTTTAACTGATGTGAAAACATAGGTCATATTAATGTGCTTGGTTTAAAATTTTGTAAAGGAATTTTCAAAATGGAAAAAATAACTGCTTTTTTTCTGAGTAAGCATGCTTGATCCATGGTTGGTAGGCTAGGCATTGAGGTGTCACTGGTACAGAAGTTCATGGTTGTGAATTGGCTTGCTTTTTTCTTCTAGGCATTTAAGAGAGAAAACATCATTAGCTGTAACATCTAGAGGATGCTATGGGCAGGAGGATGAAAAAACAACAGCAAGCATTTCTACAAGACGTCGTTCTATGCCTCGCAATTTAGTAGGTTTGTCAACGGGTGTGTTTGAGTCTGCGATGGTTCAGGTTCTAAGACAAGAAGAGCAACTGAGAGCAAAAGAGGAAAAGAGGTAATAAGAAAAATTATTTAGTTTTAGTTTTAAATAGTTGTCTTCCTAGTTTTCTAAAGAGGCTAGCTCCTTATGGCTTTTTCAGGTAAATAAATGTGGTGCTTTTGTGGTCTCAAGTTCATGGCTTCAATACAGTGCATCCACAAAGCAAAAAATTAGTACCACTTCCTTGAAAAATTGCTGAGGTCATTTAAGTTTTGAATTAAATTACAGCTACTCTTAATTTAGTGTAGCAAAACTTCTAATATTAACTGAAAGCATCCATAGTAATTTCCTGCTAGTGCGTTATGGTTTATGATATGTATCCTTGGACAGTTTTTCATGCAATAATTAGCTAAGAAGCTACCAGAATGATTAAATACAGTCTAATTCCATGATTTTGTCACTGCTTCTCTCACTGATAGCCAGAAGCAAATCATGTCTGCCAGTGCCTCTGCTGTTACCTCACTGATGTAGCATTTCAGCTTGTCAGTTAGGTAATAATTTAGATTGTTCATGTAAATAACTCTGAAATTTTGTGGTCTTCTTAAATTTAAGAGCTAAATAATTCCAGGCAGTGTTTAATGTTAATGTGTTTTACTTTGAGGAAAATGAAGCTTTGAAGTTTGTTTACTTTAACAGTAATTTGTGTTACTGGGTCTAAACGTGGCTCACAATGGTAAGACAGTATTTGCTTCAGGAAGCAAAATATTTCTAGCTTTTTTCAAAGTTTACAGCTTTGTAGACTTTTTCCCATATGTGACCAGCTCACTTTTAATTTTGCAGGTCGTCTTCATTTTCAGCAGATTTGAGGCTATATGGCTGACTTGAATGTTAGACAGTACTTTTCTCTGTAGAACTTTCTTCTAATTCACTAATCTTCTAACCACACTTTGCCACAAAAAAAAAATCAAAGATCACTAGGGTTATTGTTTGTTTGGTAAAATTCTCTTGATTTTTGCTCAACTCTGTGTTCTAGAACTTGATAACAATGTTTTGAAAAAGGATATTTTGATTGGATTTTTAATTCATTGCTAGAGTCTGTAGAACAGTTTACCAAACAAGATAAAAATTACGCTTTCATACACCTGTTTTAAGTACATTGCTGCAAAACTGTAGTAATTAACTATTAAGTCCGTGTTTCTGGATATACTCAAAAGTCCCAGATCCTGGACAGAAGATGGTTGTTTCTACAGAATGTTCCACAATAACAGAAAAAACGCATATCTGACTTGTCTCTTTACACCCTAAAATTTTGCACTGTACCACTTATTAAGCAAAAAAAAAATCTGTCAGTAGATAGCTGGTTTGATATTTCTTTGAGTCTATTGACCTCTCCAAGTAATTTTGCTTCAAATTTCTTCTCTCAGTTTTGTTTCTTAATCGCACCATGTTTTTAAAGTAATTTGGACTTTTCTGTACCAATTGTTTCTCAACTCACCAAAAATGTTCTGGAATTAACTTTACTGAGCACTTTCATGAAAAGGGCTTGGCAATTGGAAGGCCTGTAGAGTTAGTTGCACGTTTCCAGTGAAGATCACATTTTACAGTGTGTACAAATTTTCAAAGTGATGCACATATAAATGCACATACTTTCAACGCTATTTTTATTTGAAAATGTATTGCAAGTTTCTAAACTTTTGGCTTATTGCTAAAGTACGTATTAATGGTATTAAGAAGAGAAAATGGTTATTCTGGTACTTTTTTGTTTTCTTTAGAAATCTAATACACTGAGGTTGGCACAGAAGAGGTACTTTCTAAACAGTATGGAAGACTGCAGCCTTGGGTGTTTTAGTTGGAGACCACAGTGCTGGTGAATGAGTTGTATTTGGACAGGCAGCATCTGCTCTTCACCCAACTTTAAAATGAGTTATCAGGAACATAAAAAAAGGACTCCGTTTCTGGCTACCTAGTGGGCGACTCAAAGTGCTTGTAGCTGTGATTTATGCTTGTAGCCATAATGCATCTTAGTTTAGAATGTCTAAGAGTTGCATACTTTCAGTCCCAGAAAAGTAGGACTGTAAATGCAAGCGCCTTTCTATAAAACTTAGGCCCATATATAAAGAAATTGTCTGTTGAAGTCCAAGTTTATACGTAATTCTTTGCTTTAGATGTTTAGATACTTTCATAAGACACAGGCATTTTATGATGAGAATTAAATAAAAATAAAATTAAATTTAAAATACTCAAACATATGAATAAATATCTTCATGTATATTGTATAGAAATAAAAATAAGATAAAAATTAAATTATTTAGGCAGTTCTGTGTCTTTCATCTCTGAAAACATGATCCTCAGATAGGTTTCAGACATGTTCATTAAAACATTTGAATAACTGAATTCCAGCTGCAAGTTAGTAATTTAATTAAGGAAATTGTGAAATGAAGTTTGCTTATATAGTCAATTTTGCTTTTTGTGAGGGTGTTAGCATGGAATTAACTGGATCCAATGAAAAATATGGAGTATCTTGGCCTATTTTAGAATAAGGTATAATATTGTTAATCTGTATGTAACTTCCTATTTTGATTTTAGAAGTAAGTTTGTAAAAACAAGTTATTGTTAACTAAAACAGTTGTCTGTGTCTTGTCATTACGAGTTCCAGTGTCTGACCTTTTACCTGTGAATCAACACCTAAGTAGGTTAGACATGGTAATTGGGAAAACAAAATAAAATCTAGTCATTGTCTCCTCTCCCCACCAAGAAACCTGTTGCAAGTAAGAAGGAATTTGCTGGTCATATGTGTTGGCTGTCTTAAATAACAGAGGAAATTATAAGAAGAGTAGGGAGTTATGTTGGGACTTCGTTTAAAACTAGTGGTAATAGAAAAAAGTGACAGTAATTTCCCATTTTGGTTGATGCATTCTGCACTGCAAAGTAAGACAAACTGAAGTAAAACTTCTGTATTACTGTGCTCTTTTTAACTTAGAGATAAGTATGTTTGACATACTGTAGTTCTGGTTATTTCCTCTCTCATTTCTTTTTTTTTCACTTACCATCTGAATTTTCATGAAATTTCTTTTAATAGGCAGAGAGATCAAGAAAGAAAAGAAGCAGAAGAAGCGAGTCAGAAAGAAATAGAAGAATGGGAAAAATCACTTTTAGCTCAAGCAGCACCTACAAGGATGGAGACAATGTGGGAGATTCCAGCTATTGGTCATTTTCTTTGCTTGGCCCAACAGATTTTAAATTTACCTGAAATAGTATTCTATGAATTGGAACGTTGTCTTCTGATGCCTCAGTGTAATGTTTTTTTATCTAAAATAATGACTTCTTTGTTAAGTCCTCCTCATCGCAGACCTACATTGCATCGCAGGCCTACATTTTCCTATAGGACTTGGGAGGCAGCACTCAGAAAGAAAGTGCAACACTGGTATACTGTTGTGGGGCAGACTGACAATCCTAATGCTGCTGCAGAAAAACTTGGATTGTGTCCCCAGTTTTTCAAAGTTCTCGGAGAAGTTAATCCCTTGGATGAAAAACCATTTCATGAGCTACCGTTTTATCAAAAAGTATGGCTGCTAAAAGGTCTTTGTGACTTTGTATATGAAACACAAAAGGATGTTCAGGATGCGGTGCTAGGTCAGCCTATCCATGAATGCAGAGAAGTAATTCTTGGTTATGACTGCTTGGAAAATGCATATGTTCACTTTCCACAGTTCTGTGGTGCAGATGTTCGAATTTACAAACAAAAACCTTTTCAGGCTCCTGAATTCCCATCTCTTCCCATCAAAGTTAAAAAAGTGCCACGTATTAAATTGGAAAGAGTAAAACATGAATATGTAAACAAAAGCAATGGGGAGGTCAGTTCTGCTGGGAGAGAGCTGCTGTGGCATTCCAAGACAGAAGGAGAGAAAAGTATGGACATTGTTATCTGTCCGGAAAAAAAAGCATGTTTAAGTGGCTTTAGAGTCACCACAGATGAAATGAAGGTTGACTGTGAAGTAAAAGCCTCAAGAGTGTGTGACATCAAAAAAACTGGTTGTTATAAAGAGAACTTCAGGAATTTGATTACTTCAGGAGAGATTGTGGATATGAGTGGTCACCCTAGCTCAAAAGAAATAACAGATGTGGAGAATGGACAAGGTTGCCCTGAAATGTCCAGAGTAAGACCTGAGCTGAGTCCATTCAAGGGGAACACACTGAAAGCTTGCCAAATGCATGTCAATGGCACTTATAATGAAAACCAAGGCAGAAATTACCATGAATCTGCTGAAGAAACGGTGCTAGAGACCTTACTGCAAAATAAGAAGAAACTAAATAAGATGCTAGCAAAAAAGAAGAAAAAGAAAAAAAAGAAGTTGAAGGATATTCTAAATGAAAATCTGCAGAGAAAACTTGATGACTTGCAAAGAAAGCGTGAGATTCATCTTCATCCATTCAAATCTTTTAAGTCTGAGATCCAGAACAAGTTGTTTTTAATTAAAAAGAAAGCAAAACATAAGAAGCACAAGTCTGGTAAGTTGGCATTTTTGCTTACAGTAAAAATTAGGAGGATACAGATGTTTTTTTAAGTTGTTTTTTAGTTGATAAGTCTTTATTTTGTGAAAAGGGAGAGCCTTATTGCATTAGACAGTTCGGATACTAACTTTAGAGTCAAAGTTACCTGCCTGATAACACAAGCATATAACACATCGTTTGATCAAACTGTGATTCATTTGCAGAAGGTATCTTTAGAGAACAAAATTAATTGCAAGAGTTAATTTGTTGCAAAAAATATTCAGGACAATAAATGTAGCTGACTGGTTAGCGTCAGAGAGTGTCACTTGAAAGCATTTTATGGTATCTTATAGCAATTGTGGAAATGTTCCTCCATTTTCTGGTTTATATTATCTTATCCAAATTATGAAGAATCACAGAGTATTTACATGAGATGATGAATCTAAAGTCATTCATAGTGAAACTGTGCACCAGACGGTACTGCTTTGGCTGTGGGCCTGGGTCCATCCAATCAGGATGCATCAGCATCAGAATTTATGCTGATGACATTTTTATTACAGAATTGGGCAGCATCTGGTTAAGTGTTTCAGGTAAGTGATACACAGTCCAGATTACAGTTAACTCACTGGAAGGTTTCAAAGGTATTTGCAAACTGTAAAGGTACAAAAACCTTAAGTTCAAATTGTTCGGGTAGCTGTAGTATTTTTGATATCACGTGAAGCAATGTAAAAGCTTAATCCTTTTGAGTCCTGAGCTAAGCTATCTGTGCTAGATTTTAGCAGAATCTTTCCAACATTGTATTTTTTGAAATGACAGGGTGCTTTTCATAACAGTGTAGACTGACAGATAAATATTGGATTTCATCTGAAAAGCAGAAAACCAAAACCAAGAATCTGAGTGACCACAAAATATGTTCTAAAGATTAAGAAACTAGCCAAGGTCTGATGGCAGTGCATGTAGATAGAAGTCAAAATTTAAAGCTAAGTAATATTTAGATCCTAAATATTTGCACATAACAGCTAAATAACTGTCTTACTATTTAAATCACAAATTCCTCCTTTTAAAATATTTCACTGCCCACATCTAAACAGAAGTTTCAAGAGTTGCAGTTTAAGTTAATATATGTAGTATTCAGGGAAAGTAATGTATTTTACATTTGCCTTTGTAACTTAGCTCTCCAAATGTGTCACTGTTTTCAGTCTTCTTAAAACCAAGCAAACTGAATAACAACCCAAATGGCAAACAAGGACTCTAGTTTGGAGAAGTGTTATCCTTTATCGCCTGATATGTTGATGCGTTTCCCATCTTATTCTGACTACTTCTTCATTTGACCTTGCTGGAGAAAATTTTGCAGTAACTTTACAGCATTGCAATAAAGTGCTTTTCTTCCTATGGTTGTTAAATCTCCATTAGTCCTATGCTGCTAGGCTGAAATGGATAGGATTGGATCCAATTCGTTACAATAACTTGTTGTTTTATAATGTTTCCTAATGTTAAGGGCTAAGTAGTATTTCTTAAAGACTGTCTGAAATTAAATCTTCTGTTTAAAGGTTCCCTTACAATATAGAGCAGAAAAAGTGATTTAGTAAAGCTTGTTCTGAGTCCCCAAAGACACGTGACTTAAATCTGATCTTGGTCATAATAACTCCTTAAAACCTTCTTTAAAAGTAAGTAGAAGAGAACATCAGGAATGTAAAAGTGAGTACTTTTCAACAAAACTATTTTTTCCTGCTGTTGGTTCTCTTAGGCAGCTAAATGTAACTGAGTCACAGTTTGTGTTTCTATTGAGATGATTTGCATATTCCTGATTTGCTGTAGCAGTGGTACCCATAGTGAATATTGACTGGTCATGCAGTTTTTCCATCTGAAAACTTCACAGAAATATTGTGAGCAGAACTTACTGGAGAATACAGCTATGTTATGACCTTTACCATAGTGACAGAGTTTTCTTACAAGTTATGAAAAGGTGTGACCACTGCACTGAATCTATGTTTTTGAAACAAGGTGATGGTTATTATTGTGGCAGTGTTCTGTGTCACAATTATTGACAGAGTAGTACTGAATGTTATGGAAAGACAGAGCAGTTCTGTAAACAAGTGCATGCTATGCATGAATTTTTAAATGTTATTTTCTTACTGAGTTAGATAAGTTTCAGTGCAAGGCACTGTGCAAGAGCATGAGAATCCTACAATTGCATGTTTGAAACAGGGATTGGATGAAATTCAGAACAACTTTAGGGTTGAGAAAGTAGAAGGGACCAGAGGCTGCTTGAAATAACTGTCATGTGCCTGATGCAGAGGTTGCAGTAAATGTAAATTGAATCTCTTTTTATTCCAGTTGATCTAGAAAACACCAATACAGCATATTATTTTAGAAGAACCTTGGATATAAATTCTGTACCATATACTCATGCTCTGGAAAATTCATGGCTGTCTACCTGCTTGAAGTCCATTTTACTACATATATTTTATTTCTTTAGAGTACCATCACATTTTGTGTATGAAGTCAAGCATTGCTTGGATGAATTCAAAAAAATTAATTTAGCAGCCTGTCAGCAGTGTTGTAGTGCCTGGTTTACTGTCCTTGGGAGTTTAATATTCAGAAGTCTTCTGGAGACTTTTTAGTGTTGTAAAAACTTTGTCATGTTGTCTAACCTGTAGACAAAGGAACAGCCTGTTGATCATGTTGAAGACATTAAGTGAGATATTCCAGCAAGTAACAATGTACTCCATGCATTAAGCTTCAGTGCCATGTCTTCATAAGTATGTACCACTCAGGTTTTATAGGGTTTCGGACGTTGTTCTGTAAATCAGCAATATTAATGCACTTGTTCAGACTGACTTAGCTCATTTGACTATATAAAAGTGTATGCTGTGTCAATATGGAAGCTTCAAAACTCTATAATAATAGAGCTTCATTTTCCAGAGTGTATCATGTTATATTTTGTAAAGAAGACCTGTTGGGAGCAAGATAGAAGAATAGAAGATTAAAAGGAAACAGAATACATACAGTAGTTGCCAAATCTCTGAAAGACATAAAGTGTCTTACAGATTTGTTAATGGAGAGGTAACAGGGCCTGTTGTTTAATTTGAGAACACTAAAGTTACTGCTAGAATTTAGTGAAAAAACCAAAAATTCTTGCAATTGGACAGGGCTAACTTAACTGTATTCTACCATGACAAATACTACGGAGTTAGTGTTTGATATTAAGAACATCTGTTCCTTCATCTGGAATAACAAGACCCTCCTCCATATCCAAGAAAAAAGTTGCAGTCTTATAAAAAAAATGTTTAAGATAAGTTTTTATTCAAAATTCCACTGTGTTGTCACGTTATAATTCGAAGCATGGATTGACATTTCTTTTGTTCTTCAAGGAGAAGCCATAAGAACTCATATACCATAGTTCATAATAAAAAGTTTTACTAGATCTGTAAAAATGTTTCTGTTTTCAAATCACATTGATCCCAATGCCGAAAAAGTTATAGATGATATTGTTCTTGCTGAAGTAATTTACAAGCATCAAGAACGTTTGTGGGACTTCATCTTTTATTAGTCTAATTTTTATGCCAAAAACATTACTAGAACAGATCTGAATTATCTCTTTGTTTCCCCTTCTTCACCTTTAGATGGCAAGACCAACTTGAGATGGCTTATGTTTTAGTTGCATTTAATCTCCCTAGTGTGGTTTTTGGATGGTCTTAATTAGAGTTCAGATCCTAGTTATGTTACTTTGTTAATTGCTATTTGCTGACAGTGTCTGTAGAATTTGTTTAGGCCTGAAAGAAAAACGTGTGGCAGTCAGATTTCTCCTGGACCTACTGAACTTAAGTTTAATGTCTAAGAATTTTCACAGACCTAGCTAAGGGGTTCTTGGTTAATAAAATGTTGGTTTCCTATGAACTCCTCTTGGGGGTGAGATGCCTCATAGTCTCTTCCACTCTGAACTGAAACCAAACTGATACGGAACCTTTTGGAAAAGGCTGTGTGGAGACAATTAATGATTGTGGCACAGTAAATGACTGTGAATGTAAAGTTACGCTGGAATATCTTTAAATGTGGACAGGAAGTAGGCTTCCTGTGATAATGATTGTGATAATTAATGATTGTGGCACAGTAAATTGTTAGTGAATGTATAGTTACACTGGAATATCTTTAAATGTGGACAGGAGGTAGGCTGTGTTGAATTGAGTAGGTGAACTAAGCAGATTATGTGTATGAGATTCTTAATTTATAAATATTTAACTAAGGTTTAGTAAGGTTATGCTAAGGTTCTAAGGTTTTTCTTATGGATTGCTTTTAGTCAGTAATTAAGTTTATTTGTATGTTGAGTATGCTCGGAAAGATACAGTGCATCGTGTTTCAAAATGCACTGTGATCTAACTACTGTCAGAAATATTACTTCATCTGCTCAGGAATTAATATAAGTCTTTGAGATAATTTCTTCATCCAGTATTATGGACAAAAGATCTCTAGCAGACCTCAGTGAGTGATTTGAGAAGTTCCCTCTCACCAGTGATTTTGTTGTCCCAAGACAGCATTAGCAGCTGGGTGTTTATAACCAATTACATAGAAAAGATACGTAAGTTTATTACAAGTTGCAAGTCTGGGTGCTGAGGGGGATAGCCACAGAATATAACACCTCCGGGTCACAAAACTGGATTTTTATGTACTTACTAAAAATTATTTCGCCTATGTAATATATATGAATTACAGATAACTGCCAATTGGGAAACATTTGGTTTCTGTTACCATTGTTTAAAGCTGAGAAATAATTTTTGGAAAACCAGATACAAGCTTTTCTAAAAGGGAGAATTATCAGTACTACCACTACAACTTCTTTCTAATATCAGTTTTGTATTTTAAAAGGGTGTTACCGAGGTAGAAGATGAATTTGCTGTAAGTAGTTTGCTGTATATATTAATTTCCTCCCATAGTATAAGTATGTGTAAGGGTTTTTTTTACATTTTTAATACATGATATGAAAAAACACCTACACCATAGGACATCTGGTGTCAAAAAATGGAAGAATACTGTGATGTTGCTCTATACAGATACATGCTTAGCTCACAGCAGTTACCAGCGATTCTGTAGGTCTTTTGGTACATATATTCCAACAGCTATGCTTTATGATATGTCAGACTCTATTTATAATTTAATGAATAAAGCTCATTTTCTTATGCTTTTAGATGGTTTCTTTTAATTCTTGGTCTGTCTGTAACTCTGAATCTTTCCTACTTCATGCTTTTCAGATCCTGATGTGAAGAAAGAAATGTTTATTTAATTTGGGTTTCTAATAATTGATAACTCTTTCTAAAACTTTTCCTCCGTTTCATAAGAATATGTTAGGGAAAAGAGAGAATATTTCTGTTTAACTATTACTTCTTGAATTTCATTACATCATATGTCATATGCAACTGGATGCGGAAAATAGTCAAGTAATACTTGTTGTAAAATATGTTGCGAGTATTCAAATTAAATGAAAGTTCTATTTTAAGCATATTAAAATTTTCCTTTTCATAAAGAAGCAAGACAATCTAGCTGCCTTTTTTTTTTGTCTTTTCATTTTCTTTCCAGATAACATAACAAAAGGGCTATAGCAAGGAGCCACCATATGACCAGACTTCTTTTTGAGTCATTTTGTCAAGAAAGCTTCTAAGCATCTACTTTAGTTCTTTCAATGAACAGCATTGTTTTCAGTAGTAGAATGCAGCTGTATTCATAAAGCATATAAGAAAAATGTGGACAGTTTTGCCCATTGTCAGAGTGTTTGGGTTATTGTTCTAGTAAATAAGCTTCTCTGTTTTATCACTTGTTCTCTAATGTGAAATATGTAAGTATTTATTTTTGGTAGTTGAGGGCTCTTTAAATTTTAAAATATATTTGATATGGGTAGTTTCTAGGTTGATTTACTCATTTTAATATAGTTTGATTTTATGTGGAATTTCAGATCTAGATTCTTCAAGCCCTGTGCCTTGTCCCATAAGTGTATTTATTTCAGAGTCAGGTAAGATGTACAGGAAACTCACAGTGTAATAAACTGGAACTATAGATGCATAGGCATCTATGAATATTTGTATGTACATACACATTTGCACACACTTATAGCATCTGTTAGGAAGACGATTCAGTGCAATATTTTCATTAATTTAAATATTGAATCTGCCTGTGCTTGTATGGTTTCCAAGTGCCTGCAGTCATGCTAGTTGACAACAAATTCCACATTAAATTACTATTTTCTTCTCTTTTTGATTAGCTTTTAAATTACTGTTTGGTACTCCTGAATGTGAACAAGTGATAATGATAGAATGATGGTTTTGGCCTGAGTGAACAAGTTAAAGGTGATCTTATTTGAATTTACCATATGAATGTAGAAATAACCATATAAGAAACTTCACTGTCTTGCTTAGTGACATAACTACTTGATTTGAGAACTGTGTATGATTTGTGAACTCTTTTACTGTAGGCAGTAAAGCACTTCCTTGCCTTCACAGAGATTTTTTGTTACATCCATTTATATATAGCACAGCTGTATGTGAAGTGCATTATAGAAAGTTGTTTGCCTTCTAAAAATGTTAGGTATCGCCACAGGCAGAAAAAACAAAGCAGTCTAATTTCCTTGGGTAAATTCAATATGTTCAATCAGGGATTTCTAGGTCCTACTTGTGTTTTCTGGGTATCTTTTTACTATTAGATACAGATATCCCAGATCCTAATGTGTAATTCTTTAGAGTGTTAAAGAAACAAATCTTGCAGGTAAGATGCTATATTTCTTATGTTTGTGTCTTAAGTTTTTGACTTCACTTCTTTCAGAAAAGTGGTGTCAATGTTACTTTTATGACTTAGATTTTTTGGTGCTGTATTATTGAAAATGTAGTAGGCTTTTTTCTTCTTTTTTTTCCTCCCCCTCCACCCAAAAGATTGCAGTACACAGATACTTGCTCAATGCTTGCTTCTGCTGAGTCTAGTTCTGATTCATCAAGTTTACATGACTGAAAACCATCTGTTAGTTGCAGTTTAACTTACAAGCCTGTATGTAATTTAGTTTTATTAATAAAGTACAATGAACAGCATTATGAAGCTTTTCTCTTTTAATCTTACAAGGAAAAAAATCGTTATCTAAAAAAGCAATCACAAAGAAGAGGAAAGGTATCAGAAAGTCTACCATACCAGAATTTCAGGTAAATTATTTTATTTTTTGTTTTGAGCATTTGAAATCTGAATATCTATGAAATAAGTCCTTTAGTTTCTGATAGAGACCTTGCAAATACTCACTGAAGCTTCTTCTACTTTTTAAGGCTTAAACTGATATTTTTGGAAATACATTTCACCTTCTTGTGGTAGAAAATATTTTACCATTTTTATGAAGTGCAGCTGAAACACTATTTTTAGTATTGTTTATGATCCCAGATATATCTGTTACAGTAAAAAGCCTGTAAAAACTAGGACTAAGACATTTTTATGATAGATATAACTGTTTGGATTAAAATTACTTGGTTTTGTATGAGGTGTGACAATGTGATTCTTGAATTGAAATCTGGCTTGGTTAAGGGTAGGACTTGCAAAAACTTTATAGGCAACTGTGCTTACCCTGCTTGCAACTGTTATTCCTTATCAGCATGTGATTGATTTCTAGGCCTCTAGGACCTCTTAGGCGATAGAAAGTAAAAAGAGTATTAATTATGCTAATATCATTTTATGGTACTGTAGTAGAAGTGTTACAGTACTTCAATTCAAAGTGCTCTTTATGTATGCAAGGCTGCTTGGATTGAAGTTCTCCTTTGGCTATCTTTTTCTTTTTTTCCTTCAGAAAGCAATCTGGGCAAGTTTGGCCAGCAGACATTGAATCATGGCTATTTTGTAATACCCTCATCCTGAAACAGTTGGTTTCATCATGATCGTGTGTTTCTGATGGAGCTAGTAGAATTTCTCGTGTTAAAATTGGGTAGTAACAGTCAATGTTGAGAGATAACTGATATTTAAGTGTACACTTTCTTTATCTATATTGTAATGGTGTTGACTAAAATGTTTTCTAATAGCTCCAGAAAACAGGTAGGTGTCTAATTTTTTTCCCAAGCACTTTGTCTGCATGCCATGGATATATACAGTTAGTTCAGAAATAATTTCTTGCATGATTAAACAACTGCATTTAAGTAGTCTATCTAAAACTTAGTCCAACCTTTTAGCTTTAGTGGATAAAACATATGTATATCTATCTAAATGTATACTTATCTTCTGTAAAACCTTATATTAAAATGTGGCAAAAGACTTCTGACTCTTTTGATCAAAGCTAGGACTCATATCTGTTTTAGGCGAGGCTCAAAGTGTTGAGCAGTTTAATCTTATTAGGGAGCTTTTTAACAACATAACCTGGCTCATTCAACAGGTATGACTGTTAGAAAAATTTGCAAGTATTAAACCTTTTATGTTTGGAATAATACTAAGACTTTTGGCAGTCTTGTATTTATGCTTCAATATATTTTTCCTCACATACACAAATGGCCAAATTTTATGAAATTATGTAAGTAGTTGAAGGCACAAGTATATTTTTTAAATATTTGGTAAAACAGCTTAGAGCTTACAGGCCCTGTGAGATGTGATGGTAGGGCATAATCACAAGGATTTTGCTATTCGTGTCTATATATCAGTTCTTTTGGAGTGAAAGTTAATAAATTAAGAAGTATATGTTTCACGTGCCTGTAGCCTACAAATGTAAAAAACCCACAAACCCAATCAGAAGACACTTCAGTTTATAAGATTAGGTTCTGTACTTAAGTATAGATCTTCTGAAAATCGTGACTTGGCTTTAAAGCTGAGTAAAAGAGTACTAATAAGTGTTTGATTATGTGCAGTGACACATATCAAAATCAATTATTAGTGAAAATTCAGAAGGTAATAGTGCTACTTAATCTAGCATTTAGAATACCATTTTTATAATATATAGCTCAAGACTGCTTGAAAAAAATCCCCAAAGCCCTGCAAACAACAAAACAAACTCAAATCAAAAGGAGATGCAAATTAAATTCTTTTTATCAAATAAAAATGCACAAAAACCCAGTCTTGGTTTTAATATTTTGAGAATTATTGGAGAAGTGGGTTTACAGCTTCATAGATTGTTATTGAGTTGTCTCTTGCTTATTATTCTGAGCTTCTTATTACTGTTGCTCATTAACATTTTAAAGAAATTAATGGTAGTTATAGTGCCGAACAGAAGAGACACTAAAGTGTTTTGCAGTTTTTTCCCAGTTACAGAGTACATTTAGGTTTGGTAACCAGTGTTTCACTTAGTCTTTTCTCTTTTCACCTCATGTACATTCACTCATAGCTGTATAGACCTACATGTATGATAAGTAAGGAGAAAAGGAACATGCATGCTCTGTTTCAGTGTGTCTTTAACAATTTCAGTTTCATCATCTATGGTCTATATTAAATGCAGATCCCAAGAGGGCTATCTGGACATTTTCCACATATAGATGTCAGTGATAAAAGGGCAGCTTTGTAGGAAAACCAATTATAATTAACAGTCATTACACAAATAACTTGAAATAAAGCGTGAGACCCTGTTGAAGTGAACTAAAATTCTGCAAAAAGTTTGTCTGAAGTTAAGGGGGCAAGGAAGGAGCATCAATGATCTGGGGAATACACTGGGTTCTATGATGTTAAAGAGTTCATTTATAAGTTGATTACAGGAGAGTTCCAAGTTGGAATGGAGCTTGAGCCCCCTGTCTTCCCTTAGGAAGTTCAGAGCAGATTTTTTTTGTCTTTCTTCCTTGAAGTCCTAGGAGTCAATGAGAGTCTTTGAGAGATTACTGAGATCTGAGGTTGCATCATAACATGAAAGTTGAACGCTGAATTTGAAATTTTACTGAATATCTGAATCTTCCACTTCAATTGGAGTATAATTGGTATAGAATTGAAAAACAGGATGCTTATTGCCTATGAAAAAGAGTCTCTATGTAGCAAGTACTGTGCCGTATGCGATGTTTTTTTTGTTGCAGTTAACATGTCTACAACTAATGAGATTAATATAAACATTTACAGGCTGAATCTTTAAGCCACCATGTAGTGTTCTAGAGAATAGGAACTAGTCTTTCATTCTCTCTGATAATTCAAAATGCAACCACTTTTTCACTTCACTTCACTTTCACTTATTTTCTTCATGATAAGTAATTAGAAGGTGTGTTCTTCAAGAGCCATATGTGAAACTACCAGTAAGCTATCAAAATGTGACAAAATTATTAATATCTTTTTTTTTTGCCTTTATGTAACTTATCCATTAAAACATACAAAACATATTAGAAGGAAATGTTCTTTGCAGAAAATTGTACTGCTAGGTTCCACCAATTACCAGCCATAAGCAAAGAACACTGAAATAAGAATCTCATTGGGAGAAATAGCATCTAGAATCCATATCAAAATGTATAAAGTAGAATACACTTTGTTATTTTCATCATTGTTCTTTTCAACCTTCCTTCAAAACACTAGCTTCATTCTCTAAGATAGGAAATGCTAACCATGTGAGAGAAGTTTCAGAATTACCTTTTTCCCAGTCAGTGTGCATCTTTATTTCCTCATCTCAAATCATACTGGAATGAAAAAATTGAAATTTTTTCTTGAACCTTTTTATAGTGCTTTTCAGTTCCGTATTGGAGTATTTAAAACGCTAAACTCATTTTGACTATAAATCCTCCAAGCTCAGCTGCTGTTACCTTCCTTATTTTATCAGTAGGTAATTGACACACAGTTAAGATCCTCAAATGTACTTCTCATCTAATGAAAATTGTCACTTAGAGATTTGATTACTCTTGCTCGTCACCCCCAGCCCCAAGGCAATTAAACTTTATTTATTGGCATTTTTTATTTATTGGCGTTTTTCACATCGATGTAGTTTGGATTGGTCTTGTAGGAGAAAGTAAAAAGCAACAATAGACTTTAGTAAACTGAATTGTCAGGTGTATAGTCAAAAAATTGATTATAGTTGTGGAGGGAAAACCTTTATCCTTGCCTTCATTGACTTTTGTCAAGGACTTTGTGATGTACGTTTTTGCTTAACAATATAGTGTCATGGATTTCTTCACAGGCCAGACACAGCCAGTATTTGGCTTCAGTTTATAATTTAGGTAACTGGGACTCCTTCGGGTGCAGGACATGCATTTTGAACCTAATTATCCATAGACTTACCCATAGTCATTCTGTTTTCTGGCTCAAGAGAGATACCTCTCACAAGTAAATTTTGTATGCACGGTCTGTGGCAAGACACTGCCAATTTCCTTATTAATTTGTTATTCTAAACGTGATAAATGTAAAAATGGTAAACTTTGATTTAAGTCACTCAATTTCCTCAATGCTTCAAGTGTACACAATGTTATGAAAATAAGGGCACATGTGCACTTGAGGTTTCTGAAATTTACTTTGCTGAAAGTGTTAATTCAGTTTTTTAGTAGTGACTAGCAAAAGTGCTGCTTCTAACATGAATTTGCTGAAAATCTAAAACTGCACTTGAATTTGAAGTAAAAATATGTTGTTATAAACTACTGATTTGGGAAAAATACTTAGCAGTTGTTTGATAAAAACATTTTTGTGAGGGTGTGTTTTGTAAGGAAAACGTTTCCACCTAAGGGTGTTCAGAAGAAGCAAGTCTTATTATAACATAATTCAACAGAACCTAACATCTTAATAGTTTCTAGTTTTTTTAGTCTTAACTTGCCCTAGGTGATGGTAAGACAAAATATACAGATCACCTTTGTTTGACAATTTTTTCAAGAAAATAGCATCCATTTTCTGAAAGAAAAAAATATAATAAGCTGATTTCTAAAGACAAGAATTAGAATAATATAATACTTTTTTAAAGAATACTTAAAGTAGGTAGATTTGGTAGATGACTAGGTTGCCTTAGAATCATCAAGGTAGGAAGAGACTTTCAAGACCATCCAGTCTGACTGCCCACCCAGCACTACCCCTGTCCACCGAAACCTCTAAACCACATCACCAGATCCAGATGCCTCTTGAACATATCCAGGGATGGAATACTTTGTGTAAGCATATAAAGTTATGGTCAGGAAAAGTTGTACCAAGTGTAAATGTTATAAACACAGCATACTACAAAGCTAGTATACTTATTTTGCCAGGGAATTTTTTGGTAGTCAAAACTGTTCTAAGTCATCACTGTACTTGAGAGAAATTTGGTAGTTGTCATTCACAGAAGTTTTAAGAAAATACCTACATTTTGAAATGGAAGCTTGCAGGTAGAAATATGGTTTATGTCTGAAGAATAAGAGAATTTTCTACTGAGATTTTGCTTTTCTCAACAAGTTCTGATTTTTGTTTGGGTTTTTTTTTAATGTTTAAAAATACTATAAGAAAATACAAATCAAATGGTGGCACTAAGTAATAATGTGCTTTTAAATTTTATTTAATTTCAATGTACATTTTGCAAGTCCCACATCACCAAGTGTTTGTGTTCATTTGTTTTTTAGCTTATTTGCACTAATCTTGATGAACTCAGGGAATTAATCACAAAGATTGAGAATGAACTCAAGGATCTGGAGGACATTAAAAAGAAATCGGTATGTGACATTAAAAGCTTTCTCTTGTATTGATATGAAACAGTGTCAGTTACTTGCTGAGGCCTGTCAACTCAATTTTTTATGCTCTTCAGTAACTGCATGAAAACTTCCTAAGGTTGATACCTGGAGACTGTAATCTTAATCTTTCCTGTGTGGGATGCTCCGTTCTCAATGTTTTTATGATATTTTTATGAATTCAGTACCTGTGTTAGCACTTATCCATGCCAAAACAAAATATACATAGTGGTAATACCTTAAAATGAGTAGTTAATCTCCATTAAACTCCATGTGACTCTTTTGCCCTGAGGATAAGTTCTTACCAACAAATAATTACAGGATAGAATTCTCATATCTGCCCATGTAGTGTTGATCAGAATTTCTATTGAGCTAGAATTCATAATTATTTTTTTTTTGCATGTGTTATTAAAATTTACTTTGTTTAATATTTATTGAAGGAGTTTGTAGCAGAAAGCATGCCATGTGGCTTTTGATATCAGATTGAGATACAAATTTTACCAATATACTCTGGATCACTGAGTCTGTGCAACTGAAAACCTCAAAGGAATAATAGACGAGAATCCAGCATGCCTTTTATAGAAGGCAGTGATTCTTATTAAAATGGTAGATGGGTTTAAATACATGAATAGTTGCAACAGCCCTCTACAGAACTCTGACTACTTTTTTCATTGTACCTTTATTGAACCTTTGGTAGGCACTTCTATGGTGGCCTTTCTATGAAAAAGTAGTAGTTAGAAGTGTTTATTTTTCTATGTTAGAAATCAGGCTGCTTTTAGTTCAAGTGAAAGTTTATAGTCTCATGAAGAATCAATATATTCTGAAGTTATTTCAGTAGGGGAGAGAGCTGTAGTAGAAGAGAGACAAATAAGTTAGGATTCTAAAAGACAAGTGTCAGTGCAATTAGCATAATTGTTAATGTAGACAAAGGAATAATACCAGCCTAATCTTGAAATTATTTTGTAGTTGCTAAATTGTAAACTGGTTTTATCATAAGAATGCCAAGAGGTTATCAGAAGAGCTATGTCAGCAATAGGATAAAAAGCCCAAAGTTAGAGTGTATCTATATGCTAAAATAGCATATAGATTGCATTGATATGCTACAGCATATCAATAATCTATGTGTAGGTGAGACTTTCAGTCTGCTAGTAAAACTGTAGGAACATGACTTCTTCAAGGGTAGGCAAATGCTAAATATGTCATAATTGCACTTTAAACTGAAATTTGATAATGTCATTATCTAAGTAAGTTGCATGACATAGCAGGAATACTATGTTTGGTTCTAATTGCACCGTCTTCAAAAACTCAAACAGTTAAGTACAGGCGAATTAAGATACAATTCATTCAGCATTCAGTAGTTGTGAGGTAAGGACTATCTTTTGTTGTGTCTTTATAGACCTATCACATAATGATTCTGTGTCTCTAAACACTTGTGTTGTTAGAAATTTTATGTAGAGAAAAAGGGTTAGGATTAATTGCTGTAGAAGTGGTTATGAGGAAACAGTAAAGTGAGATACTAGTTTTGAAAAAATATTTATCAGGGAAATATTATATTTACCTTTTAAACATTCAAATAGAAAAATGATAAATTATGTGAATAGTCATAAATTTGAACTTTTTAAAATGAAGTTTTGCTTTGTAAGGAAGGTCTTTAGGATTTCATTTTTGAATGAAATAAACATGTGTTGTTATGTTTGATGTCTGAAAAACTGGAGAAAATGCAGACTTTCATTCTTCAGCTGTAACAAAATGACAGTGGCAGTGTCAGAAGCATCCAGAATTGAGTTTGTCCTGGTTTTTTGAAGTGCATATTCTGTTAAGTAAAACAGTTTTCTAATTTGATAATGGAAATTTGACCTAATGTGAAAATCTATTTTAATGATGACACTTACATGCTGTTCATTGACTTCTTTCTTGTTTTAAGTGAAAGATGGCGATGTTCTTACTACTTCATAGTAATTTAATATTGATTTTTGTTTGCAATAATGACCTGGGTGAAGCCACAGGAATCTTTCTTCTTCACAAGTAACCTCCTTGGTAATTTCAGTTGTAAAAGTTGCTAGCACGGGCTGTTGAGAAAAACCTTCAAGGCTAGCTTTACTGTTATGTTAAATAATAACATATTTTAGAAGTACAGCTTATTTAACTTTAAATTAAGACTTTCAGGTATAACCTTTTCTTAGTTGTAACCTCCCTTTTGTTACCTTTAAGACCATTCTAGAGTATGTAAAAGGAATTCCTTCTCCAGAACTTGGAGGTAATGGAGACTATAATGAAAGAGCTGAGCTACGGGGCCTTTTTAGTATGAATAAACTTACACTGTTTTCCCTCATTTTTTGTAGATAGTTGGACTGGTTGTATCTGATACTTTTCATAACATCAACTTGAGACAACAAATGACATGACAGATTTTTGTTTGGCAAGTTAAAATAAAATTAGAATAGGGTTATGTAATAGAAAGTAATGGATAATTTTAAGTTTGGGCATTTCTACAAGTTTCTTTTACATCAATGTTGGAAAGTATTGGAAATGTTGGACAGTATTTTTACTGTTTGGTTGATTAAAACAGTTTGGTTCTCTACTTTTCTATACCTGTATTGTCTTTAGGTTAGCTATGAGTAGTATTTTTCCTTTTAAAAAGCCTTGAGCTTTTTCTTGATTCCTGGTGAGTTTGTTATACCCGTGATGAGCTTTGCTTTGTGCCAGTTTGCTGTGTCTGTTTATAGTTGAAAATTAAATTTTATATAAGTTCTTTAATTTTTAAGACTTCAACTCTGTACTTGAGCTCTAGACACAGTTCTGAAGCAATGCTGCAATTTCACATATGCTTTCAACTGATATAAGCCAAAACATCTGCCAAATAAATAGCTCCTACTCCCTGTGTCTCTGGAAGATTCTGTTTTCCGTGCCATCCCATGTGAGAGGCTAGCAAAATTTTTTTTCTGTTGCATGGTGAGAGTTAGATTATGATAAACCTACCTACTTATTTATGCTGGTGAATTGTTTGTAAGCCAGACCAGTTTTCTAATGCAATTTATCATGGAGTTGCAGAAATACCTGTGCTTGTATTCTGCTACAGGTTAAGTGGTGGTTGTAAGAACAGAAATGTCTATCTGCAGACAAAAGAAAATGGGACTGATTTTGCAGTTGTATTTTTATGTAATTGCAGCCTGCAGTTTTTAGAGCAGGCTGCTCTAAAAGGTTTATTTCTTCAGCTACTTGATAATTCCTCTCCTTACCACATATTACATATCCAGAGGGAGAGGAGAAGTCAGATTTGGTATTGTACCTGACTTAAACATTTGTAAATAAGTGAAGGAAATATAAATATAAGGAAGAATGTTAAAAGTGCAGAAGGGGAACTTAAAGTTTAATGATCTGTGCTTAGTGAAAGGCTGATACCCTAAGGAATGTCTAAGTTAGAATGTCTTCTAGCTCTTATATATTGCTGAGGACATGTGAAACTGCATCCTTTAATTTTAAAAACTGGACTGAAGGTTGAATCAATAGAAAAAACCCAGAATTTACAGCAATGAAAATTAGATACTAGTAGAAATTAGTAAATAACTAGTAGTAATTTTAATAAATATAAAATTACTAAAAGAAAATAATTTTAATAAATATAAAATTAATAAAATAAAATAACTGGTAGTAATTTTATCCACACCTTATCCATGCACAGATAAGGTGTGGGTAAAATTACATGCAGTCAGTAAAGTAGGAGTAGAAGAACATACTAGCTAAAAATTCTATTGATATTTTGTTGAATTTTTAGCTCTTGTTAGTTTTTTAAAAATTGAGTCTGTGTATATAATATTCATGGTCATTTGTTGAATGTGAGCTCCTAGAAATTTTCTAAATTGACCAAGATTTGCAAAGTAGCTTAATTCCACACTTGAAGTGATATTGTTGGAAAAATAATTTTGAAAACACACATGATAGGGAGGCATTTTTCTAGTATATTTAGGATCACATAAAGACTTCAATCTAATATAGAAAGTTTCTTTTAAGAGAAGAGGCAGTAAAGTAATGCATTCTGTTGGATCACTACACAGGATAACAACTATCAGTCTCTGGCATTTTGGATCCCACTTTTCCCTAGGTCTTCTCTGTCTGGTCTAATCAAGTGGGACTTGCAGTGTGAATGAAAATCTTCTTACTGCCTTTCAGATAATCTACCTCTCATGTGATGTGAAGGGTTTTTGTGTGTGTGTGTGAAACTGTTAAGTTCCTTGGTTGATCAGTTTTATGTACTTAACTGTTGCATATCATAGCAGAAATTTTTATTATTATTTTTTCAAACCCTACTTGACATTGTGTAGTATGAAAGTGACAGGACTGCAGGTGCTTGCATATAATAGTGAATTTAGGGCTTTTTTGCAGATGCTAGCTGAATTTGCAGTGAAATGAATTGAGTTTTTAACATGAATGCGGAAAGATTTCTTGTTTACTGAGTGCAAGACTTTTTTTTGGTAGCACTATTGGATTTGATTCGTGCCCTCTAAGTCTGATGCATAAATGCATAGCTGTGTAGAGGGTGAACAGGGAGGCTGGAGCCCAGGATTCCCACAGATAAGCTGAGAAGGTTAAAATGAATAATGGGCAGTACCTTCCTGAGAAGGAGACTGCATCGTCCCTAGAGAGAGAGAAAAGTCAGACAAAGGTTACTTAGTCAAATGACACCAGCCAAGGTAACAGCTAATTGTGGTTTGGAGAAAAGGCTTTATTGTTTGCAGAGGTCTGTAACACCCTGATGTTCTTGACTTAATAGTTAAAAAAGTGAAATCCTCCCTTTTAAAGGTTTTGTGTTCTGCTATTTTTCCTGGAGCCTATAATGAGATGGTCCCAGGGGGTTGAATGCCTTTGTGTATCTTTGGAAATGGATATTTGTTTTAGCAGGTGAGTCAGAAGGCCTAAAAGGAAACTGTGGTTTTCTGCAGCATTAAGTTACCTGCAAAAATATATATTTCTGACTACATCTGAAAATTTAAAGTGAAAAACCCACTAGTTTAGGTCAGAAATAGTTAGAACTTCAGACAAATTAACTTGTGGGGTTATTAAAAGGATTATGTGGATCCAGCGTGGAACATACTTTCCTTGTCTGTTTTTTATGAGATTCCAAATAAGCTGCTGTTAAATTTGTTCATGAGGTGTAAGTATCTAAACTCAGAGACTGCTTTCTGACGTTTTTCATTGATTTGCTGCATTTTATTTTTAAAAATATGTTAATACATGGGGAAAAAATGAAAAATGGTTCATTTTAAAAGTTTATAAAATATTCTCTCTCTGTTCAGTGAGGAAATAGGAAATATTGTAACGTGTTTGAAAATGTTTGGCAGGGAAACTGTGTTTAGACAAAAATCTAAAGGGACTTCTGAAGAACTTCCCTTCAGCAGAAACTCATGTTTCAACCATCAAAAATAGTTTAGGGCTCTTACTAATATTTTAGTAATTCAGACCTCAACTTTGCAAACAATGAAGTGGAAAAATCTACTGTGTCTTCTCATCTGTGGCCTAGGGAAACATTTTTATTATTGGGTTAAATCTTATTCAATTTTTGTTCAGAGGTTGATTTCCTCTCCCCATCCCTGCCTCCTCTTGTCCTGACCACTTCTTTCCTCCCCAGTGAAATATGTGCCATGCTTGGAACTTTTGCATGTAAAGGGTTTTCAGTTATAGTTGTTTTCATCAGCATTATTGTATTTACATAGATATGCACGCAAACAGTAAATATTATAATCTGAGAAATCTGTGTATGCACACCTATTTGCAGGTTTAAACTGCAGGTAAAATGAGCTACAATAAAAGAGAAACAATAAATGCTTGGGTTCCAGGGCATTAATAGATAGACTTCAAGTCTTGCAGCTGAAACATTTTCTTTTAATTTAAGCTTAGTTTCTCTGTTAGTATGTATCTTCATCTGTTATGTATCTTACATGCTCTCTTTTTACATCCTTATCCTGAAAACTTGATTTGTACTTTAATCACTTCAAAATACTGTTATTGCTTCTCTATGCCTTGCTTGCATCTCTTGAAAACACTAATACGAGCCCAAATACTGAATTTTGAGACAGATTTAACATTTACATCCGTGCAGCTTCTTGTACTTCTGAGGACAGATTGAAGATGTGGATCATATGTAATATTTAGTTGTATAAAATAAATGAATAAGGCCAGTTTTAGTCTTTGGTTTTTGAAATCTTCTCCACAGTACTTGATTATCTTCTCTGATATTTTTAACTCGGGCTCATCTCACTAAGATTCAATATTTTTTTTCATGCTCTTCAGTTTTTCTAAGCTTTTCCAGTTTTCTGTCTTTATTGTCTACTTTTTTCACAATTCTTTTCTCTTGAACTTTCATGCCTTTCCATGTGTGACTGACTAAAACTCCAATAAATATATTTATTGGGGAAGTTGTCTTTAAACTGCTTTTGCCACATACCTTTCTACAGTTCCAAATGTGAAAGTGTGGGTTCTGCATGAGAGATCAATGTGTACTCATACATTTTTGTCACAGAAATACTACTATGTATTCAGAACAGTTCACAATGCTTTCGATATTGGTCAATCAGTATATTCTTTTGAAGAAATAATCCAAGACATTCCTGTCAGCACATAGTACTAGCAAAACAGCGGCTTTTAAGACACTCATCTGAAGAATGCAGAAACACTTCTATATCCAGAGTTAAGAAGAGAAAAATGCTCAGATATATGAGAAGGAGTTAAGTACAACTTAAAAAACATAGATGTTTTGTAAACAGCTTACGATACTACATACATCCATTTTCTTTGTGAATTCCAGAGGTCTAAGTTAGTCGATAACTTTGAAGTTCTTCTAATGGAGGAGTAAAATGTGACAATTCAGTGCTGGATAATTTTACTCTTCTGGATTCAACAGTAAGCTCATGCTGATAATAAACTTTCTCTTGTGTTTTTGCGGTTTATATATTTTATATATATATTTATATTTTTTCTAAAAAAAGTGGTATATTAATCAACACTGTGATGATTGTGTAGTAATTGTGCCTAAAGAAAATTGGAATGTGGCTAAATATTTGAATGAAAACCATTTCACAGTAATGAACTAAATCAGGAGATAAAGACGGTCTTGGTAGCAAGAAATTTATTGCAGTTTGTTTTGGTGTTGTTGTTTTTTGTTTGTTTTACTTTATTTGCCTATATTAGAAAGAAGAGAGTATGAGATCATTTTAGGACATAACTTTGTGTGATCAGAAATATAGGTCATGGAAGTGCAGGCTGGAGTCAGGACTTCTCATTAGTTGCTGGTAAATGCTCAAAGATAGAATTGATTAAGAGATGTCATAAGTGAATTTGTTTTATAATTTACTACAAGCCATTCTTCCTGACTCTCTACTTAATCCCAGTCTTCAAAGAATGTCAGAGGTTGGTTAGCTGTTGATGTGTATTTATAATGTTCAGAATGATGTTGCTGAAAGTAAAATGCAAGAGGCTCACTCTAAGGAACTTCTACTATAGAAGATAAATCTAAGCATTTTCAAAATTAAAACACTTTCAACAACAGATGAGTTTGCATAGTGTGAAAACATGATCTTGTAATGCATTCTTATTCAGTCAAAATTGGAAGTGCCTGAAATTGTAGTATTTGGCCCATAAATAAATTATTAAGAACATTCAACATTTATCCATATATGATTTGAAAAAATTACTGATCTCTTTTCTTTAGGTATCTGTTGTCCAAAGCAGCTGGTGATCGCCAACTCCCTCTCTGTGTGACATCACTAGAAAACGCTAGACTGGTGATGTCACACATACCACAGAACCCCGCAGCAGAATGGAGCAGGCCTATTAAGGGTAAGTTTCCTCCCTCCACCACCACCCCTTTTCAACAATATTGCATGGTTTTATAAGATTACTAATTTTCTTTACTTTATGTCCCTGGGATATAACGTAAAGATTACAGACAATCTTATAAAACTGCTTAATATTGTGGTGTTGTGTGTGTGTGTTTATTTAAAAGCAAAACAAAAACTCATATAAAAAGTTCAGTCCTTACCCCATGTATCAATATCCTGGCTCCAGTCTGCTTTGGGGTTCCATGATAAGTATACCAGAATAGTGTATGTTGGTGCATCGATCACAGAGAGTGGAGTCAGCATTTCCTGGCTGCTCTGGATGTCAGAAACCTTATTTTAAAAGGTGAGTTTTCAGTTGAATGTGTTGAATGTCTCTCTGCATTTAAACAGAAACATTCAGCCCATTTGTAAAATGTATTTTTATTGTGTTCACATTTTTGAAATTTACTTGTAAGTTGACATAGCCTAAAGTCACATTGCATACTTCTTTATCTAGTCCTTTTTTCCTCTGGTATTTTCCTGTGTTAATAACCATATATTGTGTTTCCAGAAAAAAATAGTGTCTTGTTTGTCACTAATTGGAACAACGTGGTAACTAAATTTGGTTTAATACCATTCTCAGTGATCTGGACAAGGGGATCAAGGGCGTCCTCAGTCAGCCCACAGGCAACACCAATCTGGGTGGGAGTGCTGATCTGCTGGAGGGCAGGAAGGCTCTGCAGAGGGATCTGGGCAGGCTGGAGCATGGGCCGAGCCCAGTGGTGTGAGGCTCAACAAGGCCCAGTGCTGGGCCCTGCCCTTGGGTCACAGCAACCCCAGGCAGTGCCACAGGCTGGGGCAGAGTGGCTGCAAAGCTGCCACAGGAAAAGGCCCTGGGGGTGCTGGTGACAGCAGCTGAGCGTGAGCCAGCAGTGCCCAGGTGGCCAAGAAGGCCAATGACATACCTCAAATCCTGTGTTCAGTTCTGGGCCCCTCACTACAAGAAGGACATTTCGGTGCTGAAGTGAGACCAGAGAAGGGCAATGGAGCTGGTGAAGTGTCTGAAACATAAATCTTGTAAGAAGCAGCTGAGGGAGCTGAGGGTGTTGAGCCTGAAGAAAAGGAGGCGTAGGAGAGAGCTGCCTGGAAGGAGTGTGTAGCCAGGTGGGGGTTGGCATCTTTTCCCAGGGAACAAGTGCTTTATGTTTCTGATGAACGTACTTTTGAAGATCCAGCCTGAACCTCCTAAGCCTCAGTTTGTAGCTGATCTCTTAGAATGTATCATTTGGTATTTTTGAGAATTTACAATGCAGATATTTGTGAAAACAAGTGTATTATCTATAGAAGTTAGTGGGCAGCTATGTAATAGGGAGTTAAGTCATAGTTTTATCAATTATTGATTTGCCTTTACCCCCCTCTGAATAAAAGACAAGCACCGGACTGTGTTAGAGAATCAAATTGCACATGAAAAGAAATGTTAAATTTTGTTGTGATGGATCTTAAGATTTTATAAATGCTTTTAATGTCTCTTTTTACTGTGTCATATTTAAGGAATAATAACATCTAGCATTTATGTGTTTGCACAGAAAATCAACTAAACCACAATAATTTAAAAGAGAATGATTTTTTTTATTCCAGCCTTTTTTTGGCCTATACTCTTCAGTCCTGACTACTTCTGAGGAAAAAAGGTTTTTCTCCTGGCTAAAATTTGTTCATTTTTCCTTTAACAGGTTTATTGTCAATTCTAAAACCCCACTAAGAAAAATAAGTAATTGAAACAAAGGGGAATAATTAATCTATGCTTTTTAAAATGATATTGCTATAAAATTTTCATTGAAATTACTTGGAAGTATGGTTCCTCTTTGCCTGTTTCTCCACCCTGTTGAGATCATTCTGAAGGGTTGCACAGCTCTCTGGGGTATTGGCCACTGCTCCCAGCTTTGTGTCATTGGTGAACTCACTGAGGAGGCATCTGCCACTTCATCCAAGTCACTGATGAACAAGTTAAAACAATACTGGATCAGTACTGAACCCTTGGGGACAGCACTAGAGACAGGCCTCCATCTAGAGCTGCTAATCCTGTAGAATTAGGGGGCAGGAATTGGCTAGCTTTTTATGTTTGGTTTTGTAAGCAGAGAGATAAGTAATATATTTGTTTTTCTGTGAAGTATTAATGAAGTCAGTAAAGTCTTGAAGTCTGTTCTTGACTAAACATTGTACATGTTCTGGCAGTCTAACAGTTGCTGCTTCAAATTTATTCAGTGGTCAGCTGATACTTATTTTTCTCATAAATACTCTTTTTTTTGTAAAGCCAAGACCTTAACCTTATTTAAAGACAAATAAGGCTCAGAAATTAATAATTTCTTGGGGTTTTTACTTTGCAGTGATTTTTCATGTATTTTTAATATTGCATTTTCACACTTTTTTTTTGCTATGTCACTGCATGTAGAGCATTTCTTCTTCACAATAGTAGTAGCATTGTTTAGTTTTGCCATTTGATTTTTTTGAGATAATGCACTAATGCTCTGCAGCACATAAATATGTTATTTTAAACAATCTGCAAAATGTTTTGTTTACCTTACAAGAAAAAGATATCTGTGCATGTAATATTCTTTTGTATGTAAACAATTAATTCTGTTGATTGCTGACTTTAAGAGATGATACCAAATCCTCTGGTAGACTACAGTACGCACAGGGTCTGGTTTTTCTTGTAGTGATTAGTGACAGGTTTTATGCATGAGAGTGGCCACAAGTGTAGGAAATTATAATACAGTTTACTGGCTTTGTCTGTGTGTACAACATTGGTCATTATGTGGTAATGTGGCATAACGATCCTACTTGAAATCTTTGCTTTTGTAATTTTAATTGAAGAATGAAGGTAACTGTTTGTTTTGTAATGTAACATGTAAATGATTATCCATAAAAAAATAGATACTTTTTCTTCAAACAAGCATTCAAGCTGAGTGATCTTTGTACATTGAAAAGATCTGCTGAAGTGTATAGAGAGAAATTGTCCAAAGTCCTTGGGAAGATCATTCTTGTAGAGTGCTGAAAGGCAGCTGTGACAAGCTTTATCCAGATTTTCCTGTCTTAGCTTTCTTGGTGTGCTAGACCACAGGAGGCTGTGAAGGATATGTGCACTATCAAAAGCTAAATATATATATGAAATAAGAAAGTTCTCAAGTCCTGCTTCTTTTTCTTGCAGAACCATAGTCTCTTGAGTGTTTTACATCTTCTTTGACAAGTAGGGAGCTAAAATCTTCATTTACATAAAATGCACAGAGTTGGTTGAGTGGCAGCAGTGCTATACCACATCTCTTTTATAGCAGTTACATATATATGCATTGTTCAGTCTTTTGTGCAATGAACTACAGAATAAAGTTTTGGGGAAAAACTATGTGCAAGGGGTATGTGTGAGTGTTAAGGGCTGTGTTCTGCAGCATCGTGGCCAGCATGGTTGTAATTTCCCAATGTCTTCAATCCTTATTTAGACTTTCTAAATATATGAAAACATGAATATAAGATTACATATATCAGTTTTGAAAATAAAACTTTTAATTATGTGTTTGAATTAAAAGCTTAAAGGATATATGTTGGAAAACTGGGCTTTGTGGCGTAGTCGCATAGTGGCATGTTGCTTCATAAAAGACAAATTTGCTAAACTTCTCTTTTAAAAAAAGCTTTTTTTCTAGAACTTTAAATAAAATGTAACAGAAAAACATTGTGATTTTTATCCTTGAAAATTGTAGCAAGGTTTCTTTTGCAAATAATAATGTTATACTTTATACCACTTCTCTTAAATGAGATTATGGTGCAATTTTCTGTAAAAATTTTAACTCAGAAAAGTGTACATACGTGGTTGATTTCCCTGAACTGAATAGATTACTACCCATGTTGGTTACTTATTTAAGTAATTTTGAGCACATGGAGTATTTGTAGAATCCTTTCAATTTTAATTTTGACCTGTGAAAAGTGAGCATCCTTGCAGTATTACTTTTCCAACTATGACATTATCCCTCTGTAGTATTAAAATAAAAGTAATAATGTCCTAGATAGATATAACTCTGGAAGGGTGGATGTAACTCTGGAAGTTCCTAATCTTTTCTTCCAGTTGTCTTCCTCATATGCTATATCCATGTACCAAGATTATTGTAGTATTAGTAAAATCTCACAGGATTTTAGTCTAATGCAATGATAAATAAACGGAATTTATGTTTTCAGGGAAGATGGTTCCACCGGAAGCAAGCAGTAAAGGAATTGCATGGTACATTGTTACGACTGCTTAATGAACTGTTACCATGGGAACCAAAGCTAATTAAAGCATTTCAAAGAAACAGGTAATTACCTGCTCTTTTTTTTTTTTTTCAACAGTGGTGCATGGGATGAAAAACAGAGCCAAATTCACCTTTTAAATACTGATCTATAAGTTGGCTTCTTAAATAAATGAAAGTAAAATAGTTTGAGGAGAGGAGTGAGGCACTGGCAATACTATGGTAGGAAGAGGTATCTTATATTCCAGATTTACTATCTCCAAAAAAATTTGAGCGTAACCTGGTAGTGTTTTTTTCCTCTAAAACACTCTAGAGTTCTTTAGCATGCTGATCAATAGTATACTGCAAGACAGCTAGGATTTGTATTTCTGCTTATTTGGTTAAGAGATGCTGAAAACCTTTCTCTAGAGGACTATATCAGGGCTCCTTAGAATACTCTAACTACTTACTATGTAAAGCTACCTATATTAACTATTAATGAATTCTCCACAGAACAATTCTTGAAGCATTGTTTTGAGGTCTTTGTAACACAGTAAATTAGAAATGCATCTGGAAAGAAGTATGTCAGAGGAATATGAGTGAAATAGTGACAGGTTTCAAGCTACTAAAGTGCAAGTATTAGTAACAGTGAAACTGCTACTCTGATTATAAATCATGGAGAGATTAGATACTATCTTTCAGCTCAGTGCCATTTTTTCCTCTTAACCATACAGCTGTTGCTATAATCGTACCTTAGTTTTGCCACAAGGCTTGAACTCTGTAACAAAGGATTGTAAGAGAGGCTTCTTAAATGTTGGGTGTGAAGGAAGCAAGTTACACTGTTTTGTGATGCAGAGCTAATGCTGGAAAGTGTAAAAGGTGTTATGTTTGAAAAACGAAAACATAATACCAAAGATATTACATTGGATCCTCAGTAACTCATTTTGTGAATATCATCCATGAATTAAAATTCCTATTTGGAAATTTGGGATATTGTTGAATATTTTGCTTTCAATAATGGACCCAAATGCAAGTTTTGGGGTTTTCCTATTCCTTTCTCTTCTCACTCCTGTTCATTTTCCTTAGCTGTTAATTTCTTCCTGTCTTTCACAATTTAGAATCCTTCTGGACACATGGCAAATAGCATTACTGTCAGGAAGAGTTTAGTTTTCCAGTATGTGAAGTCCACTGTTATACCATTTTAGTAAATTCTGTTGTGGAATGATTTGGTGCTCAGTATTCTTGTCTGTCAAATCAAAGAATCATAGAATGGTTTGGATTAGAAGAGACCTTAAAGATCATACAATTCCAATCCACATGGGCAGGGACACCTTTTGTAAATGAGGCTCCTCAAAACCCCAACTAATCTGGCCTTCCAGGGATGGGGCTTCACCAACTTTTCTGGACAGCCTGTTCCAGTGCCTCACCATGGTTGCACTTTAGAATTTCTTCCCAATTTCTAATCCAAACCTACTCTCTTTGAATTTGAAGCCATTGCCCCTTGTATTCTCACTACAAGCTCTTGAACAAGTCTCTCTCCCTTCCTTTTGTGAAGGCTCCCTTCACATACTAGAATGCTGCAATTAGGTCTCACCGGAGCTGGCTCTTTTCCAGGCTGACCAATCTCTCTCAGTCTTTCTGCACAGGAGGTGCTCCATCCCTCTGATCATCTTGGTGCCCTTCTCTGGAGTCATTCCAACAGTTCCATGTCCTTCCTGTGCTGGGAACCCAGAGCTGATGCAGCCCTGCAGGTGGGGTCTGAGCAGAGCAGAGCAGAGGGGCAGAATCCCCTCCCTGCCCTGCTGCCCACCCTGCTCTGGATGCAGCCCAGGACACGTGTGGCTCTCTGGGCTGGGAGTGCCCATGGCTGGGGTATGTCCTGTCGACGGAAGGAGACCCAGACATCCGTTGATCATCATAGGCCCAATTTTATTGATCAGTACGGCGGGTTAAATCAGTACGGCTGGTTCCTCTCACCCACCAGCACCCCAATTCCTTCTCAGCAGGGCTGCTGTAATCTGTTCATCCCCAGCCTGTGCTGAGACTGGGGGTTTCCCCAAAACAGGTGCAGCATCTTGCACTTTGCCTTGTTAAAACACATGAGATTTTCCCATGGACCCATTTTTCAAGCTTGCCCAGTGTCCTGGTTTAGGACAAATTAGGGGAAATCTCCAAAAGGGAGCCCCCCAAAACAAAACAAACCTCCAACCACCCCTCCCCCAATACCGGGTTCGGGAAGGAATTTCTCGGAGGAGCAAAGTGGAAAACAAAACCTATTTATTTACAAGTAACAAAAGAACACTCCCCAACACAAGAAAAGAAAAGAAAACAAAAAAACAGACTGTGTTGAGAGGGCACCACTCTTCTTTGCAAGCTTCGGGTGTCCTGGAGCTCTCAGGTCAGGTCCGGAGCCGGTCCAGTATCTTCAGGGGAGGGTAAGAAGGGGGGAAGAAGAGAAAAGAAAAAAAACAGCGCAAAAAGCAGAAAGCAAGCAAGCAAAGCGGCTAGCCAAGCCAAGCAGCAAAAGCAAAAAGCCAAAGAGGCCTGGTCAAAACCTCTCTCCTCTCTTCCCCGCCCCGCCGCGGCAATACGGCCGCGTGGGGGGGGGGAAGAGAGAAAAGGCACAACTGCCAGACACAACACACGATATTGGGATAAAGGCTGTCAACCCACGACACCCAGGTCCCTCTGGATGGCGTTCCATCCTCTAGGTGTGTCAGCTACACTGCTCAGCTTGGTGGCATCTGCAAACTTGCTGAGAGGGCCCTCAATCCCTCTGTCTATGTAACTAGTGATGATATTAAATAACTTTGGTCTGAGTATGGACCCCTGAGGGACACCACTTGTCACTGATGCCCATCAGTGTGCCATTGACCACTACCCTCTGGATGCCTATCCACTTAATGGTCTGCTTGTCAAATCCCAGTCTCTCTGATTTCAGAGACAAAGATCTTGCGGGGAGACCACATAAAAGGCTGTACAGAAATCAAGATAAATGACAACTGTAGCCATTCCCTTGTCCACTGATGCTGTCAGTCCATCCTAGGAGAACACTGAATTTGTCACTCAGGACTTGCCATTGGAGCAGCTGTGCTGGCTGTCTCAAATCACCTCCCTGTGCCTTAGCATAGGTTCTGGAAGAGTCTGTTCTGTGATCTTCCTCACCAGAGGAAAGGCTGACAGGTCCGAGGGTCCTCCTTTCAACCTTTTTTTAAGATGTGTACAATGTTTTACTTTTTCTTGCCACCTGGGACTTCACCTGACTACCAAGATTTTTTCAAATAGCATGGAGAGTGGCTTGGAGAATACATCAGCCAATTCCCTCTCTTCGGTACATTCACATTCTTCAGGTAATCATGAACCTGAAATTTACTTAGAGTGGGAGGGACTTTATTCTCCCAATCCCTATCCTACTGTCCATCCTCTCAAGAGGTTTGGGAAGAAATGTTGCCCTTGGAGACTGAACCAAAATGATGTTGAGTACCTCAGCCTTCTCCTTATTCATTGTTACCGGTTTCCACCCTTATTATCAGAGGAGATCACCTTCTTTGCCCTTCCTTTTGTGGTTAGCATGCCTGTAGAAGCCCTCCCTGTTATTCTTTGTGTCCTTTGCCTCGATCAATTCCAGGTCTCTTCAAGCTCTTCCTGGGCCACCCATCCTAGCTCTAACTGCTTGTCCATTTGCTTCTTTCCTTTCACTCTGACCAGCAGTTCCCTACTCAGCCCTGCTGTTCCCTTGCCTTCCTTGCCCAGTTTCTTGCTGCTGGGGTTTGCCAGCTCTTGCACGTGGTGGAAGACTTCCTTAAAGATCTGCCAGCTCAGTTCCACTCCCTTGTCCCTGAGGGAAGTCTCCCAGTGGATCTCACTGGCTATCTCCTTGAAGAGCTGGAAGTCTGCTTTCCTAAAGTTCAGGGGCCTAACTTTGTTCCTCACCTGGCCCATAGCCCTCAGGACTGCAAACTCCAGCAATGTGTGGCCACTGCAGCCCAGACTCCTTCCAACGCTGATGTTCACATCAGCTCACTTCCATTGGTGCCCTTCAGATCCAGGATTGTATCCCCTCTGGAAGGGCTGCTGTCTATTCCTCTGCTCCAGAAAGTATCCCTCATGTTTTCCAAGAGTCTCCTGGCTTGCCTGCAGCTTGCTGCGCTGCTTTCCCAGCAGATTTTGGGATGGTTGAAATGCCCCAGCAGGACAAGAGCCTGTGAGGATGATGCCTCCTGTAGCTGGAGCAAGAAGGCTTCATCAGTAGGGTCCCTTTGATCAGGGGTCTGCACTTAAAACCATCCACAAGGTTCCCTTTGTTGCTTTGGTCCCTGATCCTTAGCCACAGGCATTTGCCCTGCTCGTGGCTGCTCTTCAGAGACAGCTCTTCACACTCAGTCTGCCTCCTGATGTAGAGGGCCACCCCTCTGCCTCTCTCTTTCCTCACCTCTCTCTTCTGGAGAGCCTGTAGCCATCAGTAGTCACACTCCAGTCACATCCCACCAGGTTTCAGTAATGGCAAGAAGATCATAACTTTATCATAACTTTCTTGGAGCACAGTGGCTTCCAGCTTCTGTTTGTTGCCAGTGTTGCATCAATATGGTCATAGAACACAGAACTGTCATCCAAAGTGTGTGAAATGCTATATATTAGCTGTGATTGATAGGAGTAAATTTTAGTCTGGAACAGTGTAGTTGAGATCTTACATGTGTGTGTGCTGGTAGCTTGAGAAGCGTGCACTTGGAGTGCAAGATAACTTGCCAAATTAACTGAATACAACTAGTGTCTTTAATATGTGTGTTTTATGCTGTGACCCTGGTTTATTCAATGAGGAAAGCCTGAGTATTTCCATGACATAACTTTTTGGACCTACACATAGCATACCAGGGACCAGGTCCATCTCAAGAGCGATGTTTACAAATCATGGGGAAAAAAGAAAGATATATGGAGGATTCTAGGTCACTGTTTTGGTCTGATTCATTATGCAACTGCTAAGCAGTAGTGTAGTGTAGCACCAGTGACAGTGGTGAAGAAAGGTGTCATGTAAAAGGGAAAAGCCAATTGAGCAAAATTTGCTGCAATGGTGTAAACATCAGTTCCCCCGTAAGTCTCACTGCAGCTGCTCTGTCTCAGTGAGGTACTAACATCTCCTAGTTGAATAACAGTGTTTAACTTCCAAACAGTGCGGAGGGCCGGGCAACCCTCCCTCCCTCCCTCCCTCCCTCCCTCCCTCCCTCCCTCCCTCCCTCCCTCCCTCCCTCCCTCCCTCCCTCCCTCCCTCCCTCCCTCCCTCCCTCCCTATTGTTGGCTTTAACTAGGAGGAGCAGACTTTATGATCAAAATCTTTTTCTTTCCCTTCTGAAAGATCCTCTGGTCTTTTCAAGATTATGACAGAGTATAATGTTGGATTGTATTTGAATAGCAGAAAGGTTTAAAAGAGAAAGTTACTTGTGCCCACTGATTACAATTGTTCACTGGCCTCACAGCAGAGGTTCCTCAAAAGAAAAAAGGAAATTACATCCACAAACTTTAGTACAGTAGTAGTTCCCGGTATGCTCCTGTAGTTTTTCCACACCTAGACTTCAAGCTCAAAATCCTGATAGCAGAGCTGAAGTATTATCCACACGACATCTTCATACAGGCTTCAATGTCTGCTCTCAGTAAATGACTAGATCTCACTGACCCTTAGAAGCCCCACCAGGCTCTCCGTCTATGCTGCCTATCCATGATCCCATTTCAGGTCATTCTGCAATCTTCAGTCTCTGCTGGGGATGTGCCAGTCTCCAGCTCAATTGCAGCAGTTACTGTGCCTGGCCATGGATCCCACTCATCTGGACTGACCCACAGACTGATCTTCTACCTGCATCATCACTATGGAGCTGCCCAGAAATCACTCAACTGGGTCCTGGCCCTGGCAGGCATCACTGCAGGATCCTGGTCCTGATCTTAAACTTTGAAGTGACTTCCTAGTTTGATCTCAGACCTGCCTCAGCACCAGGAATTTGCCTGTTAATCTGGGCTCTTGGTTGAAGCCAGTTATCATCCCTAGGCCTGCCTGTGGCCACATTCAGTGGGAGTGGAATAGCTTGCTGACTGGTGAGGGTCATTCCATACCAGCTGTGACATCATTCATGGCTCCTCCCTCTACAGCTCATAGAGAGCAGTTGGCCATTGCTGCATTCAATGCAAACAACTGATACACTAATGCAGAACAGTGAGTAAATTTAAGATCTTACTGTTACTGTCATAAGGGTTAGGTCCAGAATAGTCTAGATTCTATTCCACACAAAGTGTTAATTGCTATAATCTATTTATTCATTTCCTAAATAATCCTTCTGGGCATTGTGTTGGTTAGCACCAGCTGAATCCTGAAGTTCAATGTATTGGTACACTAAAATAGCCATTACATCCCATGTAAACAATGGTTTAGAAGAAGGGACAATGAAAATATGTACAGGTTAGCAGTATCAAGGTAAGTGATGTGCTTATGAATGGTGTTCAAATGAGTGAAGTACCTGTGTATTTCTGTCATATGCACATTCTTTAGTGGATCGTGAACCTATAGAACTCATAGCAGCAGCTGTTCTAATGGGCCAGAGATAAGAAAGTGTTCTTAAGGAGAAAGTTACAATATAGTGTCATAGCTGGGCCAGAGGCGTGATGTCTTTAAGAAAAACTATATTTACTGAATTGTCTTCTTGGGGTTGCCTTCAAAGTAAGGAGCAGACTTTTTACAGTTAATACTCTAGTCCGTACAGGTATATTTGTCACAGGAAAGATGAAGGAGGGAAAGGAATATGGATACAGTAAAACAGTAATGGTCATTTGACTCAGTCTTTTTGCTATTGTTAGAGGACTTAATGAAATAGAATTCAGTTTTGGTAAAGTAAGGGACATTGCTCTCATTTCACATTTTCTGGTTTCAGAGACTTGCAGACAGGGCTACAGTGTAATTATTTGAAGGGCACAGGCAATTAAATCTATACCAACCTTTTGTTTGGCAGCAAATAGAAATAAAATTAATGTTTAAAAGTATGTTTTTTTAGTAAAGTTAGTTTTGTTATTTTTAAGGTCTAGATTGAAGAAGGACTATGATGACTTTAAAAGACATCCAGACCATGATAAATTTACCAGAGAATTGTGGAGTAATGATGAAAGTGAAGTTGATTCTGGCAAAGAATCTTTTGCAGTAGTGTGCGGTAAATCATCAGAGTCTGCAGAACATATAGAAGTTCCCAAAAAAGATCACTCAGACAATGGTAAGCATTTACTGGAATTCAGTAGCTTGAACTTGATTCAGGAGCTGAATTGAGTTCGTTTGGGAACCTAATTTTTCCATGTGAGTTTGAGTCGTACTTTTTACCTTAACTCTACCACTGATAATGTGAAAATGGCTTGTGGTCCATATCTGTCAGATGTAGACTTGAAGAAGGCAAACATGACCAAGATGAAAATTCTGCTTTATTGGAGTGTTTGCCATTTTTTGTGCTTAACTATCTCTATGATAACATAGTAGATCTGTGTGAAATTTTATGGTGGGTTGACCTTGGCCAGCTGCCAGATGCCTGTCCTACCACTGTCACCCCTCCCTCCCTTAAGAGGCTAGGGAGAGAAAACAATGTGGAAAAGCTTAATGGTCAAGATACAGACAAGGGAGATCATTCACTGGTTACTGTCACAGTCAAAATAGACTCACTTCAGGAAAATTAAATTGAATTTGTTGTCAATTAAGAATAGAGTAGAATGGTGAGAAACAAATACAAAACCTAAACCCCTCCCTTTCACATATCCGCCTTCTTCCAAGGCTTATCTTCATTCCCAATTCTTCCACCTTCTCCCTTCTCAAATATCATAGGAAGGATTGAATCTGGGGATTGAGGTCGTTTCATAACAGTTAGTCCCTTCTGCTCCTTCCTCATCCCTGTTCCAGTGTGAGGTCCTCGCTATGGAATTCAGTGCTTCACAAACTGCACCATTGTGGGTCCTCTCCATAGGCTAGAGTTTTTCAGCATAAGACTGTGTGGATCTCCCATATGCCACAGTTCCTGTCAGGAACCTGCTTCAGAGTGGGCTCTTCATGGGCTGCAACTTCCTTCAAGGCATTCTCCTCACCTGCAGTAGAGTGGGGTTCTCAAGTATCTTCAATGTACATACCTGTTCCAGCAGGGTCCTCCATAGGAGCAGGTAAACCTGCTTGATCAGGGGTCTTACTGGGTTGCAGGGGAATCCATTCCATTCCAGTGCCTGGAGCACCTATTACCCCTCCTTCTTTGTTGACCTTGTTGTCTACAGAATTGTGTTTCTACACTTTTTCCTCGGTCCATTCTATCACATGCTTCTACAAAGCATTATCCATGAGACATCATCAGCTTGGTGGACAGACTCAGCCATGTCCTGTAGTGGATTTGTTTTGGAGTCAGCTGTGTCTCGCACAAGGCAATTTCTGGCCTCTCTCCTTGGAGAGGACCCCCTGCAGCCCCATGCAGTCAAAACCTCAATGCATGGCCCTTCTGTCCACCTGGCCCTCCTGCATGCATCTTCAGCCCTCTTACCGCTTCATGCATCTCCTGCTCACTGGCTAGTCCAGCTTGGTGCTCACTATGAAACATGGCATTCACATCATCGCACAGGCATCCCCCACTCACAAGTCCACCTGTTAGGCCAGCCCAGATCCCCAGGACCTCCTGCTCACCAGCTAGTCTAGCTTGAAGTTTATCAGTGAATACACACTCACTGGATTTGGGGAGGATACAGACACTCACGCCCCAGCAGCTGTCACTAGGCCCACAAGTTGTAACCTCTTGCAGCTGTCCTTGCATCTCCCCTTATCGCTCTACATTTCTTCATGGGTTGTATAGCTGTACCAATTCCCTTACCCCTCCTGCCTCTGTCTCAAAGATCTCCCCGGGTTTATAATCATATTAGGTTCAGAAAATTATCTTCCTGCAAGAGGCCTCTGCAGTTTCCTGATAGCCCATTAAATGGGGTGATTGGTGAAGTTGTTTCTTGACATTGTCTCCCTTTTTGTTTGATCAGATCTATGTCTCTGTATATTTTTTTCCTGGCTTTTCCCTTTTTCCCCCTCAAGATAACCTTGCTGGAATATATATTTTCATGCTTTCACATACCGTTGTCAATTAACCTAACAGACAAGGTTTGGTTTTCCTAACTGTCTCCCATTGCTGGTCAGGTTTCAGTCCATGTATGTTCTTGTTTATTACTTCCTCCTTTCCTTATTACCCCCTTTTTGTATAGCAAAGATCCTTGAACAGACACCTTAAAAAAATTAGACATTTCTTTCTGCATAACTTTACTCTTGCAAACTAGTGTATTGCCTTTAGCAAGACACTGTAAAACTGTTTTATAGGGGTATCAGTTGCAAGCATGTAAAACACAGTTTCTGTTTTAATATCCTTGCAGATGAAATGAAACTATTAGAGATGAATTTATCTGCAGGAAAAAACAGAATTCTGAAAAAAGAATCAGCTTCTAAAGAGATACAGAAGACACTGCCTAAATGCATTAAACGACAGTTCAAGCAAAATAGTTGTCTGGATCAAAGCACTACTGAGCTTTCACCAAGGAAGAAAGCTAAACTGAGCACTAATGAGGCTGTGGTCCAGAGTTCAGAAAGTAGCCTGCAGTTGGATAGTTGCTTGACTGAGGTGAAACAACTTGAAGGGTCAACTCTGGAGCTGCTTTCCTTGACAGGAAAGGAAACATCGGTATCAAACTTTCTGAAAGGGACCAAACCCATCCAGGCTTTGCTTGCCAAGAATACTGGGAACAAAGTGACCTTAACAAATCAACTGTTGCCTCCTGCAAGCATGAACGTATCTACTTCTGAGAAATCACTTTTACCAGCTTTGGAATCATCACTGATCAAACCAGCATTGCCCTGCCAGGCCAGTTCAAAGACTCCTTTGCAAATGGTATACAAAATGCCAAATGGCCACTGCGTACCAATAGACGTTCCCAACAACTCAGTGAAAATTCAAATGCAAGCTATGATTGACCCTAAAAATGGAGAAAAAGTTATGCAACAAGTTCTTATTTTACCTAAGAATTTTCTTCTGCAGCAGAAGGAAGAAAAAATTGTGTCCAAGGATATTCAGTCACTACAAAAAAAGTCATTTGAGATGCACTGTACATCCTCACCAGAAATGCCAAACGTCAGTGTTTCTTTAACACCTGTTCTGGTAACAAGCCCTGCAAATACCACTCAGTCACTCACTACAGTTCCTAGCAAGAATACTACCCACTCATCACAAGTGGCTGGTCCCATGAACACTACACAACCATTGTCTAGTGTAACTTCAGCAGATAACTTATCAATAATTAAGGTAAGCCAAAGTGACAGTGGCAAATTCAAGACTACAATTTTGGCTGCTACATTGCCTATGTCTTTGGCTTCACCTACTCTTTTCACAGCTAGCCAAACCTTAACACCAGCAACAGCATTAAGTGCATCTACAAACACTGATTCTGCCTCTCACAGCATAGCATCACAGCAGCAAACTGACTCCCTTGAAACTAAGCAAGAGCTAAAGACAGTGTGTGTAAGAGAATCACAATCTATCCTGGTCACAACACGAGGTGGAAACACTGGAATTGTTAAAGTGCGAACAAACCCAGACCAGATGTCACCTAGTAGTTTATGTCCTAGTTCAGTTTTCACTTATGCGTCTCAACTTCAGGCCTTTCTCGTGCCAAAAACCACAGCAGTATCATGCTCTAGTCTTCCATTTGTAGCAACAGGCACATCTGGTCTCCCACATATTGGACAATCATCTCCTTCTGGATTTGCCCCCTCAACAACTTCTTTTGTTAACATTCCAGCTTCCCCTGCTGATTTTACCCAGGCAATGGAGAAAAATAACAAATTCACACTACAGCACCCAGCTGTTTGGGACTCTTTATGTCAGGTAAGAGAGGACTCCTGCCATGTGTCTTCTTCTTTATCCTCCATTCCATTAGCTAGCAATTTGGTGTCAGCAGTTCCAAACAGCCTTGTTAGTGTGACTAGCACTGGACAAAGTAATATTGTAAAAACTCCAAATTCTTCTGTGCAGCATCAAGGGGATACTAAAGTGAAAACAAGATCTGTTACACAATCTGAGTCAAATTCTGCAACAAATGGAGAGTTAATCAGTGGTACTCCAGTCCAGAAATTTACATTAATCACAAATCCACCAATTTTATCTCCATCTGGGGCATCAGGGGTCAATATTATGCCCTGTCCAGCATCCACTGCTGTTAATGCTCAGAAGCTGGTTTTCATTAACACGCAAATTGCCAGTGGCCCATCAACCACCAGTCTAGTTGCAGAGTCATTGAAACAGAAACTTCCTTCTTCCCTGACCAAAAGCTTTGTTAATACCACAGAGCACCCACAGTTGGTTTTGATCCCATCTACAGTAGGAGCACCAATAAGAATAAACTCATCACCAACTATTGCTCAAGTAAAAGATGTGAAAATTGGACTAAATATAGGTCAGACCATTGTAAATACTAAAGGCAGTGCACAGGAGGCTGTACCAGCTAATATATTTCACTCTGGCATTTCTAAAGGAGAAGACAAGAAGAGGACAGCCTCGGCCCTATCCTTGACAAGTAGTACTGTGGTTCCTGTTCCAAGTTTTGCTGTGTCAGCTGGTGAATCTATATGTGTTGCAACAAAAGCTGAAAATGCCTTTACAATGACAACAGCAAATGCACAAGTAGAATCTGTTTCAGTTACATCAAGTGGAACTTCCTCTGGGGCACAGCCTACTGTCTTGATTGGTGGCAATGATCCCTCAAGAATAAGGCCAGTTCTGGGTAATCGACTTTGTACATCCAATATTGGAAATACTGTGGGTATATCAACTGTGAAGACAGGACATCTTGCTTCGTCTGTGCTGATTACAACACAGCCAACAGTATCTCCACAAAACTTAGCATCTGCTCTGCAATTTCCAGTCATTAGCTTGCCTGGACCTGCAGCCACCCCCCACAAGGTGTTACATACAGTTCCTCAATTGGCAGCAGTTCCAGCTCCTCTTCCAGTACCAAAAAGACAGTTGCCCACACTGGTTCAGTTTCAGTCATCAGGAATTTCAGCTGCTGTGTCAAGTCATGCAGGTATTCACAAACCTCAGAGTATGTTGCCCCCTCCATCGCCAAACACAGGTGAAGTAATTAGTTTTCCCAGTCTTTCCACCCTGCAATGCCAGCAGGTGCCTCCCAGTACAGAGAAACAAAGTCATGATTATGCTTGTGCTTCTACTGTTCAGATGTCTGAAGCTTTGCCCCCTGTAACAAGCAAAACAGGAGGAATTCCGTTGAATGAACCTTCCACTCAACAGAAAATAGTCATTAACACTTGTATGCCTTTGGCACCTGGAACTCAGATAATGATTAATGGTACTCGCTTTGTTGTTCCACTACAAGGCCTTGGAGCTGGCAGCCATGTTCTTCTTCTCTCCTATAATACAAAGCAGACTCCTTTAACAATTAACCATGGTCAAGAGCCTCAAGATGTACCAACTGTTAATCCAATAACCTCAAAAAGCATCCTAGCACCAAGTAATTCATTAAGTTCGCAAATACCAAAACATCCTTTGAAAAGCTCTACAAAAATTGTGAACTCTTTTGGAGCTGCAGATGCTTTACCCATTGTACATGCAACACCTCAGATATTTGGTACTCCAGCTAGCTCATGTACTCCACTGTCTACAGTAACTCTGCCTGTATCTTCAGTGACAAAGTCTCCCATTAATGTAGCTGCATGTTCTGTTTCTGCTGTTCATCCTCCAAACTCTCATTTACCAAGCAACACATCAGTGTTTCAGCTAGATGGTTCTATCAAAAAACTGTTGGTCAGTCCAGAGGGAGCCATACTGAATGCTCTAAATACTTCAGCACCAAAAGTTCCTTCCCTGTGTTCATCACTGCTTCCTGTTGTTAGTTCCACAAGCAGAAATGCTACTGCAGTCTTCCCTGCATCTCAGTCATCTTGCCTTGATAAACCTGACAAAGCTGCACCCTGAATTTACTGCAAATGAGCCACTTTGAAATTCTGGGGCATTCTTCAAACTTTGGAACTTGTTAACTATTGAAAAATTTCTTATAATGTTTTAAGCAATTGGTTTACTCAATATTAATAAGGTTACAGTTCTTACCTGTTTACCTGTGGGGATATGGAGAAAGAAAAATTTTAGTTTGTCAGAAGTTTTCAGAAAGTTCTCTAGTAAAAGGCTCAGAGATGACCAATTAATTCATGTAACAGTTTGAAGAAATCTCACAATTTGCACATGTTCCATCTTACACTATGGACTGTTTGCCAGTGTGTTTATGACAGTACGTATCTCCTTTTTATTTGTCAAATTTATTTTTGGCTTGTTTCTTTAAAAAAAAATATGCATTGTAAAAATGCAGTCTACAGTATAGAATTGTACATATTCCTGAACTCCTAAAAACCTGTACTAAATAATATGTACAAAGAACTATGCTGTCTTATTTATGTTTTGTTTACATAATGTATAGTTTTTTAAGTATTTTAGTAACTTTGGACCAGTGTACTGTTTAGCAACAATGCAGAAGAATCTGCATGTAATAAATCAAGTTGCTGTACTGCTTTGTGTTGGCAGTAGTTAAAAATATGTGTATCTGTTACACCATGGGAGAATACATACATACATACATACATACATACATACATACATACATACATATATATCTTTCTTTTGGTGTATGGTAGAATGAAATTTTTAATCTCTTCTGTTCTTCTCTGATTTTACATTTCACATGATTTGACAGGATTTGGAAGGAAGGCCTCCTTATTGTTCCTCATTATATAGGGCAGGATAACCCATACTTCATCCATTCTTAATGGTTTGGTTATGTTGCCTAAATAACTGGAGTGAAATGGTAAGGCTACAAATGGATTCCTATACACCAGTCTAAGTCACACTGATTGCTCTTAAGGACTGCCATGCTTTGTCTTAAAGCTCAAAGATCTGTTGAACAATTTATTGTTCTCTGTTTTACAACCTTGTATGTATTTCCACATTATCTGGTAACTGTAATAAGGTCACTCACTAATCTTCCATCTAGCCATAACAACTACCCATTTTTTTTCCACTGGTCACGCTTTCTAGCTCTGTATGGTTTTTTTAGCTTATAAGTGCTCTGTCTGGAAGGACAGTGCTAAAACATCATACAAGATTAAAAGAAGCTTTATCAGTACTTTGAATGGGGATAATTTACATATTGCATAAACCTTCCCTTTTTATACAGTGTATTCAGTATTTATTGGCTTAGTTTCAGCATTTGATCTGATAAAACCTTTGGGTTATTTTCTGCAGATCTGCTGAGTTCACAGCTGCCTGCTCATGGAGATAAGTTTTTTATATGTTTTGTGATTTTGCATATAGAGAAAGGGTGCCCATCTTATCTTATGGAAGATGGTGATTTTAGAATTGTTGTCTTCGTATGTGTTGGATTTTTTGTGGAGTTTGTTGGTTTGGGTTTTTTTAGAAACTAGAAGGGAGGATTTCAGAAGAGCTTATGAATAAGAGTTGCCTTTTAAATAGCTATGACAAAGGGGATAAAAGCTTACATATCTGTATTTAGCCGTGTTTGTAGACTGAGTTTCATAAAAATTAAGCTTCAACCTTTGCTTTCACCCTGTTGAATTTTCTACTTCCCTTCCACTTTTGCTGTACACAGTTCTGCAGTTCAGATGTTGAGTTGAAGAACAGGACCACATCTTACTGCCTCTGTCAGCTGCTGTTTAAATTGTTCTGAAAAGTAGCCCGATAGCTATTTAGCTGAAGTTCTGGGAAACTGGAGGCAAGAAAGGCTTGTGCCTTCCATAGGAACCTTTCGTTTTGCACTAATTAAAAGAATTTCATTGGGGAATTGCATCTTTATGGATCAGAAATCTCCATCTTATCTTAGAGCTGGGAAAGATGGAAACTGTCAATTTTGGAATGAAATAAGGTTTGTTTAAATTCAGAAAGAGCTACCTGCTATGATTTTCCTGCTTCTCATGGAAGATGTTTTGTAATTGATTTTAAAGACACCTGGTGCTAAGGGTGTCTGCATGCCCTTGTAGAGTTTACAGTACTAAGGATTTTTAAGTCTGACTTCATTTTACAGTTGAATGCTGCAGGTGTCTTTTCCAACACAGGGAGATGGCAGAGAATGGCAGTTCTTTCATGGACATTTTACCCATATGTACCAGCAACTCATTTTATTTCCATTTCACTGGTTGAACCTTGGGACTTGCTTTTTTTGATTTTTCTCTTGCAATGATTGTTTTTTCTTTTTTTCTAATTTATGCTTACTGTAGAGTGAATTGTCTACATTGTTGGGAAAGCTCAAGACTAGGTTCTAGTATTGAAGTTGTTCTTGATGGAGAAAAAATTCTTGCATGACATTTTTCTGTGTGCTAATGTAATGGAAAGATTTATGCTATAATTCTAATAAAGAGAAAAGTTAGAAAGGCCGAATTTAGGAACTCAGGACTCAAGTAACTTGCTTGAATTATTTCCAAGAAAATTTCTGAATTAATATGGCAATATTTTATGATTTTCATAAATATTTTATAATTTGGCAGACATAAACTTTACAACATGAGAAGTTTGATTAGTTTGATTACAGTTTTCATGGATTTTTATTCTCAGACATATGTTCACATTCCAAATCCTACTGGAGAAACACTTGAGACTGCTATGTAATGGGCTTGCAACATTAATTATGTAAAACCAAATTTTAGTAATTTTTGTGAATAAAATTCCTATTCTCAATACTTTTTTCCAATAGTATGAATTTTAGTCAGAGATAAGGCTTTTTTTCAAGTGAACCTAAATACCCATTGACAATTTGCTATGTACCTTTTGCACTCTACCAAATGAATAGTGGTACCAGTAGCACAAAAAGAACTGTAAAAAAGTATATTATATTCACAGGCACAATGAAAAAGCAAAATTGCCTGCATCTCGACTTGAAATTAAAAAGACATTTAATGAAACATATAAACATAGATGTATAAATCAGCCTTTTAAGAAAACATGTTCAACATTTCAGAGCTTGTGAAATGCCTTGCTTTTGGACACCCTCTGATATTGTATACAATTTTCAAGCACCATATTACATGCAAAATTCTAGCTTTACTAATGACTTTAAATATTCTGAATGACATCCTTTTATTTACCTGAATGGACATGTTCTGCACAATAGTCTTACTTTGTTATGAGTAGAAAATTACATTAATTTTGCTTTATTGTTCAAACTCTCATGCGTGTGCTGCCATTTTCTCATAGGGATTCTCCCACCCTAGAAGCAATTATATTTGACAAGTTTTAGGGGTCATATAAGTACCTATTCAAACCAAGTGTGTCTGCCAAGTCATTCAAACCTGTGCTGATTTCACTGTGTAACATGGCAAAGGGTTTAATGTGAAAAGGGAAGCAAAAATTCTCCTGGTGAGTGAAGAGAAAGTAATATGTCTCATGGGGGTAGGTCAGAAAAATACTAAAAGCTAGCATTTGTAGGGCATCCATAGCTGCCACAGTGTGTGTGGTTCATAGTTGGTGGTAGTGGAGAACTTTAGTAGCCCAAATTAATTTTAAAGTAAATTAATATTTTTTATTGAAGCATGAATGTTTGTTATGTTAGGAGTGTTTCCTTTGAATAGAATGGCCAGAGGTTCTCACAAAGACTTAACTTATGTAGACTGCTCTCTGTAAGCTGCACCTCAGATGACTTCACTGGCTCAAAATAGTAAGAAAAATAAGATAAATAATGCTGCATCAAACTTAAGATCCATCTATGCTATTATGATGGCCATCAATCCCAGTATCACCTAGTCTCTTGAAGCACTTGACAGTAGCATTCCAAAAGAGCACAAAGCCAGGTCTGAATACTCTTTTAGTATCCACTTATCTGTGAGCTAGGGTATTCCTCACACAGCTGTGATTTCTTTTTTTTCCTATTTAATAGCTTTCAGTGTATTTCTTTTGATGAAATACACCAATCCTTTCAAGAATTCATGGAAGTATGTAAAAAGATTATTACCATCCACAGCATCCAGTGGTAGAGAATTGGTAAATAAATCTCCTTTCTGGTTTTCAAACCTGGCACCTGCTAGTTTCATTTGATAATATTTACATTGTAAGACAAAATGAGCCTTTGCTCTTTGCTATTTTTCTATATGGCCTATGTAGACCTTTGCCATGTTGGTTGTCTATTTCCCAGAATAAAGAGAAGTTGTGAATTCAATTATTTCTTTCATGGAAGTAATCAGTTGCTGTCATTGCTGTGTATACCTTTTCAATTTTACCGTATCCTTGAGATGTGGTATCAGAAGAGTGAGTGTTCTAAAGGTCCTGTGAGCTATTCAGCAGTGTGTTGATGAGTTTTCTTCATAATAATTATTTCAGTGTTTGTGGGTTGGTTTCTGAATATTATTTAGCCTCCTACTAACTTTTTCATAGAAATATGAATTGTAAACCAACTTCACATCAGTGTCAACTTAATTCATCCAATAAATCTATACCACTTGCAGAATATTTTAGTGTAAAGACATGATCTTTAAAACAGGTTATTGAAACCACTGCGAGTCTGACACTCTGTTCCTATTTTTCTTGATTTTATGTCTCTTGGAAATGTAAAAGGGCAAACTGCTGTAATGATTTTCAACATGATGCTTTTTAAATCTCATTGGTTTTGTGCATAGGATACAAGATAAAATCTGTATATGGTCATTTTATACAGATGGGCATCCAGATAAGGATTTTTTAGTTCTTGAAGAAGCCACTTTGTAAATGTGACAAAGAGCAATGTTATTTTAAAAAAATTTCCTTGAAACTACAGTGGCATAAAAGCAAACTTTAAAATCTTGATAAATCTTGGTCTATTTTCCTATTTTCTCAAACTATGGAATTGTCTAGTCAGTAATCACACCTGAATGTCTTGAGTAAACTTGGAAACCAGGATAGTTCATTGTTTCATATGTGACTGGTCCAGGAATTCTTCAGAAATTTTTACAATCTCAGCTGAACTAAGCACATTAAATGAAAATGACATGTAAAGGAAAAGCAAAGAAAATGTAATTTATTGCTTATAATATTTCTTAAAATTGTTTGTTACACAGAAGGTCCATTAAAATGTGCATAAATATAATTTACGACCTTTTGCAGATGAAGACAATGAAGTTCTGAGTTCTCATAGCAACATGGAGAAACTGGGAATAGAATCCTTGGTCCCCTGACTCCTTCCAGCTTCCCATCCATAACTAAAGGTTAGACACCTAGATTACTGCTTTATCTTCCCCTATTCTCACTTTTTACAATGAAGAAAATATTTGGAAAATGCAGTTATTTTCAGGAATGTGAGGAACATTGAAAAATAGCATTTATAAAAATTAAACAGCAAAGAGAAGTAAGATAGTAAAGAAACAATTGTGATTTTTTGATTGTCTTCAGGCTTTAGAACTTTGCTTTTCAATACCGATGTCATAAAAAGAAGACAATATACTTATTTAACTAGTTGTTCATATTGATTCCATTTCAAGTATAAATACACAAGAATGAATAAATAAGGATAAAATCAGACTATTTTGGCTGTCAATTGGTTATTGCCATCTGGTACCAACATATACATTGAGATCTGCCTTCATAACATGCTGCTATTTATGGAGTCATTGCTCATTCTTTTTTTTTAATCACACGCAGCAGTGAAATTGAATAACAGAGGAATTGGTGACTGAGTATTACTATGTAGTCACAGGGTGTCTTCCTTATAATAAAGGAAGAGTAGTATCATGATGGATTCCATTTACACAATATTAAAAGTTGGGATTTTTAATATTATAATAAATTTTTACTACTGAGAAGGAGGAATTGTGTGCATGTATTTTTAAAGAACATTTACAATTCGTATTAGCAACACACCAATACTAAAATTGCGGTAATTTGTTTGAGGCTTGTCTGGACAGTATTCTACAGTTCAACTACGTTATGCCTTCAAAATATTGTTCTTGCCAATAGAGTGCTTTTTACAATGTGATCATAGAAGAACAAAAAGTGGAAGAGACCTATCTGAAGTATTTCCCTCCTCCATGGCCTTAGAAATTTATGGAAAACCAATACATTTTTTAAAGGGAGCCCATGTCTGAAAGTGAATTTTTTTACTTAGGAAAATGAAATGCAGGGGTGTGGCTGGTGCAGCAGACCTATCCTTGTATATTAGCTGCACCTTGGACTGGGTGTTTCACTCGCTGTAGTGGCCAGTAGGCAATGCTTAGTGGAAACAATTAAGAAATAGATCAAGTATGAGTTAATTTTCTCAGTATGTATACACAGTGGCAACAATAATTCCAGCAAAATTGTGTGAACTCAGCCTGAGCTTCTCTGTAACATTAAAGGGCAGATTTTGCAGCCAAAGAATCAGGTACTGCAAAAATGTGAGCAGTAATTCAGAGAGGCAGAGCAGCAATAACAGTGATATAAAAGCATAAAACTGCTTATCTTTTATAAGGAGCGATGCATGAATTGTGTTCAATGGCAGAAGGTTTGAATGAGGAGTTGACTGAAGTTGTTAATGGGGCCAAAATCCAGGAAGTGAAGATCGTGTGGGCTGCATATCCTGGGAATTATGAATGTAAAAAAGACAAGCTCCTTCAATCTGTGTTGATACCAAAAATGTTCAGGTTGAGTTTCCTAGAGATAGAGAAATATGAGTAATTTATAACAAGGTAGACACCTGACACCTTTTAATCCTTGCAAGGATTTCTCTACAGGATATTAATGTCAGGGAATAGTCGCACTTACCATATCTTTTTTTTTTTTGTTTTAATGCAAATTCTGAAGCAGTTCTAAGGTTTTTCTTTTTTATAGCTTCCAGATAACCATCCTAAAATTCTTCCTGCGGAATCAAATCTAGCACTGAACTATGTCCAAAAAGGGCCACTCTTTTGCTCCAGAATGTCAGAAGCAGTAAGTTGAGGTGTACATGGTGCTATGGAGAAATAGAAATCAATTACTTTTGCCAAGGTGGGTGGGAAAGGACAAATTGATAAAACTTGGAAGATGACACCTTTTTCTTAAGAAACTTATTTTCAACAAAAATGAGTCAGATCTTTCCCCTTATAGCTACAAGATGGTGGTAAGGTAAATGAAAAAAAAAGAACTGTGAAGAAGGAAGGCTGCTTTTCTGTGTATGCAGAGAACTTAGCAAACGTGCAGCAGAGAATTCTCTTTCTCCCATCCAGAGATGGAAGCTAGTGGAGTTGAAAAAACTTCACAAAATTAGTATTGAAGGACTGAAGTATTTATATTAGGCCATCACTCTTTTCTTGTACTGATTTTAACTCATGTGATATATCTCTCAGGAAAGGAGCAAATAAAGCTTGTGGTCCAAACATCTAATTGAGGCTGTACTAAAATGGTTTGGAAATGTGAAGGCACATGTGCTGCTTAAGCATTTTTCAGATTTTCACCCATGTTAATCCACCAAGACTGGACTTTGCAGCTATCCCATGCGAAGAGCTTTCTACGGAAACAAGAGGAGGCAGTAACTGTGACATTTAATGTCAATAGTGTTGTCACAATGGATTATAAATTCTGTCCTTTTTTCTCTAGTTAAATATGGCCCAGTAGTCTCTGGTTCTTTTTTGATGAATAAATGTCATAGAATCGCAGAAGCAGAGAATGGGTTAGGTTGGAAGGCACCGCAGCATATCACCTCATCCAATCTCCCTGCTCAAGCAGGATCATCCCAGAGTGCATTGCACAGGATTGCTCCAGATGGTCCTTGAATATTTCCAGTGAGGGAGACTCCACAACCTCTCTGGGCAATCTGTTCCACTGTGAGTTGCGATCCGGTGGGATTTGAGAGATGGTTCATGGTGGATGAGGATAAGATGGATGAGCCTTTCTTCTTCATATTGCTGTGAGCACAGGCAGTTCGGAACACCACTACCCCCAAAAATGTCTTTTGTGTTGGCACAAGAGTAAAATCTATGTGGACAAAACATCTAGAAGAGCTAGATTTTGGCAGCAATGGAAGCATTCTGTTCATTAGAAATCTAAGGCGGCTGTCTTTGAGTCAAATACTTTTTGTGTAAAAGAAGTAATGTAAAAATTTGAGGTTCCAGGAGGGCTTATCTGTCCTTTAAGTATCTATAAATTCAGCTCAAAGTTTAATTGTTCCAGTTCAGGCTGCTGAGGAGTTTTAACAATTTAGCCTTACATAGTCCCACAAACAAATTAATATTTCTACTTCATCAGTGTTAACTTCATGAGCTTTTGCAACATCTGGTAATATATTTAATTCTGACACTACTAAAAATGTGTGCAATCAAGTAAATCTTTTTGAACTCTAAGCACTTCTTCATAGTAAATAATCTCTATTAATTTTTAATTGATTTTTTTTCTCAGACATGAGAAAATGACTGCATGTCAGTTCTATTCCACTGTAGTGCTACAGTCTTTTGAAAGGAAGCTGCCCTAGAGTAGAGAAATGCTGAGTGCTGAGCTGCTAAAAATATCAGCACCAAGCTTTAGCTTACCAGTCCTGCAAGAAAATTAGTTGGCCCTTGTGTTTGACATCTTTAGTGCTTACTAACTATAAGATAGCATTTTTTATGTTTTTCTGTGTTTTCTTCTTCCTGTTGCTAAATAATTCCACAATTTTTTTCCTGACAGGTGGATATTGGAAATGACACAGGTAAGCAGCTTTTTAGGTTAAAATTCAAAAATAAGTCTCTAAAAATACGTCTTTATATTTTAAATAAATATATAAATTAAGTTTGTAAAGACGTATGGATGGATTATAGCCTTTCACAGCAATTACTGATATTTATTACCTTCCAACAATTTTAATCTATATAAATGTTTTTATTACAGAAGAAACATTTCAAAAAACCCATCTTTATTATTTGTCAACACAAATGGAGTTTATGTTAGGCAAGTAACCCATGCCTTGTGTTGATAACTTATTTTGTTTTAATGTTGTTGTATTGGTGTATTTCATGACAAAGAAGTAGATTCTTTACTAATAGCAGTTAATAATTGCTTTATGAAATCAGTTTTCTTCTGTAACTACTTTTGATTTTAATGAATGTTGTACCATTCTAGCTGCCTCTTGTCAGATATTAGGCCTTGTGTATAAATTTATTGATCTGCATATAATCTTAAGTAATAATCTGGCAAGCAAGCAATAACAAAAAGGCTGAGTAAACAGTAACTATCAAATGTATGTAGCTAGTTTATGCATATCAAAATCCTTAGTTTTTTATTACTGATAGTGTTCTGGCAAGCTTGGGAAATTAACATCTAGGAGTCTGCTGTATTCTGTATTCTTCAAGAAACATGTTTTTTGTGCATTTTCTTAAATAATTTCATCATATTAGAAAGAAATTACATGTAAGTCTTTAGATTTACAAAGTTCTTTTGCTCTCTCACATGACTGCCACAAGGAATTGAAAGATGATGTCATTATATCCATTGCAGTATGAAATAATATGGACTCAAAGTTGCCTACATTGATTATTATAAGGAATTGTGTTTTATAAGGAATTAATTCATTACAGGTACATAAACAAGTGATGTGAGGTTAAAGTGTGTTGTAAAACATTGTCACTTTTTGGAAATAGATTTTAAAACTGCTGGTGAGGAAAACAGTTTGTAAGAGGACATGTAGTCAAATTGTTTGGTTCATTTTGTGACAGATTGTTCTACATTACATTCTAAGGAATAGTTGTTTGGGGTTTTTTGATTTTGTTTTTTGGTGGGTTTTTTTGTGTGTGTGTCTGTAGTTGTTTTGGTTTTGGGGGCTTTTTGTTATTTTTTTTAAAGAAAGGGAAAGATGAAGACAAAGGTGCTGTCACTTTCTACTCCGATTGATACTGAATAGTGTGTCACTACAGATCTATGTAGACCTGTGAAGGATTCAAGATGACTAGACCACAATGTCTAGTCATCTTGAATAATGTATTCATCTGACTGCAAGAAGTGAAAAGCTTAAAACAAAAGCGCATTCAGATTTATTAAGGCATTTCAAGGACCAGTTCTGTAAATAAGGCAGGAATAGTTTTCAGCAACTGCTGATGAAGACATGTTTTTTTCTTTTGTATGATCATAGCTTTAAGGAAGTTAAGCATAGACAGAAAATAAAGAGCAAGCATGAGTAAATGGAATCAGTATGTTTATGGTTTCAAATTTCATCTTGTTATGGTGAATAAGGTGGTGGTGACTGATCTGCAGCAATTTTGTCATAAGCTGGTGGAGCATCAGGTACCTGTGGTAAGGAAAATGGATGTGAAAGATCAAAAAAAAAAAAAAAAACCAATTGAATTATAAGGAAAATTACAAGAAAATGACCTTAAACACACAGCAAGCTATTTACCACCATATTAGATACAGTTCTATGACTTAAAGAAGCCAAGTTCATTCATTGTGTCTATTTTTTAAGGTTACTTTTTGGTAGTATGTTTTCTGGTTTTGCATCACATTCACTTTATTGCTGTTGTTCATCCAAAGAGAGAATTTTCAATGTTAAAAAGGCAGGAATAATTTTCTTATATATATGGAGTGGTTTTAGATTGATAATTCAGACAAATATTGAAGGTTTTAAGAGTCTTGATGCAGGCATATTATCGTATTTCTAGTGATAAAAATTTGAGCAGCTTATTTTAAATAAGAGGTTAGCCTCTTCTCAATTCTAAAGCAATTTAAACACACCCATTTATATATACTTATCACTTAATTTACCTTTTTGAAAATCGAAAGTTTAAATATAATCATCTTTCTGTAATGATTAGAAGAGCTAATACATTGAAGTTTTATAATATTCTCTGATAATTCTTATCAGAGTATAGTGTGTACAGACACGATTTATTTGTTTGTCTGAATGGTAGAAAATCAGTTAGGGAGATGTTTGGGGTTTTTTAGTATATTTCAGCATTCGGGTGTTGCATCATTCTAATAGATTGCAAAATGATCATACAACTTAAGAATAAATATGAATTGAAGACAATAACTTTGAAGTAAGCATTCTAAATAGTAGATGTAATTTTTTTCTTTAGTTTTTCACAGTACAATTTTTTCCAAATACTACTTTCTAAGTTGATATTGAAGCATGGAATACTCAAAGTAGGAGAAAATACACCATGGGAGAAATCATCAAGTGTCTATTTAACAATATTATCTCACCATGTCTTACTCAGTTTTAAGTGAGGTCTTGACTTGCAACTTACCACAGAATTAAAGTCTCTGTAGTCCTGGAGAGCCACTTTGCAGTCCAGTATTTCTCCCTCACCTACCACGCGTCGTATTGTGCTCACACTAGAGCTTTTGCTCTGTGACAGATCATAGAGAAATATGGGGGAGGTGAAAGGAAGAAGAGATTGTGAAGTTGGAGCAAAATTTGACAGCACATATACAGTATGTATTAGAATCAATTAGACACAATGCAAGTAGGAAAGATACCTCACCTAATACTTTTTGCTGTCTCTGCTGAGACATACGTTCTCTCTCCTGTGTAATCCAACTACATTGACAGAAAAATAAGTACTGCATTTTTCTGATGACTGATGCAGGAACTGACATCTCATGTACCCAAATGCCTCCT